>NC_056725.1:712609630-712934630 GCF_019279795.1 Protopterus annectens | reverse complement strand
TTATCTATTATGGTGTATTTGTTTTATATTACTGTGCATGTTTGGAATTTTTTGCATCTCTCCAAATTTAGCCTTCCTTAGAGGGCACCTGGCATCTGGGGCAAGAAAAACTGAGGAAGATGGCGTCGGCTGATGCTTTTATACCCCAGGCGCTCTGACGTCAGGGAAAGGGCGACATCAGCCGACGCCGGACCCAGACTTTGGAATCCGGCTGACCGAAGGGCTGCCTGGGCAGGACAACCCATATGTAAGGACTGCAGATGCATACCTATCGGACATCTACATTTATGGTAGATACAAAACTGTACTATAGGTATGCATCTGCAGTCAGGGTTTCCCTCCCTCCTACCCCTCTGTGGTATTCTTTGGGTACCTATCCCTCGTTTTAGCTAGCTGGGGTTATCTTTTATGGTGTATTTGTTTTTTATTGCTGTGCATGTTTGGAATGTTTTCATCTCTCCAAATTTAGCCTTACTTAGAGGGCACCTGGCATCTGGGGCAAGAAAAACTGAGGAAGATGGCGTCGGCTGACGCTTTTATACCCCAGGCGCTCTGACGGGAAAAAGGGCTTCATCAGCCGACGCCGGACCCAGACTTTGGAATCCGGCCGACCGAAGGGCTGCCTGAGGCAGGACAACCCATATGTAAGGACTGCAGATGCATAAGGGGTGGCGTAAGCCACAAAAATTTGGGCTAGGCTTATAAATGCCTTAGGGCAGATAGCCTAGTATAAACCTATGAAACCTATGAACCTATACCTATCAGACATCTACATTTATGGTAGGTACAAAACTGTACTTTCTCTGAACTGCCCTTTGGCTTATCTACTGCACCCAGGGTAGCTAGCTCCAGTCATTGCACTTTGCAGGCAAAGAAATATTCAAATATATCAATACCTGGACGATTGTCTAATTCAGGCAGAAAACCAGGACATACTTTTGAATCATCTGGCTTTTGTACAGAGGGTGCGAATTTGTCTGGGGTACACCGTAAATGAAAAGAAATCACACCTGGTACCCTGTCAACAAATTATATTCCTGGGAGCAAGCTTGAATACGACTTCCCAGATGGCTTTCCTCATGCCAGAGAAACAAATTCACTTGGCAACCTACTTCAAACAAGTGGTCACAAAAACCCTAATATCTGGGTTCATGGCCTCCTGCATTCTTCTAATTCCATATGGAAGACTGCATATGAGGAAATTACAGTGGCATCTAAAAAGCCTATGGTCAACATTCTCAGGATCTAGAAGCAATGATTCCTATCATTCCTTGTCTACACCTAGAGTTCCTTTGGTAGGTAGAGGCCTGCCACCAAAACAAGGGACTACCATTCACACTACCCCCTGCCGCCCAAACCCTAACAGACGCATCAGACTATGCATGGCAGGGGGCGCACCTGGCAGGGGAGTGCATTCAGGGCAAATGGAACCCAATTCAAATGCACCTTCATATCAATCATAAAGAAATGTTAGCTGTACAGAATGCTCTGACATCCTTCAAGGACCACATTCTTCCAGGACAATTAATGGTAAAGACGGACAACATCACTGTAATGTACTACATAAGCAGGGGGGTACACATTCTTACCCACTCTGCAGACTAGCCATGGCATTGTGGAACACAGTCTTGAGCTGCCAAGTACATCTACAAGCTCAATTCCTGCCAGAAAAAAACTAAATACACTGGCAGATGGACTAAGCAGAACCCTCATGGATCCACACGAGTGGAAACTGGAACCAAGGATTTTCAACATGTTAACAAGCAAATGGGGGAGCCCAGATATAGACCTGTTTGCCTCCCACCAGAACTATCAATTGGAAAAGTTTTGTGCAAGGACTCCCCACAGACCAACTTGAAGGTGGTGCTCTGTCCTTCAGCTGGAAAAAAATATCATTTTCTGCCTTTCCTCCTCGGCCTCTGCTCTCCAAAGTACTAGTAAAGGTCAAACAAGACAAACCAAGGATTACTTTGATTACTTCAGCCTGGCCACGCCAACACTGGTACCCCCTCCTGTGCAGTGCATCACTGTTGGCCCCATGGCAGTGCCTCAGACTCCTACCCTGCTGTCTCAGCAGGAGAACCAAATTCTGCACCCTCAGCTTCAAACACGGAACCTAGCAGCCTGGCTAATTACCTAAGCTCTCCTTTACCATTCCTCAGTAAACCAGTGATGGATGTCATTTTAGAGGTAAGAAGGCCTAGTACTAGAAAATCTTAGGCTGAAAAATGGAAAAGATTCTGTGCCTGGAACCAGTCTCAAGGGATGAGCACAGCAGTGCCCAATTTACCCCATATTTTACAATACTTAACTGAGGTGCTTCACAAGGTCCTGTCTTTAAAATTCACGCCTCAGCCATTTCAGCTCATTATAACAGAACCTCCCCTCTTCTCTCTTCCACTGCCCAAGCAGTTCCTCAGAGGGGCCATAAATGTAAGACCACCCAGGAGAGCTCCAACTAGCCTGGGACCTTAACTTTGTATTGGAGAAACTCGCTGATGTCCTTCAAGGATGCATCTGCAGTCATAACATATGGGTTGTCCTGCCTCAGGCAGCCCTTCGGTCGGCCGGATTCCAAAGTCTGGGTCTGGCCTCGGCTGATGTCGCACCTTCCCCGACGTCAGAGCGTCTGGGGTATAAAAGCATCAGCCGACGCCATTTTCCTCAGTCTTTCTTGCCGCGTGGTGCCCGAAGCAGAAGCTGTTCGCAAGTGCCGGTCGGTCAGATCCAGTGATTTCAGCTACCAAGACTTTGAAAAGCTAAGTACCCCGTTGGGACTCTTTCTTGCCTCAGCCGATGTCAGATAAAGTAAATAATTGTTTAACTTGTCGGAAACAAATACCTCATAAGGATTTCCATTCCTACTGCCTTCCTTGCTTAGGCCCAGACCACGACGTATCGTCCTGTTCAGCCTGTGCTTCCTTCAACCGACGAACTCTTAGACGTCGGTCGGAGTTTGCAGAGGAATTTTTTGGGGCTAGTTTTGCATATAAAATGCCGTCGGAGACTCCGACATCACATTTGGTGAAAAAACGAAAGGACAAGGACCGACACTCGCGGCCCGCGGTTTCGGCTGAAACCACGGTAAAGTCTACCGCGAGTGTCTCGGTTTCGGCCGAAACAGAGTCCTCTGAGATTCCTTTATCCGAATCCACTCAACCGACCACCGCGGCCCGGGAGGCCCCGGCTGAGTCGGCTATCGAGCTACCTACCGAAACCAGTGTCCAGGATATGTCCGACACCATTCCTTTGGACATATCTACTCCTGCACGTGGGGCAGCTAGGCCCCCTGCTTCCATGTCCATTAAGGCCTTCTCCAGGACTAAAGCTGCTAAACTTTCTAAGGCTTTGCCTCCCAAGACTACCTTCCAGAGGCCTTCCTCTAGTACTCAGATCCTCAGCCTTGCAGAGGACCTTATTTCTTTAATTAGAGGTTCACAACCTCACCCGGACAGGGCCTCTCACCCTCCACCAGACAAAGGCCCAGGACTGAGCCTTCTGACCCACACTCTTCAGATGAGTCCACGGATGGTTCTGAGTTGTCAGACCACCAGGAGGAGGCTTATTCGCCCTATGAGGATTCTGATGCTGAAGAATCTATCCCTTCGGCCTCCCCTCCTGAAGAGTTTTCCTTTGGTGAGACTTTACACTCAATGAGAGATCATTTTCAATGGCAAGGTCAGGAATTCTCTGATTCTAGAAAAAGATTAAGGACCTTTTTACATTTGCCTCAGCATAGGCCCTTAGCTATACCTCCTGTTTTGAATGTAATTGATGATGTGTACAATGATGTCAGCACAGCCCCTGATACTCTTCCCCCGGCCCCTGCCAAACCTGATAGATACTACAGGGTCCCGGATTCTCATTTCCATCTGTATAAAGCCCATTCTGCAGACCCAGAAACTATTACTCTGGGCCCTAAAGGGGTTGCGGCTGCCACTGCCAAAAATCCTCTACCTTCTGAAAGAGAGTCTAGAGCTTCAGAGAGATGGGGAAAGAAGGTATATACTTCTGCAACTCTTTCCGTCAGGGCACTAAATTGTCAATTTCATATGATACAGTACCAAGAGTATTTGTTAGATGAACTGAACAAGAAGCTTTCTTCTCCTGAGCCCCTTGACCGTAAATCCCTTCAGGATTTGGTACACAACTCACAGCAGGTTAGTAATCATTTCTTAAAGTGTGGATCTGAAGTAGGCAGACTTCATTTGTCTGCAACCTGTGGGTATCGGATCCGACCTCGGATCCGAGCCGGCATTTCAAAAGCTTAGGCTCCTAGCTCCTCCCTCTACCCATAACCCCTTGCCAAGCCCTGACTGACCTCAGATTTCGTTTGCCGCTTTCAAGTTTCGACGGATTCCTTGAGCTCCTAGTGCAGATAAGTTTTCTGACAGGAAAATTTTGTAAAATTTAACCTTTTTTGATTATTTTAAATAGAAGTGTGTCTGTTAGGCTTTCCTTCCTCTACCTTTTATTTTTTCTTCCCGGGTTTGCGTAGTTTGAGTGGTTTGTGTGTGTTTAGGCCTGTTAGGGCTAGAGTATGTCTGAAGCCCATAAGGCAGTTTTTTCTAAGTGCACCGAGTGTGGCCATAAGCTGTCCCTGGCGGATGGCCACACTCGGTGTGTTAAATGCTTGGAGGTTGAACACCTGTCATCTGGTTGTACCATTTGTGCAGGGTTCAACCCCTGAGCTTTGAGGGAGCGGAGGTCGAAGCTGGTTCTGGCGGGACTTCTCCCTCCAGACACCGCTTCGGCTTCTGCCCCTTCTACACAGCAAGCAGTTGCTGTGGGCTCTCCTCCACCGGCTGGGACTCAACCTCCCTCTAAGATGCTGGAGGAGAGAGAGTCTTCTAGGGAGAGAAAGAAGGAGGCACAGGAGAGGCACCACAAACGGAGAGCTGAAACCTCTAGTTCAGCTCCTCCATCCAAGCGGGCCTCTCCTGTGCCTTCTAGTTTCCTCCTCCTCGGCTCCACTCCCTCGGTTCTCTCCTGGGCCCGAGGAGGAGGCTAGCCTTCAGCGAGGTCCCCAAGCTCTCTAGGTCCGCTTGGTGGCCTCGACTAGATCTACCTTCTCCATGAGTGAAGCAGACATGGACCGGATGATGAGGAAATTCATCCAGGCCCAAATGCAAATGGGAGTGCTCCTAGCCCCAATCCGGGAGGGCTTCACCCTTTTTTCGCCTTTGGCTCCTTCTGCACCCACACCATGGGTTCGGAGCTGTCAGCGCCGGGCAGAGTTGGATCCGGGGGGGTGGTCGGATCCGATAGGTCGGCGCACCTCGGACCCGTCCCATCCCTTGAGTGCCGGGTGCCCGGACCCGACCTCGAGCCGAGGACCGAGCCTCGGATCCGAGGGAGCTGGTGTCTTGGCTCCGTCTAGGTCGGAGCACACCGTCTCGGATCCGACGGTCGGTTCCAGCTCCGATCCGCGTCGGATCCAGTGGGGTCGGCTCGGGGTTCAGAGAAGCTGGCTCCCTCGGCCTTCGACGTAGTGGAAAGGGCACTGTTGAGGACTTCAACCCCGGTCCCTGCCACGGCTCCATCCCGCACTCCTTGCAGTTGGGCCAGGCTCCCACCAGCCGGTCCCAGGGACAGCCCGCCTCGATGTCCCAAGTAGTTCCCTTGGAACATCCAGCTGGAAGAGTACTCCTCGGACAGCCCCAAGAAGTACCTCGGGCGTAAGTGCAAAGGAGGCACATGGACTCCCCGAGTCCGCTATCAAGACACAGACTTGGATGAAGGGAGGGCTCCCCAAGGTCACCCCTGAAGACGTCTCATTTGGAGACATTATGGAAATGTTGAGGATCAGGGGGTGGTCTGCCCCAAGGCCTCCTCAGACGAGTCTGTGTTCTTGG
This sequence comes from Protopterus annectens, assembly GCF_019279795.1. NCBI lineage: Eukaryota > Metazoa > Chordata > Ceratodontiformes > Protopteridae > Protopterus > Protopterus annectens. The sequence continues at coordinate 712,928,775 of NC_056725.1, read as the reverse complement.
AGGCATTCGAGGCGGCCCATCTACCTCTTGGGTGTCCCTCCTGCCGACCCTCTGGTGGACCTTATATCCACCAGAGCGTGGAAGGATCCGGACACCGTTGAGCCTGTACCCAAGCGTCCTGACCGTATCCTTTCCCTCCGGCGGACCGCACTCACTGGAGCAAAGGCCCCCCCGTAGATGCCATGATGATGGCTGCAGCCACTAAGAGGAATTGGCCCAGGAGAGTCCTCTATGCATCCTCCGGCAAGGAGTCCCGCTCGATGGATCGCATTGGGAAGCGAGTTTTCAGTTCAGCAACCTTCTCTTTGAGAGCTGAACTACATGGCACACGGCATCAGGATGCAGCGGATTTGATTAAAGAATACGCTGCATCTCCCCCAGAGTCCATGTCGGGTGAGGACAAGCAGGTATACTCCACCCGAATGGCCACTCTTAGAGCAGTTTCTAACACATCTATGCGGCTACTTTCTCACGCTACCGAGGGAGCCGCTAGAGCCAGCGGAGCAGGCCTAGTCATGAGGCGGCAGGCCTGGCTCCGCCACTGTGATTTCGCAGAGCCCTTCAAGGCGACTTTCGCGAATGCCCCTTTGATGGTTCTGCCTTGTTTGGCAAAACTGTTCGAAACATTGGTCCAGAGCGAGAAGGACGGAAGACGCTGTCTGCCGTCGTCCGCTTCTCAGCTCCCCAGAGGTCCTTCTCAAGAACCAAAAGGGACAGAAGAAGATGTGGTTCGAAGTCGCAGCAGTCCCAACCTGCTCGATAACCAGTCCTCCCGTGGCAGAGGAGGACAGGGAGGTCGCCGTCCTAGAGGCAGGGGCTCCTAGAAACTTTGGGTCCAGAGAACCTTTCTCTGATAGGCCCACGCAGCAGCCCTGAAGGGTTGCCCGGCTGTCCGTCTCTGGAGGCAGTCGGGGCTTCGAGGCACCTAACTTCTTGGGAGTCCATCACAACAGACCGTTGGGTGCTTGGCGTGATATCCAGAGGTTATACAATTCCCTGTACAAAGTTCCCAGATCTCGCAGCCTCCCAGATGTACCACCCGACCAAAGGGAGGCAGCAGCTATCGAAATCGGACAGCTGCTAGAAAAAGCTATCCAGTCGTCCCCAGATCAAACCGGGTCAGGGTTTTACTCCAGGTTCTTTTAGTGCCAAAGAAAACGGGGACTTAAGACCGATCTTAGATCTTTCCCTGCTGAACCTGTCAGTAACCAAGCAAAGTTCGGATGGTCACCCTTCAATCTATACTCCCCTCTTGAGGGAGAACGACTGGATGTGCTCCATCGACCTCAAGGACGCTGTACTACCACATTCGCATGGACAGACGGTCCAGGAGGTTTCTTCGCTTCCGGCTGGGAGCCAGTCATTATCAGTTCAGGGTCCTCCCCTTTGGTCTCACCTCAGACCCCAGGGTGTTCACCAAGGTACTAGCGGTTGTAGCGGCCCACCTGAGGCTCCAGGGATTACAGGTCTTTCCGTACCTGGACGACTGGCTCCTGACGGCATCATCAAGGCATCTTCTGTGCTCAGCCAGGGACTACTTCCTTCGTATAGCCCCAAGGCTGGGCATCACTCTCAACTGGGAGAAATCTTTACTGCACCCCACACAAATTATAGATTTCATAGGAGGAAGGCTAAACACCAGGTCAATGCGAGCCTTCCTCACCCCAGACAGAATTTCCAACCTGAAGTGTCATGTCGCAGCGGTCCTGCAACCATTTCCGACAGCAGCTTCGGTCCTGAGGGCCCTAGGTTCGATGGCGGCAGCTATCCCGCTTCTTATTCATGCGCGCTTACGCATGCGGGTTCTTCAATGGACCCTTCAGGTTCAGTGGTCCCCTCTCTGTTCCTCTCTCAACAGTCCGATAGCGGTCAGCAAAGCATGCAAGGATTCCCTTCTTTAGTGGCTTCGGTCTCCGGAGCCTCTGACAGGGAGACCTTTTTGTGCAGCATTTCCCCGAGCCACAGTGACCACGGACGCTTCTTGCCTCGGGTGGGGGGGGCATTCTGCGGGGAAGATTGTCCAAGGCACGTGGAACTCCACAGAGACTTCGTTGCATATAAATGTCCTGGAAATGAGGGCTGTGCTCCTAGCGTTGCAAGCACTTCACAACCTTCTTCCTTCAGGGACTATTGCGATTCAGACAGACAACATGTCGGTAGTCTGGTACATCAACAAACAGGAGGAACCAGGTCCTATCCCCTTTGTCGAGAGGCCATGAGAGTCTGGGAATGGGCAATTTCCACCAAACGCTTTCTTGTAGCAACGCACATTCCGGGAAAATCCAACACCCTTGCGGACAAACTCAGTCGCACCATTCTTTCCCCTCACGAGTGGTCTCTCAATCCTCAGGTAGTGAAGAAGATTTTTGCCATTTGGGGGTAACCCTGTTGCGATCTTTTTGCCTCTCACTCAAACGCCAAATGCGACAATTTCTTCGCTCTGCTTCCCCCACCAGGGGAATTCCCGAGAGATGCGCTGGTGCATGCTTGGCCTCCCGGTGACACCATTCCTTTGGACATATCTACTCCTGCACGTGGGGCAGCTAGGCCCCCTGCTTCCATGTCCATTAAGGCCTTCTCCAGGACTAAAGCTGCTAAACTTTCTAAGGCTTTGCCTCCCAAGACTACCTCCCAGAGGCCTTCCTCTAGTACTCAGATCCTCAGCCTTGCAGAGGACCTTATTTCTTTAATTAGAGGTTCACAACCTCACCCGGACAGGGCCTCTCACCCTCCACCAGACAAAAGGCCCAGGACTGAGCCTTCTGACCCACACTCTTCAGATGAGTCCACGGATGGTTCTGAGTTGTCAGACCACCAGGAGGAGGCTTATTCGCCCTATGAGGATTCTGATGCTGAAGAATCTATCCCTTCGGCCTCCCCTCCTGAAGAGTTTTCCTTTGGTGAGACTTTACACTCAATGAGAGATCATTTTCAATGGCAAGGTCAGGAATTCTCTGATTCTAGAAAAAGATTAAGGACCTTTTTACATTTGCCTCAGCATAGGCCTTTAGCTATACCTCCTGTTTTGAATGTAATTGATGATGTGTACAATGATGTCAGCACAGCCCCTGATACTCTTCCCCCGGCCCCTGCCAAACCTGATAGATACTACAGGGTCCCGGATTCTCATTTCCCTCTGTATAAAGCCCATTCTGCAGACCCAGAAACTATTACTCTGGGCCCTAAAGGGGTTGCGGCTGCCACTGCCAAAAATCCTCTACCTTCTGAAAGAGAGTCTAGAGCTTTAGAGAGATGGGGAAAGAAGGTATATACTTCTGCAACTCTTTCCGTCAGGGCACTAAATTGTCAATTTCATATGATACAGGACCAAGAGTATTTGTTAGATGAACTGAACAAGAAGCTTTCTTCTCCTGAGCCCCTTGACCGTAAATCTCTTCAGGATTTGGTACACAACTCACAGCAGGTTAGTAATCATTTCTTAAAGTGTGGTTATGATGCATTGGAGGCTTCATTTAGGTCAGCTATAACTGGGGCAGTTATTCGTAGGCATGCCTGGCTGAAGGAACAATCTTTGCCAGACCATGTTAAAGCTAAACTCCTGGATGCTCCAATGGAGAAACAAAATTTATTTGGCTCCTCTGCTCGGGAGGTCTTAAAAAAGTATGAAGAAAAGGCAAAATCTGTGCAAACAGTTAAGGATTTCCTACAAGTACAACCACCGAGATTTAGCAGAAACTGGCCTACTAAGAATTGGTCCTTTCCAGACTCGGACAGAGCCCAGAGAGGCAGGAACAGAAGCCCCAGAGGCAGAGGCCAATCTATGGGCTCTTACAGAGGCCGTCAGTGGCAACCTGCCAACCAGAGAGGTAGTGCAACAGCAGCAACAACAACTACTACACCAGGACAGGCTCAATGACTTTACTCTGATTCCACCCACCAGGGCTCAACTGGAAGCACCCTTGGGCGGAAAGCTTGCTTTATTCTCAAAAAATTGGCATTATATTACAAGGGACACATGGACACTGCAAATAATAGACAAAGGATACAGGTTCCACTTCCACACTTTGCCAAAAAGAACCGGAATGCCAAACCTACCACCAAATCAGAGGGCAGAGGCTTTAAAGCAGATCAACAACTTGCTTCAAATGAAAGCCATAGAAAAAGTACCACTTTCAGAACAAGGCCAAGGATTTTACTCCAGACTATTCCTTGTACCAAGAAAAGAAAATCAATGGAGGCCTATTCTCTACCTGTCCGCACTGAATACTTTCCTCATTGTGCCAAAATTCAAGATGCTGACCCTACAGCAACTTCTTCCCATGTTGGGCAAGGAGTCTTGGCTGGTGACTCTAGATCTCAAGGAGGCATACCTGCACGTCCCTATTCGACCAAACTGCAGAAGACACCTCAGATTTCTTGCAGGATCAGAGCATTAACAATTCTCAGCATTGCCCTTTGGCTTATCTACTGCGCCCAGAGTATTCACGAAATGCCTGGCATCAGTAATTGCACACTGCAGACTTCAGGGGATTCAAATCTACCCTTATCTGGACGACTGCCTTATACAAGCGGACAACAAGGTAAATTTGATAAAAGACTTGGCCTATGCCATCCGCCTACTACAGGCATTGGGATACACAGTCAACATCCAAAAATCAAGACTTGTTCCATCCCAAAGGATAACCTTTCTGGGTGCGGATCTAGACACAACCACCCAAATGGCCTTTCTCACAGAAGAAAAACAAAAATAACTTCCAGATTACTTTATGAATCTGACAAGACAAGCTCAGCTTACTGCAAGGAAAATCCTGCAGGCCCTGGGTTATATGGCATCCTGCATAATACTGATACCACAGGCCAGGCTGCATATGAGAAAATTACAATGGTATCTAAGGAGTGTATGGTCTCAACACAGTCACAGTTTGGAAACTTTGATACCAATCATTCCTTGCCTTCAAAAGGAATTCCTGTGGTGGGCTCAGGCCTGCCAGTTCAACAGAGGATTGCCTTTCAACAAACCAAAAACAAAACAAACCATCACCACGGACGCTTCAGACCGAGGATGGGGAGCACACATGGAGGACAAATGTATCCAAGGCCTATGGTCTCAAAGACAGCTACACATGCACATAAACCAAAAGGAAATGCTGGCAGTGATGCATGCAATCGAGGCTTTCAAACCCTTCCTCCATCAAGGCCACCTGTTAATAAGGACAGACAACACCACGGTCATGTGGTACATAAACAAGCAGGGAGGTACACACTCCTACCCTCTATGCCGGCTGGCTATGAATCTATGGGAGCTATGCATGAAACTCAATATCCAACTGCAGTCCCAGTTCGTGCCAGGAAAGGAAAATACACTGGCAGACAGCTTAAGCAGAACTACCATGGATGCACATGAGTGGATGCTGCACCCAGACATCTTCCAACTCATAACAAAGGCATGGGGAACGCCGGAGATAGATCTATTCGCATCCCCCCTCAGCCATCAACTGAAGACATTCTGCTCAAGGACATACCACCCACAAGCATGGAGGGTGGACTCTCATTCAGCTGGAAAGCTCTAAAAGTATATGCCTTCCCACCTCTCCCTTTAATGTACAAGGTTCTACTGAAGATCAGGGAGGAACAGCCAAGAGTGATTCTGATAGCTCCAGACTGGCCAAGGCAACACTGGTACCCACTATTGAGGAGCATGTCACAGGCAAAACCATGGCCTCTCCCCCTATGGCCCCTTCTTCTGACGCAGAACAATTTCATGATCATGCATCCCAACTTAAAAACATTGCAGCTAACTGCCTGGAAAATCCCTTAAAACCAAAACAAAATGTTTTATCACAGACAGTGAAGGACATTATCATGGAAGCTCGCCGGCCTTCCACAAGGAAGACATACTCAGCAAAATGGAAAAGATTTTTCATCTGGAACACATCAAAAGGCTTAGATGTGGCAGTGGCAGACATGGCACATATTCTGGAATACTTAGCAGAACTGTTCCACAATGGCCTTTCCATTCTTCCATTAAGATTCATGCCTCAGCAATTTCAGCGGAATACAATTTGGATCCACCTATCTTCTCACACCCTCTACTCAAGCAATTTCTGAGAGGGATCAAAAATATCAAACCCCCAAGAAAACCCCCTTTACCTGCTTGGGATCTCAACTTTGTCTTGGAGAAACTAACACTTCCTCCTTTTGAAGCAGCAGCATCAGCGGATCTCCAGTTTCTGTCTTGGAAAACTGCATTCCTTCTGGCAATAACTTCAGCAAGAAGAGTATCGGAGTTACAAGCATTAATGGCAGTACAGCCATTTCTTATCTTCCATCAGGACAGAGTTACACTAAGAACTAATCCTACTTTTATGCCAAAGGTGGTATCTAGGGTATCCTTGAACCAAGCTATTCACTTGCCTTTTTTCTTCCCAAATCCACAGAGTAGAGGGGAAAAACTTCTGCACACCATGGATATACACAGACAACTACGCTACTACTTGGACAGGACTAAAAGTAGCAGAAAAACTGGCCAACTATTGGTAGCATATGCTGCTGGGGTGCAAGGAAAAGCAATTTCCAAACAATTTCAAAATGGATAGGAAATTGCATTCGATTTTGTTACTTCTTTCATGGAAAGTCAGTTCCTGCAAACATCAGGCCTCATTCCACAAGGGCCACGGCCACCACTACAGCCTTCCTACGAGGGGTGGCTACCAAGGACATTTTAGAAGCTGCTACTTGGAGCTCCGTGCATACATTTACCAAACATTACAATCTACCTTTATACTCCAGATCCAGAGCAGGCTTTGCCACTGCAGTCCTGCAGGGGATCTTAACTACACCATCCTTTTCTTAGTGCCTCCTCCCCCATATTAGCTATGGTATTCTACCCATATGTTATGACTGCAGATGCATCCTTGAAGGACATAGTACAGTTTTGTACCTACCATAAATGTAGATGTCCGATAGGTATGCATCTGCAGTCAGGTTTACCTCCTCCTACGCCTCTGTGGTATTCCTAGGGTGTTTACCCCTCTTTTAGCTAGCTGGGGGAATCTATTATGGTGTATTTGTTTGTATATACTTGTGTGTGTGTGTATATATATATATATATATATATATATATCTATAATTTTGCAAATGTTTGGAATTCTACTGCATTTCTCCAAATTTAGCCTTCCTAGAGGGCACTTGGCATCTGGGGCAAGAAAAACTGAGGAAAATGGCGTTGGCTGATGCTTTTATACTCCAGACGCTCTGACGCCGGGGAAGGTGCGACATCAGCCGAGGCCAGACCCAGACTTTGGAATCCGGCCGACCGAAGGGCTGCCTGAGGCAGGACAAACCCATATGTTATGACTGCAGATGCATACCTGTCGGACATCTACATTTATGGTAGGTACAAAACTGTACTTTCCTCCTTTCGAGCCAGCTGCTACTACAGATTTAAAATTCCTTTCTTGGAAAACAGCTTCCCTTTTAGCCATCACTTCAGCAAGAAGGGTATCTGAATTACAGGCCCTTATGGCAGTGGAGCCTTTCATCATCTTTCATGCGGACAGGGGGTGTCCCTCAGGACCAATCCCTCTTTCATGCCAAAGGTGGCATACAGTGTGGCCTTTAATCAGTCCATTCATTTGCCTACCTTCTTTCCTAATCCAAAGAAGAAAGGGAAACGGATACTGCACTCCTTAGATGTGCACAGACAGCTTAGATTCTACTTGGACAGGTCTAAACCTCAAAGGAAGTCTTAACTGCTGGTGGCATTTGCTGCAGGGACAGAGGGGAAGGCTATTTCAAAGCGAACTGTCTCCAAATGGATAAGCTATTGTATTCACTTCTGCTATAAGCACCATGGAAAACCTATCCCACAGAGGATCAGATCCCACTCAACCATGGCTGCATCTACCTCTACAGCCTTTCTCAGAGATATACCTACCAGGGACATCCTAGAAGCTGCTACCTGGAGTTCTGTACATACTTTCACCAAGCATTACCATTTGCCAATTTTCTCTAAAGCCAGAGCTGGCTTTATCCCTGCAGTTTTGCAGGGCCTTATAGCTGGTCCTAATGCTGTCTAAATTCCTCCTCCCAGCCTTAGCTTTGGGAATCTACCCAAATGTAATCACTGCAACAGTGAAACAAGAAGAACATAGTAGAGTTGTGTACACTTGCCATAAATGTAGATGTTCGAGTGTGTTCACTGTTGCAGTCCTGGTTACCCTCCCTCCAGGCCCCTAACTTATTTTGGCTATACCTTTTCTCTCCTTTTCAATGCTTAAAAGCTTTTTGGTGTATTTGCTTTTTTGTTTGAGGTATAACCTTGTATATTTATAGATTTAATTGCTTCCCATTAGGGGGGCACCAGACATCTGGGGCAAGAAAAACTCATGTAATGACGTCGGCTGCATGTTTTATACCCTTGACGACCTGACGTCGCAGAAGAAGAGACAGCAACTGATGCAGGACCCAAGACTTTGTTAATCAGGCCGACTGAGGGCTACCTGCAAGCAGATAACCCAAATGCAATGGCTGCAACAGTGAATACACTCGAACATCTACATTTATGGTAAGTGTACACAACTGTACTCTTTTCTCCCCGGGCCTCCACTGAAAATGGGCTCCCTGAGCCCAGTAGACATCCCTGGCCATCAAACTGGAAAATAAATAAATAAATAAATTTTCCCTTCATGGCAGTCTCCTTGGATGTCGCCAGGGTTGGAGGGGTTGTTGTTAGGGGTAGGACAGTTCAAGGTTTGTTGAGGCCAGTTTGCACGTAAAGATGCTGTAGATGAGAGTGATTTCTCTGACCTTACAAATCTGTCTTGTGGTTCTCTTGCCATGGACAGTCAACGTGGTAGCAGTATGATATATGAAGAAATGAAGTAAACTCACTGTTCCCCTTACACCTGGAGAAGAGTGACTTGAAGTGGGACATGTTGTTTTCTCAGTCCAGACCACATTCCTGAGGAAGCCAGCTCTTTAGTGGATAAAGTCAATCACCGAGTTCTTATGCCTCTAGTGGTCCCTCAATCCAACAATAACACATAGCCACTTAGAGCACTGTGAGAAGCCTTGCTGTAACCTTTTTACAACTTGTGTCATTCAACATCTCCCATAGCTCCTTTGGTACCATGGACCTTGTTATTGGAGTTTCCTTCTTTGTCTCTTGAATTATTTAATTTCTTGTTAGCCTTCACTTTTTCACATTGTTGGGCATTAGGTCTAATGACTCCCTTATTACTTTTTTTTTTTTTTTAACAAGCAATTCAAAATTCAGTTTAGTAGTTTGGTAGTCTAGTGGCTACATAGTCTTGTAATATTGAGTGTATCCTACTTCTAGCAGAACATTTTCTTATTGCATTACAATATAATTGTATGTTTAATGTAATGTTGAGGTGACTTACCCTGGCATGTTTGCAATCTCTAGTGATGGACAAAGGCAGTACAGAAAAGATATTATGAAAACACCATCCCATCAGCACTAATCTCCTCAAAACCCTCTGAGTCTTTGTTTGTGATCCCTTCCTCAGTGTCACTTATGTTTATTTTAGTGGGGTGGACTCTGTACCTGGTAAAACTTCTCCTGCATTGGTGAATTGAGGGTCAACATTTGAGATTATGAAGAGCATGAACTCTTCTTCCTCAGCAGCCTTTTCATAGCCTCTATAGGTGCAAGCGTCATCCCTAGGCACCCAGTAGTCTGCATCTCATCTCGCTCATATTCCAAGGTTAGAGCTGTGCAGATGGCCTTGAATGACCTGTGCATGTTTACTCTGAGTCTTTCTGAAAGTTGGACTCTTTCCCAGTGTTTGTAGCGAGAAGACATGCAGTTGTGGTGGCCCAGTGTCTCAACCGAGTCTTTCACCTCCAACACCGATTTGGATGATTGAGAGGGTTACTCCCAGGTCCCCTCCAGAAGACACCACCTTTGTTGAGATCTTGGAGTTGATGACACTCTCAGTATTAGGTGGTGGTGTGTGAGGCTTAATGACCTGAACCCCTATACCTCCTAAATGGTCCCTCCTTCTAATTGACTGACAGATTAGACTGCCAGGAGGGCATGGCAAGAACCTGACTCTTCTAAAGCGATTCCTAGAAAGACAGACAGGTTTTGTGCCCACCTAAGGATAGACAGAAGTGGTACAAGGTACTTCTAATGGATTCTTTGATTGTAGCAACAGCCACCATGAAGACCGGTCTCATAATACAGCTACTGTCCATTTGCCCAATGAGGGTGATGGGTAAAATGAGAAGCAGGCCCATACCTGAGGCACTTTTGCCCTCTGGTCATTGAATTATGTCACACATGAGCCCCTTCCTAAGAGATTTTTAGGTAGAAGGTTTAGACTATCTGAGAAAGCTGCCCATGTCAGAATCTAGGAAGCAGTTAGAGACTGCATATAGCATGATGTTGAACATTATAAACCTTTCCATGCGTCTCTTCTATAATGCTGCCAACAGAGCAGTGGTGATAACATACTAGGAGACTGCTGAGATGTGCTTCCTGTATCTCCATCTGTTACTTAATTAGCTGTTGCAGGTGCCTCTGTCAAAGAGCTATGGTACGAGTGCTGCTGTGTCTTTCATGCTAGTGTTCTACTTACTTGGGTATAAACAATTTCATTTTTATTCTTGCCAGAGTTTGATCTCACTATAAAAAACACAGCTGTAATTCCAAATCAGTATACCAAAAAAGCTAGTAAATTAGCTGTGCTTATAGTGTAATAATGTAAGCGTACTGAGAAACTTGTGTATGTCTGTCCATGTGGCTGGACTTGGTCCACATGGACCCCTTTCAGCTATGAATATCATAGGCAAGTAATGGAAATAGGTTACTTCTTGATGTGTAGTTAGGTTGAATTTTGTGTGTGCCGAGATCTCCCTGAATGAAATGCCGTTTAGTTGAATGTGGGTGCTGTGGTATTTGTTCAGGTTACTGACTTAATAGGGTTAGGACAGAAATGTTGGTTATCACTGGGGATCGATTTATAGTAAAATTTGTGTGTGTGTTTTGAAAACAAAGTGAGAACACAGTAGTAGCAGTAAACCAAATGGTGGAGTATATCCTCAGGGGAATATATTCCAAAAGTAGTGGTAACTCTTCCACTGCACAGGACACGAGTAAGACCACAAGTACTATATTTATTTCTGGAGGCTGTATAAGGAAAGGAATATCAGACTTCTAGAAAGATTGCAGAGAAGAGCTATGAGAAAGATTTGCTGAATGGAGGGGAGTAGATATGTCAGGAGGCTAGAGAAAATGGGAGAGGGGCATTATGTCAGTTGTCAAGATGATGTCAGGAAGATATGAAAGGGTCATCTGAACAGAGAGAGCAGTAAGGGACACAAGCAGCATGTTTTAGGGACTAACTACTTCTCAGAGCATCAGAATTATTTTTTTTTTCACGGTGAGAGTTGTAGATCATTTGAAAGGATTACCAGAATGAGTGGCGTTGAGGACATACCTTCTTGAGTGCCTCCCTGTATGGGACAGGAAGAAAAAGGGTAAGGGGAAGGTTGAGTTGAAGGAAAGTAGAATGTTGAATGCAGTTAAGACAGGTGTAGATTAACATACAGATATATACATGCACACATCTGTATACATGTTCATGTTTCAAAAATGTCCATCTTTTAGATAACTTGTCTTTTTGTATGTGGAACATTTTTGATACCTTTTTATCTGTTTTATTTTGTCTTAGCTAACCTTCCCCCTACTTTGGCAAAGTCCCAAGTAAGTAGTGTAAGGAAGAACTTAAAACTACATCTTCTGAGTGTGCTGAAGCATCCATCATCCTTAGAATTTCATGCACAGATTACTACACTGCTATTGGACCTTGGAACCCAGCAGCAAGAAATTTTAAGGAACATGCCCAGTTTGAGGGATATGCGAAAACGCCAGCGTGAGGAGAGTGACAAAGGGACCAAAATGTTGAAAATTGGTATGAAATCTCAAATTTAATTTGAAAGGATTAATGGAGTAGGGCACTAGGTCCATATGTACTGCTTTAGTAGATTAACCAGATGTGCAGTTTTGATGTTCTTTTAACTGGTAACATTTAAGAGATTATGGAATGATTATTTAGCCATCTGATTGCCGTCTTAATTCAGTACTTTTTCACAGGGGGAGCTAGAGCCTATCCCACTTCTCACTCAGCAGCATTAGGCATAGAAACTCTCTCACACACACACACACACACACACACACACACACACACACACGTGCTGTCTCTAACAGATGCACCTGCTCTCTCTCTCACACGTGCTGTTGCTTACTCCCTCACACACATGCTGTCGCACATGCTCGCTCTGTCTTGCATGCTCTTACACACATGCTGTTACTCTCGTGAGTGACCTCTGTCACACGTGCACAAGCTGTTGTACTCTGTCTCACATGAGCATATGCACTATCGCGGACTCACTCTCTCTCTTGCGAGCTGTTGCTCTATCTCTCGCTCTCTTGCCCTCTCATGCTTTCTCTCCCCCTCTCGTGCTCACTGTTGCTCTCTCACTCGCACTTACACAGCATGAATGCATACAAATTGGAGGTTCACTAATTCACCTACATTGCACATCTTTAGGATGTGAGACTAAACTGGAGGCCTTGACATCGGCATGGTGGGATGCACGTTTTCCACAAAAGACACCTTGATCAACAGCCAGACTAAAGAACCAAGTTTTAAGACAGAAATCTGGATCTCAGCATCTCTGTGACACCTTAAGCCAATGCCAAGCAGGCTACAGTTGGGCACACCCTGTTGTGTGAATTAATTCCTAATGATAGATGTTATGTTGTCCCATCTCGCCTTCATTCTTGCTGGTTGGGTTCGGAGCTGATCCTCAGCTCCAGCTCGGCCAATTTACTAAAGCTCGAGAACTTTTACTGGCTGGTGGCTACCCCTTCTCCCAACATGCGTAGCGACAGCTACCCAGATCTCGTTTGCCGCTTGCAGCGTCGAGATTGCTCCATACTGGCTCAGGGTAAGTATTTTGTGTATTATATATAGTTACTTGCAACTTTTTTGGTAATTGACTGGTTATATTGACTCATTACAGTGTGTAGTTTTCTTCATTAGTCTAACGACCCCTTTCTCTGCTCTTTGTGGTGTTTTTGGCCATCGTTTTCTCTTTCAGACCTGCTTTCCCCTTAGAGCCCGTTTAAGTTAGAGGGTTCTTCCCTTTCTTCACCCTTTCTCTGGGATTGCCATTTTAGTTAGAGGCTCTCCCCTTTTCCTTTCCTTCCTTCCTTTCTTTAAAAAAAAAAAAAAGATAGTTTAAAAAGTTTTTTACTTTGTGGTTATCAGCCTGTTTACTTCTGCTTGTTGTAGGCTGAGAGTGATAGTTTTTTCTCTGTGGAAGCCTTTTTCCCTGACTACTGCTAGTTATGTCTAAAGAGCCTAAACCCTCCGGGTTTAAAAAATGTGACTTGTGTTGCCAGAAAATGTCCCTTACGGATGGGCACACGAGTTGCGTTTATTGTTTAGGGGCTGTTCGTCTGCAGGACTCTTGCTCCATCTGCCATGCTTTCAGTTCCAGAGTCCTGCAGGAAAGAAAAAATAAGCTTATCTTACGTGGCCTCCTGAAGAAACCCTCAAGATGCCTTGTCTCAGGGTTCTCAGCCAGCCAGAGTGTTTGAGAAACACTCCAAGCCATCGGTTCCAAGGTTGGAACAGACAAAACTTACTGAGAAGCCTTCGGCTCTGTCAGCCCCCAGCATTGACTCCAACAAAGCTAAGTCTTCGGCTGCTCCATCTGTGTCCTCGGAGCTGGTCCAGATCCATAAGAGATCAAGATCTCCCTCTTTGGAGCAGGTACGCTCCGCTGCACAATCTCCTCTGCTGCAACCTGGAGCGGGCAGTCACCAGTCCTCTTCACACTTCTCTCGGTCCTCCAGACTTTCGGATCACGACGTGGAGAGAGTGGTCAACAGGCTCCTCAAGTCACAGGCACTTGCTAAATTACTCTCAAGTCCAGCCCATAAGGATTTGGCTCCTTCGGCCCTCCCAGCTACTCCATCGATTCCTCCTCAGACTCTCTTGAGCTCGGAGCCGGAGTGCATGGAAGTTGTGGTGGTGGAGACGTCGGCTTCGGTTTCTTCTCCCTTATCGGTTCCGACTACCACTCTGATCTCCTCAATGTCTCTGTCTGTCGAGGGTTCTGGGCGCCTAAGCTCTCTTGCCAGCTTTGAGGGGGGAAGTGGCATCGGACCCTTGTCCGATCCTGCTCTCCCTCTTGGAGCTTCCGCGCAGGTGACCTCGGCTCCTACATCGGCCTCGGAACCTTCGCTTCCGGTTCGAAGAAGATCTCCGGGCTCTTCGGAGCTGGAGGCTCCTTCAACTTGGGACTGTGGCACTTTCGAAGTGATGAGCGTGCTGTCGCCTGAGACTGCTCCACCCTCTGCTCCATTGGCTCCTTCTCCCTTGGTGCCTGTGCTGGCCTTTGTCCCTTCTCCTGCCAAGCATAGGGAACCTGTGCACCAGGACGCCCTACTGGGTGACCCCACTTCTTCTGAAACCTCCCCTGAACATTCGGAGGAAGTCCCTCGAAAAGGAAGCATCTAGACTCCCCTAAGTCTATCACTTTGGATATGAACTTGGATGAGTCGGAAGGGTCCCCACGGTCCCCCTCTGAGGATGTCTCTTTTTCAGACATCTTGGAAATCCATAGAGGGGTGGCTGGAAGTCCCTAGCCACTTCTGAGGACGAGTCCATATACCTGGACGCATTTGGTTCCCGACCCTCCACCTCTTGGGTGTCTCCGCCTTTTGACCCATTTTGTCAGTAGTTAGTCGAAAGGTGTGGCACACTCCAGAGACCATGGAACCTGTTCTGAGGAGACCTAACAAATTTATTACAGCTGCTGAAGATAAGTCTTTCCTCTCCAAGGGAGTGCCTGTTGATGCCATGGTGGTGGCAGCAGCCTCCAAGAAGGAACTTGCGGAAACTTCATCTGTCCATCCGCCGAACAGAGTCTCGTACGATGGACAGGTATGGGAAGCGTGATTTTTCTTCAGCGACTTTTACTCTCAGATCGCTTAATTACTTGTCACATTTCACACTACTTCAGAGGGATCTCCTGAAGGAGCAGGGATATACCCTGCAAGATCCTACAGCTGAGGGAGTTGCGAACAGGCAGCTTCCCAGCTTGTGACCTTGACCTCCATGGTAAACTCCTCCTTGAGGCTCATTTCTTATGTGGCAGATGGAGCGAGTAGGGCAGCAGGTACCGGAGTAGCCTTATGTAGACACTCCTGGATGCTCCTTTGTCAATTTGCGGAACCCTTTAAGTCTTCGTTTACCAACACCCCTTTTGACGGCTCGTCCTTGTTTGGGCCTCAGGTAAAAGAGACTCCCACCAGGTGTGAACAGGATGTCAAGACTCTCTCTGTCATAGGGGTCCATTTTTCCACTCCATCTAGACCCTATCCCAAGGGTCAGAAGAGTGGGAAAATGTGGTTCCGAAAATTCCACGGATCTTTGCCTGACACGTGGTGATTTTTTTTCCCCCAGGGGCAGAGGGGCGAAACAATAATGGAAGACACCACCCTCGTGGCAGAGGGGGTCTGCAACAGCAAAGCGATATGCTTTTTCTGCTAGGCCCTTCCAGCACTCCTGAAGGGAGGCCCGGCTGTCCACCTCTGGAGGCAGTCGGGGGCTGACTATCACTGTACCCAGCAGCCTGGCAGTCTATCATGAGGGAAACATGGGTACTGTCGATAATATCCAGGGGGTTACAAAATTCCTTTTTCTTAGCCCCCCTCAAAAGACAAACATTCTATCCCAGATGTTCCACCCAGTCTTTGGGATCATGCAGTCCTAGAGGTTCAAAGATTGCTGGAAAAAAGAGCCATCCAGGAAGTCCCCACAGATCAAATCGGATCCGGAACTTACTTGAGGTTCTTTTTAGTTCCAAAGAAGACAGGGGACTGGAGACTAATCTTGGATCTCAGCAAGCTAAACCGATCAGTAAAAAAGACAAAGTTCTGGATGGTGACACTACAGTCCATTCTTCCCTTCTTGGGTCAGGACAATTGAATGTGCTCCATAGATCTACAGGACGTGTGCTACCATATAAGAATGGACAGGCAATCCAGGAGATTCCTACGCTTCTGGCTGGGAGCCAGTCATTAACAGTTCAGGGCCCTACCCTTTGGTCTCACCACATTCCCCAGGGTGTTCACCAAGTGTATGGCAGCGATCACGGCTCACCTGAGGTGTCTAAGATTCCAGGTGTTTCCATATCTAGATGACTGGCTCCTCAGTGCTACCACCGAGCCTCAACTTATCAAGGCACGGGACTACACAATCCAAACTTGTTCCCAGTTAGGTATCATAATAAATTATGAAAAGTCTGCCTTGTCACCTTGTCAGTCTAGAGACCTTTATAGGGGCAGACTTAGATACAAGACGCATGATAGCAAAACTGCCTCTAGACAGGGTGTCAACCATTTGTCTACAAGTTTCCTTTCTCATAAACAAGATGAGAGTTCAGGCAAGACAAGTCTTACAAGTACTGGGCTCAATGGCTGCAGCTATTACACTAGTTCCTTTTGCACGCTTCTACATGCGGATTCTACAGTGGCTTCTCTTCCCTCAGTGGTATTTCCAGGAATTGCCAGTGTCACACATGATCTTGATCATGGAATCTTGCAAAAAGGACCTACTATGGTGGCTGGTCTCCCTCCCAGGTGACTCTGGGCAGACCCTTTCTAGACCTGCATCCGGTAGCCACAGTGACCACAGACGCTTCCCAGATGGGGTTGGAGGGCATTATCTGGGACAGGACTGTCCAAGGGACGTGGCAACCTCACTTGTACCATGTGAACATCATGATGTTCTTCGTGTTTCACTGTTGCAGTCATTATATTTGGGTTCTTTGCTTGCAGGTAGCCCTCAGTCTGCCTGTTTAACAAAGTGTTGGGTCCTGCGTTGGTTGCTGTCCCTTCTTCCATGATGTCAGATCGTCAGGGTTATAAAACATGCAGCCAATGCCATTACATCAGTCTTTCTTGCCGTGTGGTGCCCGAAGCAAAAGCAGTTCGCAAGTGCCAGTCGGCCGACTCCTGAAATTTTCATTTTCGAGTTTCAGAACCGAAGTCTTCAACTAAAGCTAAGTACCCCTTTGGGGAAACTTTTTCTTGCTCCTTACCGATGTCAGTAAAAGTTAATAAGTGCATTACTTATGGAAAGCAAATACCTCGTAAAGATTTTAATTCGTACTGTATTCCTTGCCTAGGCCCTGACCACAACGTACCTTGCTGTCGGTTTTGTGCTGTATTTAATCAGCGCACTATCCGTCATCGGTATATTTTCACCTCTAAATATTTTGGTTCTCGATTTAATTGTCCAGAAATGTCGTCGGTTAGCCATCTGACTACCGGGATTCAGAAAAAATGCAAAGATAAAGACAGAGACAGGCCGCCGAGGTCCAAAACTGCTGCCGACGCTTCTCTTAAGCCAGTCGCCAGTTTGCCGGTACTCAGTGAGGCCCTTTCGCAGCCCCTGATACCTGCTACTTCTGATTCACAGGCCGCTACCGAGACCCATTCGGAGTCCGGTATGCCGCGAGATGCTTCAACTATGGAACCCGTGGATGTCTCTACCTTGGATGGGTCCGGAGCCGCTGTGCAGACACCGGCTTCTCAGGGTGTATTCAGGCCTACGGACTTGCATTTTAATCCAACGCCTTCCTCTTTACTTTGGCCTAAATCTCAGTCCATGCCTAAAAAACCGACGCCCAGGCCACATGCTCAGGCCTCTATGCCTAAAAAACAAATGAGAAGAATGGCTGAAGATCTAATAACTCTAATCAGGGGTAGCCAACCCTTCTAAGAGGCCTAGGACAGAAGTTGAATATAAATCTTCTGATCCAGGATGCTGTTGTTTCTGTGAGTCTTCTGATTATCTGGATTTGCCCTTATCTGCTTATGAATATTCTGATGCAGAGGACTCCATTCCCTCTGCTTCCCTTCCTGAGGATTTTTCTTTTGGGGAATCCTTACATACTCTAAGGGTGCATTTCCACTGAGAAAGTCAGGATTTTTATGATTCAAATAAGAGGCTTAGGGATTTCCTTCTCCTACCTCAGCATAGGCCTTTAGCTATTCCTCCGGTACTGGACATTGTTAATTATGCTTGTTCGGAATCTAGTTTGGCCCCCTGATTCCCTGCCTCCTGCTCCCAGAAAACCTGACAGATACTACAGGGTCCCCGAGTCCCACAAGTTCCTTTTTAAAAATCCTGTTGCAGATCCAGAGTCTATTTCACAGGGGCTATTTCACAGGGGCCCAAGGGCATTAAGGCTTCTACTGCTAAAAATCCTACCCCTTCTCATAGAGACTCCATGGCGCTGGATAGATGGGGTAAGAAGGTTTATACTTCTGCAACCTTGGCCATTAGGGCTTTAAACTGCCAGTTTCATATGTTAAAGTATCAGCAACATGTTATTGGACTGCTTAAACAGAAAATGATGATGATTCCTGACTGTGTAGAAAGTAAAGAATTACAGGATTTAATGCATTCTGCTGAACAAGTTGGAAAACATACTTTGCATTGTGGTTTTGATTCATTATTGGCCACTTCCAGGGTGGCTGTTACTGGGTCTGTGCTCAGAAGGCATGCTTGGCTTAAGGAGCAATCTTTGCCTGATCATGTTAAAGCTAAATTTTTGGATGCTCCTTTAAATCAGGACCGCCAGTTTGGCAACAAGGCTGAGGAAGTTCTTAAAAAGACGGAAGATAAAGCTAAATCTATTCAAACTATTAAAGATGTTTTACAAGTTCAGCCTCCGTGATTTTAGTAGGCACTGGCCCTCTTAAGAATTGGTCCTTTCCAGCCCCTTCCAGGTCTTCTCAAACCAAACCCAGACACAGCAAAAACCCCAGGTTTCAGTCGCAGGGGACACACAGAACTAAGCAGTGGTGGCCTCCACTTCCAAATCTTGGGAATAAGACTCCCCCAGATGGTAAACTGTCTCAGTGACTTTCTTTTAAAATTTCCAAACACTTATCAACTGACTGCCCCTTTGGGGGGAAAGATTGCTCTTCATGCAAAGAATTGGGAATGCATTACCCAAGACAAATGGGTTTTAAGTATAGTGTCGCAGGGATACAGATTTCACTTCCACACATTGTCAACACCGAGCGGGCGGCCGGACCTACCCCCAAATCAGTGGGCAGAGGCCCAAAAACAAGTACTTTCTCTCTTAAGCATGGGGGCTATTCAACTGATACCAGAAGTGGAAAAGGGACAAGGTTTCTACTCGAGACTTTTCCTGGTACCCTGAAAAGACAATTCATGACATCCTATCCTGGACCTGTCTACTCTAAACATCTTTTTGGAGATTCCAAAATTCAAGATGCTGACTCTTCACCAATTACTTCCTATGCTAGGCAAAGATGCCTGGTTGGCAACACTCTATTAAAGAGGCATACTTGCATACTTGCACATCCCAATCAGGGAATCTTGCAGAAGATATCTTATCTACGCTTCAAAGCAGGCTACATGCACTATCAGTTCTCTGCACTGCCCTTTGGCTTGTCTACTGCACCCAGGGTATTCACAAAGTGCCTGGCACCAGTAATTGCATTCTGCAGACAAAGAAACATTCAAATTTATCCTTATCTGGATGATTTTCTCATTCAGGCAGAGGACGAGGACACTCTTCTTCAACATCTGACATTTGTAAAAAGGCTTCTAGCATGCCTAGGGTACACCATAAACGAAAAGAAATCACAGCTGGTACCCTCTCAAATAATTACATTCCTGGGTACAAGCTTGAATGCAACTGCCCAGATGGCTTACCTCACACCAGACAAACAAATACAATTGACAACATGCTTCAAACAAATGGCAACAAAAACCCAGTTATCTGCAAGACAAATTCTGCAGCCTTTGAGGTTCATGGCATCCTGCGTTCTACTAATTCCATATGCGAGACTGCATATGAGGAAACTTCAATGGTACCTAAAAAGTTTATGGAGTCAACATTGTCACAGCCTGGAAACAATGATTCCTCCTGCCTACAACAGGAGTTTATTTGGTGGGCAGAGACATGTCAACAAAACAAGGGACTGTCATTCACTCTATCCCCTGCCACCCAAACCCTAACTACAGTCGTATCAGACTATGCTTGGGGGGCACATCTGGCAGGGAAATGCATTCAGGGCAAATGGAGCCCAAATCAAATGCCCCTACATATCAATCGGAAAGAGATGCTAGCTGTACAGAATGCTCGGACAGCCTTCAAGGACTACCTTCATCCAGGACAACTACTGATAAAGACAGACAACACCACAGTCTTGTGGTACATAAACAAGCAGGGGGGGTACACATTCCTACCCCCTTTGCAGACTAGCCATGGCATTGTGGAACGTGGTCTTGACTTATCAAATACATCTACAAGCTCAATTCCTGCCAGGAAAGCTAAATACTCTGGCAGACGAACTAAGCAGAAATGTTATGGACCCACACGAATGGAAACTGGAACCACAAGTTTTCAGCATGTTGACACGCAGATGGGGGACCCCAGGCATAGATCCTTTTGCCTCACCCCAGAACTATCAGTTGGACAAATTCTGCACAAGAATTCATCACAAAAAACTTGGAAAGTGGATGCTCTATCATTCAGCTGTCTATGCTTTTCCCCCTCTGCCTCTGCTCTCCAAAGTCCTACTAAAAGTCCGACAGGACAAACCAAAAATGATTCTGATTGCTCCAGACTGGCCTCTCCAACACTGGTACCCGCTCCTGTGAAGTGTGTCACACCTTCCTCCGTGGCACCTGCCTCAGACACCTTACCTACTGTCTCAGCAGAACTACCAAATTCTGCACACTCAGCTCCAAACTTTGAATCTTGTAGCGTGGCTAATCAACTGATTTCACCCTTGGCATCTCTCAGCAAACCTGTGATGGATGTCATTTTGGAGGCTAGAAGGCCTAGTACTAGAAAATCTTATGGTGACAAATGGAAAAGATTCTGTGCATGGAACCATACACAAGGAATAAGCACAGCAATGCCCAATATTCCTCAGATTCTGCAATACTTAACTGAGATGCTTCACAAGGGCCTATTTTTTTCTTCCATAAAAATCCATGCATCTGCCATTTCAGCTCATTACAACACAGAACCTCCCCTCTTCTCTCATCCTCTGCTAAAGCAGTATCTCAGAGGGGCCAAAATTTAAGACCTCCTAGGAGAGCACCAACTCCTGCATGGGACCTCAATTTTGTTTTGGTAAAACTCACTCTACCTCCTTTTAAGCCAGCTGCTACTGCGGACCTAAAATTTTTCTCTTGGAAAACAGCTTTTCTTTTAGCAGTCACTTTAGCTAAAGAATTTCAGAATTACAGGCTCTTATGGCAGTGGAACCTTTCATTATTTTTTATCCGGACAGGTTGGCTGTCAGGACCAATCCATCCTTTATGCCTAAGGTGGTATCCAGTGTGGTTCTCAATCAGACCATTCATCTGTCAACTTTCTTTCCCAATCCACAGAAAGGGTTAGCAGATTCTGCATTCATTGTATGTACACAGACAGCTAAGATTTTACTTAAACAGGACAAAATCTCTAAGAAAATCTGAACTATTGGTGGCATTTGCTGCAGGGGCAGAGGGAAAGGCTATTTCAAAGCAGACTATTTCCAAATGGATAAGCCATTGTATTCGTTTCTGCTATATGCACCATGGTAAACCTGTCCCCAAGGGGATCAGTTTGCATTCCACCAGGGCTGCATCTACTTCTGCAGCCTTTCTCAGAGGGGTTCTTACCAGAAACATTCTAGAAGCTGCTACCTGGAGCTCAGTTCATATGTTCACCAACCATTACCATTTACCTCTCTTCTCTAAATCCAGAGCTGACTTTGCCACTGCTATCCTGCAAGGCCTTATAGCTGCTCCTAATGCTGTATAAATCCATCCTCCCAACCATAGCTTTGGGATTCTACCCAAATGTAATGACTGCAACAGTGAAACACGAAGAACATAGTACAGTTGTGTACACTTACCATAAATGTAGATGTTCGAGTGTATTCACTGCTGCAGTCCTGGTTACCCTCCCTCCAGCCCCCTGTTTTTCTCTAACTATACCTCTGCTTTCTTTTACTATGATTAAAAGCTTTTTTGGTGTATTTGCTTTTGCTTGGAGGTATATGTTTTGTGTTTTAAATTATATATATATATATATATATATTGCTCCCCATTTGGGGAGCACCTGACATCTGGGGCAAGAAAAACTGATGTAATGGCGTCGGCTGCATGTTTTAGACCCCTGATGACCTGATGTCATGGAAGAAGGGGCAGCAACCGATGCAAGACCCAAGACTTTGTTAATCAGGCCGACTGAGGGCAACCTGCCAGCAGATTACCCAAATGTAATGACTGCAACAATGAATACACTTGAACATCTACATTTATGGTAAGTGTACACAACTGTACTTTTGTAATACTATGCTCCATAGCTTTACATATGAGGCTGGTGAGACTAATGGGTTTGTAGTTACAAGGGTCCATAGTTGGGACACCCTTGTGTGATGGCAATACAATGGTTGTTTTCCAAGCTTTAGGAATGTGACCAATTGAGAGTTTTAGATAAGAGGTTAGGCAGGGGTTCAGGGGTTCAGAAATGCCATATTCCTAAAGCTTGGAAAACAGCCATTAGGAATATGGCATTTCTGAACCCCTGCCTAACCTCTTATCTAATACTCTGGAATGTGACCAATCGAGTGTATTAGATAAGAGGTTAGGCAGGGGTTCAGAAATGCCATATTTCGCACGGATAGGCAGCTTGATTTGTTATCAGGGTCCATGGATGAAGTATACTTAGTTTGTTAGAGGGCTGAGAGAACTTGTCCCATAGTAATTAAAGGGAATTCCTGTGGAACAGCTATAACTGTGAATGAAGTAAATTTTGTAATAAATTTGTTAGCTAGGGTGTTATCTATTTCTTTTGGGTTAGAGAGATAAGTATTATTATGGACTAGTTCCAAATATTTTTGTTTTTCACTTTTTCACTTCCTTGTATCGTTATTTTTAGTTTTAATGGCTATTTTAAGTTCATACCAGATCTGAGCTTCCTGATGATTCCCTTAAGCTCTTTGTTATCTTGCTTAAATGTGCTTTTAAGCTGGGTAGAATGAGACCTCTTATAACTTGAGAGGGAAACTGTTTAATGCTTATGTAATGTATTTGTACGGGTATTCCACCACAGGGGTTTGTCCTTAAATTTCTCATATTTGATGTGAAGGACTGCTTTATCAGTGCAGCTGTTTAAGTGGAAGTACAAGTCAGAGGTATAGGTAGCAGCTTTAGCAGTAGGATCCTTTGGGAGAAGATTACAGCAGAATTTGTTTAGATCATCAGATAACTGAAGTTTTATTTTTGAGCAGTCCCTGAACACACAGCTATTTACAGGGAAAGTAGCACCAAATTTAAAGGAAAAAGTCACTAAATTATGGTATGATTTCACAAGGCATAATGATACATATGGAAATGTGCAATTAGTGGCCTTATTTGTGAGGACTGGATCCAGGATATTGGGCCCCCCTAGCAGGGTAGTTAACTATTTGTGAAAGAGATTTAGCATTTGTAATGTCGAAGAAGCACTGGATGTGCCGATCATTGGCAGTGCTTGTCAGACGATTTTATCAATTGATAGTTGAAGTCCCCTACTAGAAGGGCTTTTGGTTTAATGGGAATTTCAGCTAATGTTAAGATAACAGGCATGCTGAGAAGTAGACATAGAGGGCATCCTATTGCTAACTATGAAGTTATTAGTCTTGTTCATGACTGTTTGTACTTCATGGAGCTCAAATGTGGTGTCCCAAGGAGTCTGTCATGAGGTAATTATATCCTTGACAAATACCAATACTCACTCACAATTACCAGTAGGTCTGAAGAAGTAATTGGTGTTGTACCAGGAGTAGATGGAGTGCTGTCATTGCTCTGAAACCATATTTCTGTAACTACATTTATATGAATTTGTTCAGGTTGTAGGAGAGCCTCGAGTTCAGGCATTTTTTAAGACTGTTACAAATTAGAATTTAACAGGTTGAAATATTCATCTGATCGACTTTGCTTAAACAAGGCATTATGGGAACAGCCAAGGGTTTAGCCAGAATGCAAATGCTTTGGTAAGAAAGCTGCAGACCATTAATGGCAAAGCAGGGAAGGATGGTCTTCCATCTCATCTCAAGCTTATGCACACTGGATCCCCCAAGAGTGGACACCAACTACAAGGGTTGATATTTTTAGGGGGTTGGAAGGGTGGCCTAATGGTTAAGGTGTTTGCTTTACAAACACAAGGTGCAGGGTTTGAGTCTCACAAGGGATAATTGGCTAGGCTTAAAACAAATGGCTCACAAGGGCAATTAGCCTAGTACTAATCTATGAACATAGCCAATAACCTTGTCTCTGAATCTCTGTAACATTGTGGGTGATGGCAAAGTACCACTCAAGACAGTGTCTTTCCTGCCTCTGACACATGCTTAGCAAGCTCAACAATATTCTTCTGCATATCCCTGTGGGTAGGCAGTCTAAGGTCATTCTCCCACATGAACCACTATCTGGTCATAATCTTGTCCACCAGAATGGAGCATCTAAGAGTCCTTGTTACGTCTGGCATCCTAGATTCAGAAAGACAGTTAACTGTCACTCTGTTCTTATCCAGGCTGTTGAGGGTGTGGTATCTGTATAATGTACAGTAGAGCTACCTATTACTAAAATGCTACTGTGGTTTGATTCAGTCTCAGTGGGCCACAAGAGCTTGGAGTTTGTACCCTTGAGACTCTTAGACTTGTACATCCTAGGTGTAGATATGAAGGGTGAAGGTGGGTAGGTTTCTTAGTCTTCAGCTTGGGGGGCTTAGGCAGAATGCTTTTAGCAATCTCAATGTAAGTTGGTTTAGTGGATGTGGTCTGTGCTGAGTGTGCATATGTGTTGTACTTACTGAATGTGTTCTGAGGTGAGAAGGTACCCTCCAAGTTATGTAAATACTTCCACCTCTCACATAATGAATCATTGTAAGGTAACAATAAAGAGTTGAGCATGAGTCAGTAACCACACTGCCTCAAAATACATAATGCTGTCTGGCTGGCTGCAGAAAGGGAAACAGCTGGCCAGTGCAAATGAAGGAGCATAGATAGGTTAATAACTTTTGGTATAAGACAGAAGAGATAAACCGACTGGGTGGACAAAGTTTATAAACTAGGATGAGCCTGAAGGACAAAAGAATGATCTGTGACTACTGTAGAAGTTGTAAGTACAATAGAAATGTAAATGTGGTGCACTACTATGTAGGATCAACAAGGACATTATTAACTGGGGTGTAAACAACCAAATAGCTTTACCTAATATGCCGTTGTTTCTAGCCATTTAAAACAGTGAGCAGTGGGTAGGCTAATTCAGTTGACTCTGCAGTAATTGTAATGGCTACAGATAATTTAAATTAGAAGTTTTAAATGCAGTATTGCTGATCATTAAACTTATAATTTGTTACGTTTAATAAAATATTATATCATATTATTGAGAATATAATTGACTTCAATAATTAGCTTAGTTTTACTGTTGCTCCAAGGGGGGGTAGAATATTTGTCTGCTGGTAAGAAATAGTAGGCAGTCCATGCTGCTTTGCTAGGGATGGTCTGTACCTGTTCCTCCTAGGTGTTTAAATATTGGCTAAAACCTTGTCCACCACTGTATTGTGTTTTTTAGGTAGTGCTGATCTGATAAACTACCAACATAGTTAAACCAACTCCGAATAATCTAAAGGTTTTACTGCTCAATGCCAGGAGTCTAAACAGGAAACTGCACTCTTTGCTAGCAGCCCTTATCCTAGAGCATGTAGACATGTGCAATTACCGAGATGTGAGTTAAAGTGCTCATTTGGCTATGCAAGGCTGTAATGCTTTCCAGATATTTGTTATTTGTCCTTTGTTAACTGGGAAAGTCCAACTGAGCCAGTGGCCTATTTTCAGTGGAGGTCCGGGGAGAAAAGCTCCACAGCAGATCCAAAAACATTTAAAAAGTAGTTGAGTAACTATATAGAAGGGGAGAAAGCCCTGCAACAGATTAAATATTCTGTATCGAGCTGTGGAGAAAGGCTCAACAAAAACGCACATAAAAAATATTTTACAGTACCTAATAAGTATATACAAGGGGAGAAAATCTGCTCAACAGATAAAAACACAGATTGAAATACATTTACAGAAATATTATTAAGAATACAGTATGTACTGCAATTTGCAAGACACACTGCAGAAGTGCATAATCTGTGTCAAGTAAACTAATGCACAGTTATTCAAAATATTGACTATTTCTAATGTATGGAGCTTGAAAATACAGTATCCTGTTGTAAAAATAGAGGAATAGAGAAGAGATGTAATGAGCAGGAGGAAAAGTTAAGGGTATAGAGTTGATAATGTTATGGAGGAACATGAGAGAGGAAAATAAACCATATTAAGTGTTAGCTGATGAGGTCAAAGGAACATACATTAGTAGTATGGTATCATTAAAGTTATAGCTTATTTTGTTATTGGCCCATTACCCTATTACTACCTGTTAAGGTATTGGAGGTGTTATTTAATTTAGTGTGAGAAAGTCATAGTTACAGTGAGTAGGTGGTCATGCATCTGTTTTGAGGGTAGTGCATGTACCGTTCCAGGTGTCAGATATTTTTTAGATTGGAAAGGTTGCTAGTATGTTTTAAGGGTTGAGGGTATAGAGATCTAGGAGAGTGGGCTGTGTAGCTGGAACAGGGAGAGGCTCCTGCTGACAGATGTGGTTTGTAGGTAGTGAGGAGCATTTTGTTTCTAGATCAAGGTGGCCTACCAGGGGGTGTGTATGTGCAATAAGTCTCACAGGGCTTTGCTTTGTTCTGCTTTGTATATTCATTTGTGGGTTAAGAGTAGTTGTATGTAAGTGAGTTGCTCTGGGAATTCAAGCCAATCAAGCTGTTTTAGGGTTAAGCATTGATGGGTTCTGCTTGATCAGTTAGTGTCAAATTTTGCTGTTTTATTATAGCAATGGTTTAGTTTTTTTGGATGGAAGCTTGAAGATTAAGCAGATGTTCTTCATGTTTCACTGTTGCAGTCATCACCTGTGGGTTATCCCTGCTGTGGTAGCCCTCAGCCGGCCCGAATACCAGAGTCAATGGTTTTGTGCGCTGGCTACTGTCGCCTGTAGTCTGACGTCAGGTCATTAGTCCTGTAAAACAAGGCAGTCGATGTCATTACATCAGTCTTTCTTGCCGTGGAGCCTGTAGCAGAAGCAGTTTGCACGAGTGTCGGTTGGTCGTCACCAGAAGTCGAATTTCAGAAGAAAATGTCTAAAGCTAAGTACCCCGTTGGGGACCCTTTTTTCTTGCTCTAACCGATGTCCGACAAAGTTAACAATTATCTCGCCTGTGGAAAGCAGATCCCACACAGAGACTTTCATTCTTACTGCATCACTTGTTTAGGCCCAGACCACGACGTCCCTCGTTGCCAGTTCTGTGCCCTCTTTAATGCGAGAATCATTCACCATAGAGCTCTTTTTGTAGACAGTTATTTTCATATTCAGTCTTCAAATTTCAATATGGTGCCCGTCAGCCAACAATCCACTGACATTCTGAAAAAAAACATAAAGATAGAGACAGGCCACACAAGGCTAAGCCTTCTGGCGATGCTGTTGTTAAGCAAGTAATCATTTCACCGGAATTCAGTGAGGCATTTTTGCAGGCCCTGTTGTCCAACTCACTTTCTATGCAGGCCTCTGCCGAGACCCTTTCAGAGTCTGGTATGCCACAGAAATCCACTTAGTCTTCAGTGCCTTTGGCTGTCTCTGCCTCGATTGGGTCCGGAGCCGCAACGCAGGCACTGGCCTCCGAGGAGGCCGTTCGCACTACCGATTCTAGACAAAAAACGACGTCTTCTCTTTGATTACCGCTTCTCAGAGACCGACGGATTCTCTCAGACCTCGAAGCCAGGACACTCCCAGGAAATCTGCTTCTAGCCACCATCTTGCTACTGCTCCCCCACCCCAAGCTCAAATGCTACCTTCTCAGGGCGCCTTAGTGCTTACATCCGGGTGCTCTGTGAGGCGCTTGAAAATGTAAGCTGTTTCACCAGAGTGCCTTCCACAAACGCCAGTAAATTTACAGTCCCTTTTTAGCTCCACTGTTAGAAATTCAGTTGAAAAAGTACCTGAACTTTGTCAGGTACCTTCTCAACTTCATTTTAATGGTGGAGTAACATCATGTTTGCATTTAACATTTTGGAGAAAATCGGCTTGCAAAATAGCAAGCTGATTCTGTATGTTTTCCCTGAAGCAAGTGGTGGCAGCCAATCAGATTCTTGCAATCCAAGCCGCCGCTTGCCAAACAACTCCACCCCCAGACCTAACTTTCATTGTTCTGTGATCATCTCCATAAGTGTTACTGTGATAGTTTAAATCAAACATTCCTTTTTTCCAATCTTCATTTGCAGAAATTAATTTTGTGCTATATATCTTGAGCGTCGGATACACACGGTGTTTATTCTTAGTTTTGGTACTAACCAAAGCATTCACCTGTGTTTGAGTTAGACAGGCAACAAGACTGAAGAAAAAACGTATAAAGCAGAGTATGCTAAGAGTGGACGGGCATCTTGTAAAAAAATATAAAGAGAATATTTCTAAGGATGGCTATCATGGCACAGGTATGATAAACAGTGCAGGCACAAGCATACGTTATCGCTGCTAATTGTACTTTATGCATATACTTTTTTCATGGAGGTTTGAAATACGGAGATTTTCAATGTGTTCAAGTTAAGTGTTTAGTGACAGTTTAATGGAAGTTTAATTACATCGTAAGCCTTGCAAGACTGAAAATCGGGCCCTTTTATGAGTGCACCTCGTTCAGTACTGAGATTCCTATTTCACATTATAATTTTGCTATCATTGGTTAACTACTGACTGAATCACCTCGAGTCACGTCTAACATGAGAGGAGGGGCTTAACATCATGTCTTTCTTTGGAGGTAATGGGGTTTCAGGTATGTGCAGTACTGTCAAGTTTATTATGTGGATTACATGATTAATATGATTTAATATTGTAATTTATCCTCCCTTTCATTCAGTAGTAGTATGTGGTTGCAGCATAGTACAAGGAAATGAAAGGGCCGTAGTTGACTTTGCAGCTGTTGACGTACTTTTGTGTATTTGTGTGTGTGTATATGTTTATAATGGGTAGCGCTTTTCAAAATGTGATTGTCTGAATTGGGGTTACCACGTGATGTCAAGCCAACTTCTTATAACCAGAAAGAAGTTAAACTTTTAATTTGTTTTGTACAAGATGTGCAGCTCTTTGTTAGGCAACTACTTGCACATTTTTACAGGACTAAGTCTTTTTCTTGCTAGTGTAATGGTGCCGTCAAATCAGCGTATAGATTAAGCTTGCGACCTCTTTTATGTGTGTTTTCTTATGTGTGATGATTGGGTAGGATTTCCTG
This sequence comes from Protopterus annectens, assembly GCF_019279795.1. Classification (NCBI taxonomy): domain Eukaryota; kingdom Metazoa; phylum Chordata; order Ceratodontiformes; family Protopteridae; genus Protopterus; species Protopterus annectens. The sequence continues at coordinate 712,899,360 of NC_056725.1, read as the reverse complement.
CCTGTTACAGATGCGTTGTGTTATCTTACATGCATTTGCTAGCTTGGAAGCTGAGGGAATCGTTGACAATAGCAAGTTATGTGTGTTTACTATTCAGATACTCCATATAGTGTGGTCATAGTTCTGAGCCTTGCATCACCAAAATGAGGAACACCAGCCCCCATAATATGGAACAAATTGGGAAAATGTGGAACACATACTGACAACTTACTAACAGTTTCATCTAAGAAGGTCATAGGATGGTTAAAAATATGCTGGTCTTACTTATAAAATGGATAATTGTGTGACTGATCTTTTCAGTGTGAAACTTCTAGCATCATGAACTTTTTAAGACCCCAGATGAGGTATACTTCAGAAGTATGAGTGTGGTATTTAATTTAAATTACCCCATTTTCTTTTGTAGAACATGCATATAGGTTTTGTTTGTTTGTGGTTTTAATTTGTGTATTTTATACAGTTTTAGAACAATAATTAATGTCTGTAGATGGAAATTGTTTGCCTCTTATTTAAATTGAAGTCTAGTATAACGATTGCTGTTTTTACATTGGCTTACAGAGCTGATAGAACATGTCCACAAAAGTGATCTAATATATAATAACATTTAAATCATATAAAATAAAATATTGTGCTGTGTTTGCTATCCAAAGGAAGTGGATGAAAGAGGGGTCTGTCTTGTGATCGAGCAGTATTTTCTTAGGTTTGAAGTTTTATATAAAGTAATTTTCTTGGGTGGCGAAAGCCAGGGTACGTTTTTGGCTAGGCTTATATAGGCCCTAGGGCCAATAGCCTAGTACCTTCCTATGAACCTATGAGCGACTGTTCAGTGCAGCATAAGTGCATTGACCACATTATCTGTCTTTTGCTTTGCACATAACCATTGTCGTTGGGAGTATGGTTAGGCACTATCCGAACTGATAATTGCAAAAATAAGAATTTAGTGATGATGGTCCTATGTTCTTTATTTTAATTACAACATTTTGAGTTCTTTTTATCTCGGCTTTTGTTTGTGTTTTTCAGTTGTATTGCTTGCATTTGCTCATAACTTTGTATAGGTTACTGCCACCGTTCCAGATGTCCATAGTGGAGACATTGCTTAGTGTATTGCAAGACTTGCTGGACAAACAGTGACCCCCACTTCTGTATAAGTCAGCACTCTTTTTTTTTTTCATTAAAATAGCAGGACGTGGCATTCTGTGCCCTCCTCCCCAGACCCACCTATCCAAAGCAGGGCTGCCTTAGAAAAAATAAAGAACTGTCTTTCAGAATTGTCTATGTTTTTGATATTCTAGTTTTGCTGATTTAATTATTTAGTCATTTCCTTATATTTCCATCTTGGTAAGTCATCCTACCTCCCTGAACCATGGTTTCCCATTTTTGGATGGTATCTGTTGCAGTCATGCCACTGAACCTGTAAATGCGAGAAACTTGGACCAACTAAAATAGTGGTGGTGGTGGGGGGCGGCAAAGGCCAGAAAATAGGGAGAGTTTTGCTTTACTTATATAATATTTCGAGTTCAGTGCTTGTGAAATGTTCAGTGAGACCTGCGGGAAGTAGGAGGCATGCTACGTTATGCTAGTCTCTTCTTGGCGAAAACCATAAAATCTGTGAAAGGCTTTGTGGAGTGAAAGTGTGAGTCTTGCAGAAGTAAATGTTGGTAAATTTTTAAACAGTCCCTGGAGTTTCTATTCCATAGCCTAATGTTTGGTATTTCATAAGTACTGACAAGACTATTGCACAAGGCTGTTACCCAGTATCATTTAACTGCATCATGTAACTACTTTATGTGTAAGTCAAAACTGCTGCGTAATGTGGAGCTTTTCTTCCCAGGCCTCCTCTGAAAACGTGTTTTATCACAGTTAGACTTTCCCACAAAGACAGGTAAAGAAATAAGTAAGCAAGTAAGTAATTGAAGGATTGGAAAGCACTGTAGAAGAAATGTGATCATGCAGTTTACGTTTCATAATGGGCCTTATAAGGGAAGAATACAGGGATGTTATGACCACCCTTGGGTTCTGGGGTTGTGTTCATCTTTTTCCACCACTCGGAATATGACATAATTTTTGGAAGCTCCTGTGCTCAAGACTACACGTTAGTTCTGGTACATGCCATAGTGTCGAACATCATTTGCCTAAGTGTGCCTAACCCAGACCACTCAATTTTTTTGTCATCTTCCACAGTTCTGATCATGATCCTATACCATTTGCTTGGTAAAGTTCCTGTGTTCATTGCCTACATACATCAGTCCAAGCAGGGTAGACAGTCTGTTTCATGGAGCTACCTTATATTTTGGGAATTTTTCTTGGTTTGTTAGTCACGTTTGGAATTTAGGTGGGAGGAGGGGCTCTATAATATCTAAGTGTTATAGTATTGTACTGAATTACTCAGGTCTTCCTCTTACTGATGACAATGAGTCTGTGTTACATAACAGCTGCACCAGGTAATATAATGAATGCCTACTCAACAGGTTATGTGCAGCAATTATCACCTGTGTCTGAGCATGCATAACTTTGTAGTAATGAAAGGCAGGCCATTATCACATTAGCAATAAGTGCAGTTACAATATAGCACTGACTCATTATCACTTGGTAAAACTCATAGCAGCTGTCACTGTTATTCACATAAGTAGAAGTCGTTATCACATTGATGAATGCACAAGCCAGATTGTGTTTTTTCTCTGCTTGGAGTCATTGCAAGCCACCCCCCCCTCATTCTTCATCAACTACTTACCCTCTGAAACCCCAGATTTTTTCTTCCTGTATATGTATTTTGGGTGAATGTTTCATTTGGGAACATGTGTATAACATGTAGTAATGAAATAATTCATTTGAGTACCAGGGAAGTGCTTGTGCATACATGGTCAGACTGCTGAAGATTGTAATACAGATATGGTGTAACAAGTATAGGTTATCTATAGCTCAGGTTTCAGCGATGGGTATTATAATTTTTTGGTTTATGTATCCAGCTTTCAAGAATAATTTATTATCTCTTAATATGCACATACTGCATTGAGGAAAACTGATGGGTCTTATTGTAACCAGAGTGATGGTCAGATACGATAACTGGAATTATTACTTTTGTGACTAATTCTTACATGGATGACCCAGATAAGTTTGCCATTTCTGCTTGTATTACTGTAATTTTCTCATGTAAAACTCTGTTATGAAATATGTTCTGTAAAATATATTTTTCTGAGTTTGGCAAATAACTGTGATAAGGAGCTGGTGAAGATGCTGAGAAAGAACAACTGTTTCAGGAGAGTGCTACCATGTACAATCTAATACGTCAGTGCCATCCTGCAATACTTCTTTTTTATTCTGGTTGATCAGGCATGTGTAGAGTTTAGATGACAGGAAGGGCTTAGTAATACAGAACTTGACCCCTTAGGTCCATTGCTATCAATTTTGTTAGGACTCAGGTTATGGAAATTATAATGTTTTCATATTTTGGTAAATAACTTTGCAAGAGAGCATCTGAATGTGCCAAGTAATACCTCATTTTGAAGACAGTATTGATAGTTCCAACATGGCAAAAGAATGGTGCCTGTATGTTGGACATGTGCAGGTATCAAAGTTTGTTTGGGACGTAGGTTATGGAAATTATGATTTTTTCATATTTTGGTAAATAACTTTGTAAGGGAGCATCTGAATGCATCAAGTAATATCTCATTTTGAAGACAGTATTGCTGGTTCCAACATGGTAAAATAATTGTGCCTGTAAGTGACGGTTTCCAGTCTAAAATCTTTAGGAAGTCCACCTTCTCTAATGATTATATACAATACGGTAGTTGTCACCCTCCGCATATATTTCGTAACATCATTAAGGGACAATGCATTCAGGTGGCCAGTATGTGCTCAATGAGACAGGATATGGAGGAACAGATGGACATTGTAGCCAACATGTTCCTTACCAGAGGGTATCCAAAGGAGATGGTAACAGATGTGACCCAATATGTCATCAGATCGTGGGGAAACAAATACATACCCTTATTAGGAGGTACATTTATAGGGAATAATATACAAAAACAAATGAGAGGTGATAGAAACAAGGTCTGTGTTATTATGTTCAACCCCTATTCAAATTTAGTTAAGCAGATTTTGCACAGGCATTGGGACATCTTTCTAGGCTCAGAGGACATCACATCGGTCTTGGGTTTACATCCCACGAGTGTGTACAAAACTTCATTTAACATCAAGAGAATAGTTGAGGGGGGAAAGAAAAAGGAGCTGACAAAATCTAAAGACGAATACACACACAAATGTGGGAATTGTAGATACTGTCAATATATCAATGAGAGTAACATCACCAAACTCTACAACAAAAACGGAACTAAATGTTATGGTAAGAAAGGCAACTGTAACTCTATGAGAGTGGTGTACTTGGCAACCTGTTCCAGCTGCCAAGGATACTACATTGGAAAGACGGAAAGGAAACTCAAAACCCGTATTTACGAACATTTGTACAAAATCAAAAAGGTAGATTTGAACAACGCCTTAAGCAAACACATAAGTGAAAAAGGATCCCATCACAGTTTCAAATTCTCTATCGTCGATCAAATAGGGGTGAATGATCATGGAGGTGATTGGAAGACAGGTTTATCATGTCTTGAGACCAAATGGCAGATATTATGTGATGCCACCTCTTGGCCAGGCCTAAACGAACACATTAGTATTAAACCTTTTTTACTTTTGGACCGTGGCTAGATTTTTTCTAACTCCCCACCCCTTGGTACCCCATCCTAATTATCAGTGTTTGGGGTTGGTTAACTTATGAATATACAATACAGAAGAGATTTATTATCTTTTCATCAAAATATATATTACAAGACATATTTAGTGGAGGGCAAGTTGTCATATCATGCCTAAATGTGAATATTTAATTTATTTCTATTTTTATGACTATATATAGTGGTTATTTGGTATTTAGTATAGGTAGATGTATGCATTTTTACAAATATTTCTTACATATATATTTTTTATATATGTCTTAGTATTAAACTGAGGATCATCAACACTATTTTTGTATTTATAATATTTTTATGTTGTTTTAGTTTGTTTTTGATTTTTTATGACTATGCACTCATAAGTAAGACTTTTGGCGCCAAAATTGCTATAAAAGAGCTGTTGCAATTGTTTTTAATTGGTTCTGATGAAGTCTACCTGCAGTAGATGAAAGCGCTAAACCCATGTACTGCAATTTTGGTATTTTATGAAATTAAAGCTGTTTTATTTCATCGGCTGAGCTGTGAGGTGTTTTGGTGTAACTAGGAGGATATTGGTGGTACGAGCACTTTTGGTACCTTCCTGTTCGGTTTTGTTCGAGCCTCTGGGGTCCGGTCGGTAAATTGTGGAATTGTGCCTGTATGTTTGACACGTGCAGATATCAATGTTTGTTTGGGACTTAGGTTATGGAAATTATGATTTTTTTTCATATTTTGGTAAATAACTTTGCAAAGGAGCATCTGAATGTGCCAAGTAATACCTCATTTTGAAGACAGTATTGCTGGTTCCAACATGGTAAAAGAATTGTGCCTGTATGTTGGACACAATTGCAGATATCAAAGTTTGTTTGGAATTAGGTTATGGAAGTTATGATTTTTTTTTCATATTTTGGTAAATTTTGCAAGGGAGCATGTCAGTGTGCCAAGTAATACCTCATTTTGAAGACAGTGTTACTCCTTACAACATGGTAAAAGAACTGAGTCTGTGCACTCTACACATATACAGATATCACAGTTTGTTTAGTCTTTTACGATTATGAAAATTATACATTTACAATACTTTTCATTACTATGCCCATATCTTTGCAAGGGAGCATGGTGATCACACAAATGATGCATCATTTTGAAGCTGACATTCAGATGCACAACTTCTACACTGATATGTAGGCTCTGTCTGTTACAGGTGATGAGATATTATGCTTTGTTTGTTTATCAATTATGAAAAATAATATATTCATATTTCTGTGAATATCTCAAGAAAGGAACATCGCACAGTAATGGTTAAGATATCATTTTAAAGCTGACATTCATACTAACAAATTACATTCAAATTGTATGGGTCTGCATGGTACATTGACCAAGATATTATGCTTTGTTTTTCCAAAAAGGTAAAAAATATGCACAATACCAGCATTCCTTGCCAAATATTTAATAATGACTTTGATATACACTATCAACATTTACACTGTTGGAAAGGTCAGTGTCTGCTGAACAACTTTCGCTTTTACATTTTTAGTCTAGCTCTTATAGTTAGAGTTGTGAACATTTGTTTTCTGCATAGTATTACAAATGGATTTTCTGAAAATGAGCTCAGGCTGCACTGTTGTTCCTATTGTGGAATTAAGCAGGCAGCTTTTCCTGAGCTGCTCCGGAGTGAATGAATTAAGATGGCCGAGGATTTTATTTCCCTTACCTGAGGTACTCAAGCCCCCACTCTAAAAAGGAAAAGGGTGCCTTCTCCAGAAATTATGACAGGCCAAGAGTCTGAGGAATCAGATTGTTCTGCCTTTGAAGAGGAACAAACAGCCCTTAACTGTTTATGAGGGTTCAGATGCAGAGGAATCCATCCCCTCTGCCTCCCCTCCAGATGACCTCTCCTTTGGGGAGGGCCTTCACTCCCTCAGGGAACATTTTCAATGGGGATCTCAGGACTACCCACAGTCAAAGAAATGACTTAGAGAGTTTCTAGTCCTGCCCCAGCACAGACCCCTGGCCATCCCACCTATTCTAGAAGTGGTGGATGATGTTTTCCTTGAATCCAGTTTAGCCCCAGATGCCCTGCCTCCTGCTCTAGCTAAACCTGACAGGTACTACAGAGTAACAGATTCTCACAAATACTTGTGCAAGGAACCCTGCTGCAGACCTTGATGTCATTACGCAGAGACCCAAAGAGCTAAGAGTAGTTCTGCCAAAAGTCCTCTTCCTTCTGGCAAAGACTCCAGAGCTCTGGACAGATGGGGTAAGAAAGTATACACGTCTGCAACCTTAGCTATCAGAACACTCAATTGTCAGTTCCATATGTTGAAATATCAACAACACACTTTGGAACAATTAAAACAGAGGATTGCTACCTCTCCTGACGGTGCCAACTCTAAAGCGCTGCCAGAATTACTACACTGCTTGTCAAGTAACCAAGCACTCATTACAATGTGCATATGATGCCCTAGAAGCCTCTAGCAAAGCAGCAGTTACAGGATCTGTTATTAGGAGACATGCATGGCTGAAGGAACAACCTCTCCCTGATCATGTCAAGTCTAAACTTATTGATGCACCCCTAGACAAGGAATGCATGTTTGGGGAAAAAGCAGAAGAGGTACTTAAAAAATGGAAGACAAAGCAAAATCTATGCAGACAGTAAAATATTTTTTTCATGTTCAACTGCCTAGATTCAGCAGGAACTTCCACTTTAAGCACTGGGCCTTCCCTTCACCCAGCAGACAGGGCCAAAGTAAGCCTCACAGGGACAGGACATCCAGTCCCCTATCTCAGGGCCAGCAAAGAAGCAAACAATGGACCACTTCTGCCTCTAAGGCCGGGAGTTCTAAGCCAAACTTCTGTGGTAAGCACTCACAATGACTCTCCCACCCCCCCCTCTGTCCTCCTTTGACACATCTAAAACTAGGAGGCAGGCTCACCCTCCATCCCTATAGCCAAGGACCAGTGGATATTAAAAATAATTTCTCAGGTGTAGAGATTCTCCTTCAGCGAAATCCTACTTCCAAGAGGGTACCCAGACCTTCCCCCAAACCAGTGGGCAGAGGCATTAAAACAGGTAAACTCCCTAATTTCCCAGGGGGCAGTGGAACCTGTCCCTGCAGATCAAACCAGAAAAGGTTCTTACTCCAGACTATTTCTTGTTCCCAGAAAAGAGAGCACTTGGTGCCCCATCCTGGACCTATCCAAACTGAACACCTCCCTGATGGTTCCCAGATTCAAAATGCTAACCTTGCAGCAGCTCCTGCCTATGCTCGCACCAAATGCCTGGCTGGTGACACTAGACCTAAAAGATGCCTACCTCCACCTCCACATCCCCATCAGGGAATCGTGCAGAAAATTTTGAGCTTCAGAGGAGGCAATCAGCACTTTTAGTTCTCTGCACTGCCCTTTGGCTTATCTATTGCTCCCAGAGTATTCATCAAATGCTTACCCCCCCCGGCTATAGCATCCTGCAGACAGAGAAATATACAGATTTTCCCTTACCTGGATGACTGCCTCATTCAGGGGATCAGCAAAGAAAATTTGCTTCAGGATCTTCTCTTTGTCAAAAAACTTCTAGCTTCCCTAGGGTTCACCATCAACAAGAAAAATATCAAAGCAAAACCCCACCAGGAAAATAGTTTTCCTGGGAGCTGTGCTAGACACAGCTACCCAAATGGCCTTCCTGTCCCCAGAAAAGCAGAGATGTTCTTCATCTCACATTGCTGCAGTCCTTACACTTGGGTAGTCCGCTGTCCTCGGTCGGCCCGAATATCAAAGTATTAGGCTGACGTCCGTCAAGGCGCTTAAGACTGACATCAGAACGTCAGGGTACAAATGCGCATGACCGACGTCATATCCTCAGTCTTTTTTGCCGCATGGTCCGATGCAGAAGCAGCGTTGCAAGTGCCGCTCGCTCTGAAATTTTTCAATTCGGAGTTTCAGACCGACTCTAAGATGGCTAAGTACCGCGCTGGGGAATATTTTAGTTTTTTCTTGCCTCAGTGGTTTACCGGATGTCAGAAAAAGTGAATAACTGTATTTCTTGTGGGAAGCAGATACCGCATAGAGATTATCATAGTTTGTGTATTCCTTGTTTGGGGCCTGAGCACGACGTGGTTGGGTGTCGCTTTTGTGCTAGGTTTAATAAGCGCACTATTGCGAAGGTTAGATTGTGCCAGGTTGGTCTTCGGAAGCGGTGCAATTACAATATGCCGCCGGATGCTCCGACGCTTCTTCAAGAAACGCAAAGACAAAGCAGCTAAACCCAGACAAGAAGAGTCGCCGTGCATCGGACGCCGGTTCTTTGAGGCTTCAGTGGAACCGTGGTTCCCGAGGCTTCTCTGGAGTCCCAGGGGGAGACTTTGATTTTGCAGGATGTGGCCTCTCAGGAGGCAGGCCAGGCTGAAGGGGCTTCTCAGGTTACTGTACTCCCCTCCCTTCCTAGGGTGGTTAGGCCCTCTCCTTCTGTTTCCAAGGCTTCTCCCAGAGTCAGGCCAGGTTTAGCTTCTGTTGGTGTCACTCCTAGATGTTCTTCATCTCACATTGCTGCAGTCCTTACACTTGGGTAGTCCGCTGTCCTCGGTCGGCCCGAATATCAAAGTATAAGGCTGACGTCGGTCAAGGCGCATTTGACTGACATCAGGACGTCAGGGTACAAATGCGCATGACCGACGTCATATCCTCAGTCTTTTTTGCCGCATGGTCCGATGCAGAAGCAGCGTTGCAAGTGCCGGTTGGCGTTCTGAAATTGTTCGATTTCGGAGTTTCAGACCGAGTCAAAGTTGGCTAAGTACCCCGTTGGGGAATATTTTAGTTTTTTCTTGCCTCAGTGGTTTACCGGATGTCAGAAAAAGTGAATAATTGTATTTCTTGTGGGAAACAGATACCGCATAGAGACTACCATACTTTGTGTATTCCTTGTTTAGGGCCTGAGCACGACGTTGTTGGGTGTCGCTCTTGTGCTAGATTCAATAAGCGCACTATTAAGAGAAGATTAGATTGTGCCAGGTTAGTTTTCGGGAAGCGGTGCAATTATAAAATGCCGCCGGATGCTCCGCCGCTTCTCAAGAAGCGCAAGGACAAAGCAGTTAAACCTAGGCTGGAGGAACCGCCAGTACCGGACGCCGGTTCTTTAGAGGTGTCGGTGGAGCCGGTGGTTCCACCGGAGGTTTCTTTGGGATCCCAGGGAGAGACTTTGTTATTGCAGGATGTGGCCTCTCAGGAGGCAGGCCAGGCTGATGGGGCTTCTCAGGTTACTATACTCCCCTCCCTGCCTAGGGTGGTTAGGCCCTCTCCTTCTGTTTCCAAGGCATCTCCCAGGGGCAGGCTAGGTTTAGCTTCAGTTGGTGTTACTCCTAGCTCTTCAGGAACTGTGCCCAAAAAGCATATGCTTAAAATGGCAGAAGATTTGATTACTTTGATTAGGGGTTCTATGCCCCCTCCTGATAAGAGACCTAGGGTGGAGCCTGAGCTAGGGAGTTTTGAGCAGGCTTCAGATGTTTCAGAGTCTTCGGCTGAAGACTTGCAGGAGTACTCTCCTTATTCTGATTCTGATGTGGATGATTCTACTCCTTCTGCTTCTCCTCCTGAGAATTTTTCTTTTTCAGAAACTCTTAATTCCATGAGGGAGCATTTTAAGTGGGAAGGTCAGGACTTCTCTGATTCCAGGAAAAGGCTTAGGGAATTTTTGTTTTTACCCCAGCATAGGCCTTTGGCTATACCTCCTGTTTTGGATGTAGTGGAAGATGTTTTTACAGAGGCTTCTCTTAATCCTGATTCTTTGCCTCCTGCTCCTGTTAAACCGGATAGGTATTACAGGGTGCCTGAAGCTCATAAGTATCTTTTTAAGAGTCCTAGGGCAGACCCAGAAACTGTTAGCCAGGGGCCTAAAGGTGTTAAAGCTTCTGTTGTTAAGAATCCGGTTCCTGCAGACAAAGAGGCCAGGGCCTTGGATAGATGGGGAAAGAAAGTTTATACTTCTTCCACTCTTGCTATGAGGGCTTTGAATTGCCAGTTTCACATGTTGAAATACCAAAACTATCTCCTTTCACAATTAAAGTCTAAGGTTGATGCTCTGGCAGAAGGTATTGATTGTAAAGAGTTGCAAGATTTAGTACATGTTTCTGAACAGGTAGGTAAGCATTCTTTTCAATGTGGTTTTGATGCTGTACAGGCCTCGTCTAGGGTGGCTGCCACTGGGTCAGTTCTTCGCAGACACGCCTGGCTGAGGGATCAAAATTTATCTGAACATGTTAAAACAAGGATTTTAGATGCTCCTTTACAATCTGACGTGTTGTTTGGTCCTCCTGTTGAGGCAGTTTTAAAGAAAATGGAAGACAAGGCTAAGTCTATGCAGACTGTTAAAGATTTTTTGCAGGTCCAGCCTCCAAAGTTTAGTAGAAATTGGCCTACTAAGGGGTGGACGTATCCTTCTTATGATTCCCAGTCTAGGGGTAGATCTAGACGTGGTAGGGGCAGAGCTCAGGGCTCTTTCAGGCCTAGAACAGGGAGTTCTCCTGCACAGTCTTCGGTGAGGGCAGGGGTCAGTCCTTTCGTAAACAGACCCAATGACCTACCTTTTCAGCTGCCAGAGCCTTCTCGCCTGGCAGCACCTTTGGGAGGAAGGTTGGCACTTTTCAAAGAAAATTGGAGTTTAATTACCCAAGACAGATGGGTATTGGATATCATACACCACGGTTACAGGTTTTATTTCCATACCTTGCCTCCTTTCAAAGGCATGCCAGACGTTCCTCCTCAACAAAGAATAGAGGCTCACAAGCAAGTTTCTCTGTTACTCCAAATAGGGGCCATACAGCCGGTCCCTATGCCAGAAGTGGGCCTAGGATTTTATTCTCGCCTGTTCCTAATACCAAAGAAGGGGAACACGTGGAGACCAATTTTGGATTTATCTACCCTCAACACTTATCTGGACATTCCCAAGTTCAAAATGTTGACGTTACAGCAGCTTTTACCTCTGCTGGGCAAAGATCATTGGATGGTAACTTTGGATCTCAAGGAGGCTTACCTTCATGTTCCTATCAGACTAAGTTGCAGGAAGTATCTGCGTTTTCGAGCTGGGACTTCTCACTATCAGTTCTCTGCATTGCCCTTTGGCTTATCTACTGCGCCCAGAGTGTTCACGAAGGTTCTGGCTCCAGTGATAGCTTTCTTCAGGCTAAAAGGAATACAGATCTATCCTTATTTGGACGACTGCCTGATTCTGGCTCAAGGAAGGGAAGAGCTTCTTCATCATTTGGAATATGTGATAGCAGTGCTAAGATGCCTGGGGTATTCTGTGAACGAAATAAAGTCCAGTCTAGTACCCTCTCAGGACATGTGCTTTCTGGGTGTGAGACTGAATACAGCATCCCAGGTGGCCTTTTTAACCCCGGACAAACAAAAGAGTCTATCCCTTTACTTCCATCAACTATCTCATCAGTCCGGGCTGACTGCAAGGACAGTCCTTCAAGCCTTAGGGTTCATGGCATCTTGTATTCTGGTGCTTCCCAATGCCAAACTGCATATGAGGAAGCTGCAATGGTATCTCAAAAATGTATGGACACAGCACTGCCAGGATCTGGACACTGTCATTCAAATAATACCTTGCATTCAAAAGGAATTTTTGTGGTGGGCTCAGGAATGTCACCTAAACAAGGGACTCTCTGTGACCCGGCCAGAGGCGAGTCAGATTTTAACGACAGATGCCTCAGACAAAGCTTGGGGAGCTCATCTAAATGGAAAGTGGATACAAGACAAGTGGCCTGCCAAGACTACAGCATCTACATATCAACCTGAAGGAGATGTTAGCAGTCCAGTTTGCATTAATAGCTTTCAAGGATTTACTTCTTCCAGGGCAGGTGTTGATTCTAACAGACAACACAACTGTCATGTGGTACATCAACAAACAAGGGGGAACGCATTCTTATCCTCTATGCAGGCAAGCAATGATTTTGTGGGAGACTGCTCTCAGTTTACAGCTCAATCTTCAGGCAAGGTTTCTGCCAGGAGCACAGAACTCCTTAGCAGATGTGTTGAGCAGACGAATTATGGATCCCCACGAGTGGAAATTGGATCCTCATGTATTTCAGAAATTGACAGTGTCATGGGGAACTCCAGACATAGATCTGTTCGCTTCTCCACTAAACCATCAGCTGCCAAAGTTTTGCACAACAAGGTTTCATCCCACAGCTTGGAGAGTGGATGCTCTTTCTTTCAATTGGAGCAATCTTCATGTGTATGCCTTTCCACCTCTGCCTCTCCTCCCAAAGGTACTTCTAAAGGTCAGACAGGACAAGCCAAGGATGATTTTAATAGCTCCAGATTGGCCTCGACAGCACTGGTAACCATTACTGAGAAGTCTAGTACGGAAGCCTCCATGGCCTTTGCCTTCGATTCCACACCTGTTGTCACAGGAGGACAGCCATTTGCTCAATGTCAAGCTTCACTCTCTGCACCTAACAGCCTGGCATATTCTGTTTTGAACCATAGTGGGCCTCCACTTCCTCAGCAAGTTTTGAATGTTATTTTGGAAGCTAGAAGGCCTAGTACAAGGAAAGTGTACAGATAAATGGAAGAGATTTTTATTTTGGAGTGCAGCAAAAGATTTTGATGTTTCTGAGCCTAATTTGAGTGTGGCTCTTCAATATCTTACTGAGTTACTAGACAAAGGTTTGTCTTTCTCTTCTATTAAGGTTCATGCTGCAGCAATTTCGCTCACTATGATTGTGACCCACCATTGTTTTCTCATCCTTTGTTCAAGCAATTTCTTAGAGGGCAAAGAATATAAGACCCCACGAAGAGCTCCTACTCCTGCTTGGGATCTCAATTTTGTGTTGGAGAAACTCACTCTACAACCTTTTGAGCCTGCAGCTACTTCTGAGTTGAAATATTTATCATGGAAGACTGCTTTTTGTTGGCCATTACCTCTGCAAGAAGGGTTTCTGAATTGCAGGCCCTTATGGCGGTTGAGCCTTTCTTGATTTTCCATAAGGATAGGGTATCTTTACGTACTAATCCTTCCTTTATGCCTAAAGTGGTTTCTAGTGTGGCTTTAAACCAAACTATTCATTTGCCTACTTTTTATGCAAATCCCCAAAATAAAGGGGAAAAGATTTTGCACACTTTAGATGTACACAGGCAGTTGCGATATTATTTGGACAGAACTAAAGGGTTCAGGCAGTCTCAGCAGTTGTTTGTTTCTTTTGCTTTGGGTTCTCAGGGCAAGCCTGTGTCAAAACAAACTATTTCTAAGTGGATTGGGTTTTGCATTGCTTTCTGTTATTCCCATCATGGCAAGGAGATTCCAGCTGGGATTAGGCCTTATTCCACTAGGGCTACTGCCACTGACAGCCTTTTGAGGGGAGTGGCAACCAAGGATATTTTGGAGGCAGCTACTTGGAGTTCAGTGCATACTTTCTCTAGGCATTATCACCTACCACTTTACTCTAAATCCAGGGCTGGTTTTGCCACTGCTGTTTTGCAGGGCATTTTGGCAGCTCCTGCTTCCTTGTAGTTTGGCCATCCTCCCTTACCTCTGCTTTGGGATTCTACCCAAGTGTAAGGACTGCAGCAATGTGAGATGAAGAACATAGTACAGTTTTGTACCTACCATAAATGTAGATGTTCGAAGATCCACATTGCTGCAGTCCAATTTACCCTCCCTCCTTCCCTCTGTAGTTAGAGGTGGTTGTGTGGGTTGGGTTGTACATATTGTGTATATTGTATATATTGTACATATAATTAGTGCAAGGGTGGTTGGTTGTTTGCTGTCTTTTGGTTTTGACCTTTATGTTTAGGGTCTTCTGACATCTGGGGCAAGAAAAGACTGAGGATATGACGTCGGTCATGCGCATTTGTACCCTGACGTCCTGATGTCAGTCAAATGCGCCTTGACCGACGTCAGCCTTATACTTTGATATTCAGGCCGACCGAGGACAGCGGACTACCCAAGTGTAAGGACTGCAGCAATGTGGATCTTCGAACATCTACATTTATGGTAGGTACAAAACTGTACTTTCTTCAGGATCTGTGCCCAAGAAGCACATGCTCAAAATGGCAGAGGATTTAATTACTTTGATTAGAGGTTCTTTGCCCCCTCCTGATAAGAGGCCTAGGGTGGAACCAGAGTTGGGGAGTTTTGAGCAGGTTTCTGATGTTTCAGAGTCTTCGGCTGAAGACTTGCAGGAGTATTCTCCTTATTCTGATTCGGATGTGGATGATTCTACTCCTTCTGCTTCTCCTCCAGAGGATTTTTCTTTTTCAGAGACTCTTCATTCTATGAGGGAACATTTTAAATGGGAAGGTCAGGACTTCTCTGATTCCAGGAAAAGGCTTAGGGAATTTTTGCTTTTACCCCAGCATAGGCCTTTGGCTATTCCTCCTGTTCTGGATGTTGTGGAAGATGTGTTTGCAGAGGCTTCACTTAATCCTGATTCTTTGCCTCCTGCTCCTGTTAAACCGGACAGGTATTATAGGGTGCCTGAGGCTCATAAATATCTGTATAAGAGTCCTAGGGCAGACCCAGAAACAGTTAGTCAGGGACCTAAGGGTGTCAAAGCCTCTGTGGTAAAAAATCCGGTTCCTCCAGATAAAGAGGCCAGAGCTTTGGATAGATGGGGAAAGAAAGTCTATACTTCTTCCACCTTAGCTATGAGGGCTTTGAATTGCCAGTTTCACATGTTGAAATATCAAAACTATCTTCTTTCTCAATTGAAGTCTAAGGTAGATGCTCTGGCGGAAGGTATTGAGTGTAAAGAATTACAAGATTTGGTACATGTTTCTGAACAAGTGGGTAAGCATTCTTTACAATGTGGATTTGATGCTGTACAGGCCTCGTCTAGGGTGGCTGCCACTGGGTCAGTTCTTCGTAGGCACGCCTGGCTGAGGGATCAGAACTTATCTGACCATGTTAAGACAAGGATTTTAGATGCTCCTTTACAGTCTGATGTATTGTTTGGTTCACCTGTGGAGGCAGTTTTAAAGAAAATGGAAGACAAGGCTAAGTCTATGCAGACTGTTAAAGATTTTTTGCAAGTTCAGCCTCCAAAATTTAGTAGGAATTGGCCTGCTAAGGGGTGGACGCATCTTCTTATGATTCACAGTGTAGGGGAAGATCTAGACGTGGTAGGGGTAGAGCTCAGAGCTCTTTCAGACCTAGAACAGGGAGTTCACCTGCGCAGTCTTCGGGTGAGGGCAGGGGCCAGTCCTTTCGTAAACAGGCCCAATGACCTACCTTTTCAGCTGCCAGAGCCTTCTTGTCTGGCAGCACCTTTGGGAGGAAGGTTGGCACTCTTCAAAGAAAATTGGAGTTTGATTACCCAGGACAAATGGGTATTGGATATTATTCACCAAGGTTACAGGTTTTATTTCCATACCTTGCCTCCTTTCAAAGGCATGCCAGACGTTCCTCCTCAGCAAAGAATAGAGGCTCACAAACAAATTTCTCTGCTGCTGCAAATAGGGGCCATACAGCCGGTCCCTCTGCCAGAAGTAGGCCTAGGATTTTATTCTCGCCTGTTCCTAGTACCAAGGAAGGGGAACACGTGGAGACCAATTTTGGATTTATCTATCCTCAACACTTATCTGGACATTCCCAAGTTCAAAATGTTGACGTTACAACAGCTTTTACCTCTGCTGGGCAAAGATCACTGGATGGTGACTCTGGATCTCAAGGAAGCTTACCTTCATGTTCCTATCAGGCTAAGTTGCAGGAAGTATCTGCGTTTCGAGCTGGGACTTCTCATTATCAGTTCTCTGCATTGCCCTTTGGCTTATCTACTGCCCAGAGTGTTCACAAAGGTTCTGGCTCCAGTGATAGCTTTCTTCAGGCTAAAAGGAATACAAATCTATCCTTATTTGGACGATTGCCTGATTCTGGCCAAAGGAAGGGACGAGCTTCTTCATCATTTGCAATACGTGATAGCAGTGCTAAGATGCCTGGGGTATTCTGTGAACGAAATAAAGTCCAGTCTAGTACCCTCTCAAGACATGTGCTTTCTGGGTGTGAGACTGAATACAGCATCCCAGATGGCCCTTTTGACCCCGGACAAACAAAAGAATCTTGCTCTTTACTTCCATCAATTGTCTCATCAGTCCAGGCTGACTGCAAGGACAGTCCTTCAAGCCTTGGGGTTCATGGCATCTTGTATTCTGGTGCTTCCCAATGCCAAACTGCATATGAGGAAGCTACAATGGTATCTCAAAAATGTATGGACACAGCACTGCCAGGATATGGACACTGTCATTCAGATAATACCTTGCATTCAAAAGGAATTTTTGTGGTGGGCTCAGGAATGTCACCTAAACAAGGGACTCTCTGTGACCCGGCCAGAGGCAGTCAGATTCTAACGACAGATGCCTCAGACAAAGCTTGGGGAGCTCATCTAAATGGAAAGTGGATACAAGACACGTGGCCTGCCAGACTACAACATCTACATATCAACTTGAAGGAGATGTTAGCAGTCCAATTTGCATTAATAGCTTTCAAGGATTTACTTCTTCCAGGGCAGGTGTTGGTTCTAACAGACAACACAACTGTCATGTGGTACATCAACAAGCAAGGGGGAACACATTCTTATCCTCTATGCAGACAAGCAATGATTTTGTGGGAGACTGCTCTCAGTTTACAGCTCAATCTTCAGGCAAGGTTTCTGCCGGGAGCACAGAACTCCTTAGCAGATGTGTTGAGCAGACGAATTATGGATCCCCACGAGTGGAAATTGGATCCTCATGTATTTCAGAAATTGACAGTGTCATGGGGAACTCCAGACATAGATCTGTTCGCTTCTCCACTAAATTACCAGCTGCCAAAGTTTTGCACAAAAAGGTTTCATCCCACAGCTTGGAAAGTGGATGCTCTTTCTTTCAATTGGAGCAATCTTCATGTGTATGCCTTTCCACCTCTGCCTCTCCTCCCAAAGGTACTACTAAAGGTCAGATAGGACAAGCCAAAGGTGATTCTAATAGCTCCAGATTGGCCTCGACAGCACTGGTACCCATTACTGAGAAGTCTGGTTCGGGAGCCTCCATGGCCTTTGCCTTCGATTCCACACCTGCTGTCTCAAGAGAACAGTCATTTACTCAATGTCAAACTTCACTCTCTTCACCTAACAGCCTGGCATATTCTGTTTTAAACCCTGGAGGGTCTCAGCTTCCGCAGCAAGTTTTGAATGTTATTTTGGTGGCCAGAAGGCCTAGTACAAGGAAAGTATACGCAGATAAATGGAAGAGATTTTTATTTTGGAGTGCAGCAAAGGACTTTGATGTTGCTAAGCCTAATTTAAGTGTGGCTCTTCAATATCTTGCTGAGTTACTGGACAAAGGATTGTCCTTCTCTTCTATTAAGATTCATGCTGCAGCAATTTCTGCTCACTATGACTGTGATCCACCATTGTTTTCTCATCCTTTGTTTAAGCAATTCCTTAGAGGGGCAAAGAATATAAGACCCCACGAAGAGCTCCTACTCCTGCTTGGGATCTCAATTTTGTGTTGGAGAAACTTACTCTACAACCTTTTGAGCCTGCAGCTACTGCCGAGTTGAAATATTTATCATGGAAGACTGCTTTTTGTTGGCCATTACCTCTGCGAGAAGGGTTTCTGAATTACAGGCCCTTATGGCAGTTGAGCCTTTCTTAATTTTCCATAAGGATAGGGTATCTTTACGTACTAATCCTTCCTTTATGCCTAAGGTGGTTTCTAGTGTGGCTTTAAACCAAGCTATTCATTTGCCTACTTTTTATGCAAACCCCCAAAATAAAGGGGAGAAGATTTTGCACACCTTGGATATACACAGGCAGTTGAGATATTATTTGAGCAGAACTAAAGGGTTCAGGCAGTCTCAGCAGTTGTTTGTTTCTTTTGCTTTGGGTTCTCAGAGCAAGCCTGTGTCAAAACAAACTATTTCTAAGTGGATTGGATTTTGTATTGCTTTCTGTTATTCCCATCATGGTAAGGAGATCCCAGCTGGGATTAGGCCTCATTCCACTAGAGCTACTGCCACTTCTACAGCTTTTTTAAGGGGGGTGGCAACTAAAGATATTTTGGAGGCAGCTATTTGGAGTTCAGTGCATACTTTCTCTAAGCATTACCACCTTCCACTTTACTCTAAATCTAGGGCTGGGTTTGCCACTGCTATTTTACAGGGCATTTTGGCAGCCCCTACTACTTTATAGTTTTGCCATCCTCCCTTACCTCTGCTTTGGGATTCTACCCAAGTGTAAGGACTGCAGCAATGTGAGATGAAGAACATAGTACAGTTTTGTACCTACCATAAATGTAGATGTTCGAAGATCCACATTGCTGCAGTCCAATTTACCCTCCCTCCTTCCCCTCTGTTGTTAGAGGCGGTTGTGTGGTTTGGGTTGTATATTTTGTACATATTGTATATACTGTTCATATGATTAGTGCAAGGGTGGTTGGTTGTTTTTTGCTGTCTTTTGGTTTTGACCTTTCTGTTTAGGGTCTTCTGTCATCTGGGGCAAGAAAAGACTGAGGATATGACGTCGGTCATGCGCATTTGTACCCTGACGTTCTGATGTCAGTCTTAAGCGCCTTGACCGACGTCAGCCTAATACTTTGATATTCGGGCCGACCGAGGACAGCGGACTACCCAAGTGTAAGGACTGCAGCAATGTGGATCTTCGAACATCTACATTTATGGTAGGTACAAAACTGTACTTTTTCTGCCTGTCTACTTCAACCAGCTGGCTTCCACAAGTCACCTCACTGCGAGGAAGTTCCTGCAAGCTCTGGGATGCATGGCATCTTGCATCCTTTTCATCCCCCTCTCCAGACTTCACATGAGAAAGCTTCAGTGGTACTTAAAGAGCCTTTGGTGTCAGCACTCTCAGTCCCTAGAGACCACTCTCCCACTGATCCCTTGCATAAGGGATGAATTTCTCTGGCGGGCAGAGGCCTCTGCCATAAGCAAGGGTCTTCCCTTCATCCTCCGCCCCTCAGGCCAATCACCACCGACGCCTCAGACATAGCTTGGGGTGCTCATCTAGCAGGCAGGTGTGCCCAAGGCCTTTGAAATGCCCAGCAACTTCACTTGCACATCAACCAAAAAGAAATGATGACAGTACAAAATGCTCTGACTTCCTCCAACCCCATCTCAGACCAGGAGTCTTCCTTATAAAAACAGACAACACCACAGTAATGTGGTACATCAACAAGCAGGGGGCCTCCCAATCTTATCCCCTGTGCAGGTTAGGTACGAGTCTGTGGCTACACCTAATTGCCCAATACTTACCAGGGATCAACAACACACTGGCAGACCACCTAAGCGGAAACTTACTGGACCCCCACGAATGGCAGCTCCACAGAGAAATCTTTCTGCAAATCTCCCAAGAGTGGGGGGCCCCAGAGATGGACCTCTTTTCCTCGCACCTCAGTCACCAGCTGCACAAGTTTTGTACCAGGGAGTATCACCTCCTAGCGTGGAAGGTGGATGCCTTAACCTTCCCCTGGAGCTCCCTCTTTGTGTACGTATACCCTCCTCTGCCCCTTCTTCCCAAGGTTCTGATCAAAATAAGAGAGGGGAGATCAAAGGCCATCCTCATCGCTCCAGATTGGCCCAGACAGCATTGGTACCCCTTACTGTGCACTCTGACCTTACAGCCCCCGAAGCTGCTTCCTCTAAGGTCAGACCTCTTGACCCAGGAGAGGGGGAAGATACTGCCCCCAGACCTACAGACTCTCAAACTTTCAGCTTGGCTCATACACTAAAAACTAACAAGGCACTGTTAAGCAAACAGGTCCTGGACATCATCACAGAGGCCAGAAGGCCCAGCATAAGAAAATCTTATGCAGGAAAATGGAAAAGATTCTGCTCCTGGAAATGATCAACAGGGGGCAGTACCTCCCAACCTTCCATTCCTCTCATCCTGGATTACTTAGCAGAGGTGCTCAATAGTGACCTCTCCTTCTCCTCTATTAAAATCCATGCCTCGGCCTTCTCTGCCCATTATGATTCAGACCCACTCCTCTTCTCTCATCCTTTAAGCAAATTCCTCAGAGGGGCTTCTAATATCAGGCCTCCCAGAAGATGACCTACTCCACCCTGGGACCTAAATTATGTGTTAGAGAAACTAACCTTACCCCCTTTCAAACCTGCTGCTTCTACAGAATTGAAATACCTCTCCTGGAAGACTGTCTTCCTACTAGCTATCACCTCAGCCAGAAGGGTCAGAACTTCAAGCTCTCGTGGGTGTCGAGCCCTTCATAATTTTCAATGCAGACTGAGCCTCCCTGAGGACTAATCCCTCCTTTATGCCCAAGGTGGTATTTGATGTGACCCTTAACCAGGCCATACACCTTTCCACCTTCTTTCCCAACCTTCAAAACAAGGGGGAAAGAAGTCTACACTCACTAGACATGCACAGACAACTAAGATACTATCTGGACCGCACTAAGCCATTCAGAAAAACTGACCAGCTTCTTGTAAGCTTTGCCCAGTGGCAGAGGGGAAGCCCATCTCCAAACAAACCATTTCCAAATGGATATCGCACTGTATACATTTTTGCTACAAACTTCATGGGAAACCCATCCCTAGGTCAATCCGTACCCACTCCACTAGGGCAACCTCCACTTCCACTGTCTTCCTCAGAGGAGTACCTACCAGGGACATATTGGAAGTGGCCACCTGGACCTCTGTCCATACCTTTACAAAGCATTACCATCTACCTCTCTTTTCAAAGTCTAGGGCAGGGTTTGCCTCTGCAGTACCTCCTGACCCATACCTAGGACTCTATATAGCCTTCCACCCTTTACCTCAGCTTTGGGAATCCTCCCACAGGTGATGACTGCAACAGTGAAACATGAAGAACATGGTGCAGTTGTGTACACTTACCATAAATGTAGGTGTTTGAGTGTATTCACTGTTGCAGTCTTGGTTTCCCTCCCTCCATCCCCCCTTTTTTTCACATCTTCCCCTAGGGGGACACATGCTTCTCTAGTTTGCTCTTAGCCACCAAGTCCACTTCTCTCTCTTCCCTTGTGCTTCTGACGGGTTAGGGCAAGAAAAACTGATGCAATGACTTTGGCTTCCTTGCTTTATAGTACTGATGACCTGACGTCAGACTACAGGTGACAGCAGGCGGCACACAAAAACATTGAATCTGGTATTCGGGCCGGCCGAGGGCTACCTCAGCAGGGATAACCCACAGGTGATGACTGCAACAGTGAATACACTCAAACATCTACATTTATGGTAAGTGTACACAATTGTACTTTCTGAGGAACCATATAGTAAAGTGGGGATTAGGATTGTTGAGGCCAAGAATTTCTTGGATGAATCAGTTAACTATTTTTTTTTCTTTTTTTGTCTTTAGAATGCCCCTAATTTTTGGTGAGTTTTTTGATGACCTGAAATTTGATTTGCAACAGGCTATCAGTTATCATGCCTAGTAGCTTGGTATGGGGTATGACTTATAGTTTTATTAGATGCTGTTATTGAGGATTTTTGTTTGAGGTGTGCAAGAGCTTTTGGGGGGAATAGCAGCAGCTTTGTTTTATTGAGTAGAAGCTGGGAGTTATTGAGCCAGTTTTCAACAGATGAAAATTACGTTTGGATGAAGTGTTGTAGAGTAATTATGTTGCTAGCAGAACAGGTTAATGTGGAGTAAGTCAGTACATTGTATTACGGATGCTTGACATGTGGCAGAGTGTAGGTTGTTGGTAAATATGATGAAAAGCAGTGGCCCCAGTAAGGCACCTGGGGGAGCACCTGTTTTGATGGGTAGGAAGGATGAGTAAGAATTAATCCATTTAACAGACTGGAGGCTATTGGAAAGGTAGCAGGAGAACTAGTTTGTGTTTGTTAGGCCAAGTGAAGAGAGTTGTTTTAGAAGAAGGCTATGCAAAATGGTATCAAAGGCCTTGGAGAGTTCTAGAAACATAGAAAAAACAGTTGGTATTTGTCTCTGGCTAGGTTAACAGTGTTGGTGAAGATTAAGAGAGCTGTGGTAGTGCTGTGCCCTGATCATAAAACATATTGTGTGGGGGTGAGGATGATGTTAGTTTTGTAAATGAGTCTTTAATTGATTATGAATACATTTTCGAGGATTATTCAAAAGATGGAGGAGAGAATGGCGATGGGTCTTAAGTTGGACATGTCATTAGAGTTCCCTCCCTTGTAAAGTGAGATGATGTGAGATTTTCTTCCATAAGGCAGGGATATGCGATTTCTGAATAGACATATTTATGAGAGTGGATACTTGAAAGAAAATGGGGCTGCTTTTTTTAAGAAATCACCAGGAATCCATCTGGAGCAAGTCTGCTCTGTTTAATTTGGTTGACATATTTTTGGATTGTTATGTTGGATACTGGTTGAAAGGACAAAGAGAGAGCGAGTATTAATGGAACTGGGAGGTGAGACTGAGTGTAATGTGGTATGATTATTTATTAGAGGAGGTTGATGTATTTTGAGTATCATTGTGAAGCAATTTAGCGATGCTAAAGTTAAAGGGATCATTGAGAGCATTAGCTTTTTCTTTCCGGAAGCAGTGGGGGTTGAGGTTTGGTTGTCCGTTGATCCAGAATGCAGTATTTTAGATGCATGGTGGCCCCAAATTGTCTAGAATTTTTGTAGTGTCTGTTCTGTAAATTGGAGTAATAAAAGTTTCATGTGAAGTTGTATCTGGCATTTGACGTTATTTCACAAGTGTTTGTATTGCTGAAGATTGTTTTATGTTTTTACTGTTGAGCTATGCTTTCCAGACTTTCTCTAATATTCCTCATTAATTTCTTGGTGGTAGGAGTGAGCCAAAGAGCAAGGTTGTTTTTCACTCTTTTAACCCTGGGCGGAGGGCATTGCTGTTTAGCAGTTCTATAAATATTTTATTAAAATAGTCAACTGCATAATCTAGTAGCAAGACTTCTAGGATTTGCCAGTTGTGAGATTGTAGTGAGATGATACAGTTGTGGATCAGAGTTGTTCATCTTGTGAGAGGATTTATATCTGTGATCCTTGGGAGAAGTATGGAATTCTGTTGTGACCTATATGGGCAGGCAGGTGGTCACTAAGTGTGCTAGCTAAGGTGCCAGGGAAACTTAGATTGTTAGGGTGACTTGTTAATAACCAGTTCAAGGTGGTAATGTTACAATTTTTCGGATTGATTCTAATAGGAAAGTGTACAGATTTATACTAGAAATCATTATCTCAGAGGTGTTAAGGTATCTCTTGTTAATGATGAGAAATTAATTGTAGGCACTAAAAAGCCTATAATTGCAAAGTACCTTGCAAAAGTAAGGGAAAACAGCTCTTGTACTTCACAAAAAAGCACCTAAACAGGCATGTCCAAGGGTCAGCTTCCAGTGATTTCTCCTGTCCACCTGGTGAATCTGGGCATACTGGGGCAATGGAGCAACTGCCTCGTAAACAGACAACCCTCTCCTCCTACCAACCAATACTACAACCTGTGAGAGATGGACTTACATAGCCAAACTGGAAGCAAAGCTTTCTCCAGCCAAGATTGTGCTAGACAGTCAAGAGGAGAAGGTTAACACCTGCACTACACCTCAAGCAACACATAGTCCTTCAAAACCCACACCATCAACACCCACACATAGCAACACTAAACCCACATATGCGGAGGCCCTTAACATTAACCTGCCCAAGCAACAAGGACCTCCGAAGCTGAAATGCAAACAAACACCAGTCACAACCAAAGTGACACATAGCTCACAACACCACTGTGCCACCCAACAACACCCTCTAAGGCAAGACAACATACCCAACACTTTAGTCATAGGTGACTCTATAGTCAGGCACACTGATGTCCCACTCACCAGGCTAAGCAAGGAAAAAATTACAGTCAGTTGCCTGTCCGGTGCCAGAATCCGCCACATAACGCATGCACTCAAGTCACTCCACCACAAGTACAAATATGACTGTCATTGTCCATACTGGAGTGAATGACTTGAAACGTACCTCCCTGGACTACATGAAAAGAGACATGGAAGAGCTCTCGGATCATGTGGCCCAGGCAGGTATGACGCTAGCCCTGAATAGCCTCCTGCTTTCGCCCAGAGTGATACCACAGTATAAAGACAAAATGATTGACTTCAACAATTGGCTAAGCTTCTGGTGTCATTCAAAGGGGATCCAGTATCTGTCTGCCTGGGACGACATGATTGACAAACCACAATGCTGTGCCAGAGATGGTCTGCACCTGTCACCCCTGGGATTCAGATTACTGGCTAAAGCAATTGCCACCCCTGTAGTGCCTATTTTAGGCAAGGTTCAAAGGACAAAACCACCATCGTAACAGATACAAGCATGCAAAATCTGAAGGTAATGCTACTCAATTCTAGAAGAATAAACCTCAAAATTCACTCTCTCGAGGCACTCCTAAAAATGGAGAACATCAATATCCGTGCAGCAACTGAGGCCTGGTTCAAGACTCCAGAGAGCACTCCTGCAATACCAGACTACAACTCTTAACACACTTTTTGGCCACCAAACCAAGACCAAAACACTAAAGGTTGGTCCACTAAAGGGAGTGTCAATATTCACCAAGGATATTCACACCTCCAGGCTAGTTGTCCAACGCAATGCATCTGAAATTCTCCAGGTGCAACTAGATAAGACTGCAATCCAAATTGTAGCTCGCTACAGATCCCCCACCATGACCCAAGATTCTCACTACACCTTTCTAAACATACTGGAAAATATTAAGATACAACCAAACACCCTAATACTGGGTGATTTCAACTACCCTGCCATTAACTGGGAAAACTACTCTGGTACCAAAACCTTTTCCCAACGGTTCTTGGAATTCATAAATTCCAATGCCCTGGATCAACTAATCCATTTTCCCACCAGGGGCCCCAATATCCTAGACCTGGTCATTACCAACATGGGAGATAGATGCTCCACACCAGTGGTCACCCCCTCATTGGTCAGGTCTGACCATAAGCAAATCATCCTTGACATCCACATCCCACCCCCACCCCCCAGTAAGGAAACCTCCGTAAAAAAAAACTTCTTCAAAGCCAACTTCATGCTGCTTAAGTCAGAAATGACAAATTTCATAGGACCCATGCATACGGGAGCTGAAAGTTCGACTGCTGAATCCTACACTAAGGCACTGTATGAGCACATCCACTCATGCATGAATTGTGCCATCCCAAATAGAACCAAGATGTTCTCCTCTGAACAAACGAAGCCAATCTGGTGTTCCCCTGCTATAAACAAACTATACAGCAGAAGGAAGAAACTGTTGCAGAAAAGAGGAAAATCCCAGGATGCAAAAAACTCCCTTACCAGCCTCAGTATGAAGCTGAGGTCCCTCATAAAATCCTCCAAAGCTAGTTACGAAAATAAAATTGCCAAAGATTCCAAAGTGACCCACAAGGCATTCTATAGTTATGTCAAGAATCTAAATGGCAATGCTCAGATCTGCTCTGAACCACAACAGAATGGCATTAAATACACTGATCCCAAGGATATTTCCAATATCCTGGCAGATCGATTTAGTGCAATCACCCCCCTCTCACCCCCTAAAGGGCCCATGTCAGTACCAAAAGATTGCCAAATTCCGGTAATCACGGCCACACAGGTAGAAACCACACTCTCCAAAGCTAAGAATACAGTATCCATGGGACCAGATGACATCCCAAGCTGAGTACTACATGAACTACAAAATAAACTGGCACCTCACGTAAGTGTCATGTTTAATCATAGCCTCACCTCAGCTTTGTGCCCACTGAGTGGTGCACAGCTACAGTTATCCCACTCCACAAAGGGGGATCCACCTTGGATCCCGGGAACTACCGTCCCATCAGTCTGACGAGCCTGATCTGCAAGGGCATGGAACGCATTATCATGGAACTTATAAACAAAGACATTGGCAACCTTTAGACACTGGACTTCACCCAGTTTGGGTTCGTGAAGGACCAATCTTGTTTCCTGAACCTGATTGACTTCATATCAGTCTGCAGAGCTGTGGATGAGGGTAAGGTGGTCCACACAGCCTATCTGGACCTCACCAAGGCCTTCAACACCATCCCCTACTCTGGAATCATAGATAAACTTACTAAGCTGGGCAGAAATCCCTACGTCACTCGATGGGTTGCCAACTGGCTTACTGACAGAACCCAGACTGTAAAAGTAGCCGACTCCAAATCCAGCTCCAGACAAGTGGAGTAGCTCAGGGTTCAGTCCTGGGACCGCTCTTGTTTGGCATCTACTTCTCTGAAGTACAGGCCAACACTAAGGGACTCTGGCTAATAAAGTTCGCAGATGACTGCAAACTGGGAGCCATCATAGAATCCCCAAATGATGTGGATATTCTACAAAAGGGCCTTACAGAAACAGATGCTTGGTGCCAGAGCCATGGGCTCAAGCTTAATGCCAAGAAATGTATAGTTATTCCCTTTGGGAAGAGCCATGTACCCATGAATTACCACATAGGTGGCAGTACACTAAACACCGAAAGTGTGATGAGAGACTTAGGGACACAGGTGGACAGTGGTCTCACCTTCGATAACCACATCACCACAACAGTCAGGAAACCCTTCTATGTGGCACACCTCATCACTAAGGGCTTTTCATCCAGAAAAAAAGGAGGTCATTGTTCCACTGTACTCCTCCCTCATTAGACCCATTATAGAGTACAACGCCCCATTTGGTATGTACCTCACAAGACATCTGCAACAGCTGGAAAGGCCGCAGAAATAGCTCACTAAAAGAATCACAGTCCTAAAGCAGATGCCCTATGCTGACCATCTAAAAAAAACTCCAGCTATACTCTGTCGCATATCGTCTACTCAGAGACGAACTCTGCTTAACATACAAGGCCATGTCAAACCCTGAGCTGTTGGACATGCTCCACTTAAAGAAATCCCAATCACTTCCGAGCCACATGCTCCAGGGGATCTAAACCTTGTCATCACAATGAACAAAACATGCTGGAGGGATAGGTTCCTGACCCAGTGACTCCCCATACTCTGGAATAGACTGCCCATACATGTCAAGCAGAGTGCCTCCTTGGCCCTCTTCAAAAGGAACCTTGACGATTGGATGGGAGATAGGAAGTTCACCCCAGGGATCATGTCAGTCACCCTGCTAGACAAGGGTCCAGGGAAGTAAATATTGTGGGAAGAAATATCCGGGTAATTGTTTGGCTAGGCTTGTACAGGCCCTAGTGCTGATAGCCTAGTAGCAACCTATGAACCAATGAGACTTGATCAGTTGATGTTAACATCTCCTAGTATAATTGTATCAGTGTGTACATTCAGATAGCCAGGATAAGATGTCCTCCATTGTGCTTGTGTTGTTTCCAGGTGGGATATAGAGCTGACACACCCATTATTTTGTGTGCATTTAGTTTTCGGTTTAGGTTACTTAGACGTAGTTCAGCATTGAGGAAAGGAGATTTATGAGCAATGTGAAAGCTAACACATTTATGCTACTGTGGTATGTTATTGTTGCTGCTTTTGCCTTTTGTTAAAATGTTTCAGTTCTAAGGATGGTAAAGCCGAGGGGGGGATATTTCTGACTTGATGTTAAGTTTTATTCAAATTACTGTTATTGTTAATATGTCAGGGCAGTGAGATTTTAGAAGTACACGTAGTTCTGTTATGTTCATATGGAGTAGATTGAGTTTCTTGTAGCTGTTTCATATTTTCTTGGGAGAAAAGTTTCAGTTTTCGAGCAGGAATGGTTTATTATTTGAAGATTAACTTGGTGCCTTAGAGGGCCCAAGGTTGAAGTGAATGTCACCTGCTAACAGTAAATTCAGTAGTACACTTATATAAATGTGTTTTAGGTTTTGTGGAAATAGTGCCTTTGAACCTTTTTTAGAGGTATTTTAGGTTTACTAAGATTATTGCGATTTTTATACAAGTGGAGACTTGTATTAAACTGGATGGATGAAGGGGTACCATTGTAAATGTGTGTCCTTTGGTAGTAGGTGAAGTGTTCAGGGAGTTGTGTGGTAAGATGTAGAACAGGTTAATAATAATAAGATGAAGAATAAGAATACAAAAGAAATCTGAGATTTCCCTGACTGCAGAAAATCATTTTTATTCAATTTTGCTGTTTGTGTTTGCAGAACTCTAAAACCTTATTTAGATCAGATACTGCTCGGGTAGGATCTAAAGGTAGAAGAGTCTTAATTTACATCAGACATGAAGACACCTCAATCCTGGTCAAATGGTAGGACACACTTGACCTTCTCCATGTCCAGCTTACCGTGAGTAAAGTTCCGTACCATATCCTTACAAGCTGTAGGTCCCCCTCCATGACCCAGGAATCCCGTACAGTGCACTTGAGCAAAGTGGAGTCTCTCCCCATTCGACCCAACACAGTATTTATGGGCATCTTTAACTTACCCCCACATTAACTGTAAATCATACACAGTCTCAAACATGCAGGCTCAGAGATTCCAGGACTTTTAACACACACCTTGGAACAGCTAGTCTGCACACCCATCAGTGGCTCAAGTCTCCTTGACTTGGTCATCACAAACATGGGAGAATGATGCACTCCCCGCTAGTTTAAAGTCCTCATTGGTCAGGTCCGACCACAAAGTTGTCTATTTTGAGGAAGTATTAAGCCTGGGATCTCCGCTAACCCCGGAGCATTGAAATATTCCAAAGCTCCTTTTCCTGCCTCCATCTGAGCAACAGTCTAGCAAAATTTCAAACTATGAGAACACAGTAGAATTGTTCATAGAAGCCCTGTACAGTCCTGTAAATAGATGCATAGAGATAGCTGTACCGACTTGAAATAAGCATAGGACAATTTCCAAAAAAATAAGACACCCTGGTGGAATCACAGTATAAACAGGTTGTGTAACAAAAGACAGAAAGAAAATTGTGTCCAAAAGAAGGAGGGTATTGCCTTGCAAGGTAAAAACTCCCTTAGCAATCAGAAGAACCAGTTCAGGGGACTAATAAAGCCCACCAAAGCCACATATGAGATAAAAATTCCCTTCTAACCTAAGGACAAACCTTAAGGCTTTCTTCATGTATTGCCTGTACCTTAAAGACAACATCCAGCAGTATGCCAGACTAGCAGGATATAGCAGCTCTACTTGTCAATAGCTCTAATTTTACCCCCATCACCACCATTCAGCCCCTGGGAAATACCCCCATTTTCTCTACCAACATTTACTAGGGCTGAGGCCATTGCCTTGCTCTCTAAGGTCAAGGACACTTATTCGATGGGCCCTGATAATATCCCAGGATGCTTCCTGAATACCATGAAATATGACCTGCCAGGCTCCTAGAATCTCTATTTACCCATAGTTTCCAGACAGGCTTTATTTATTTCATTTATTTGTATTTGATTTCTGGGGCAGAGCACTGGTCTCCATGAACCTTTTTCAGCTTCAGCCCTGGGGGGTGGTGTCTGGTTTAACCATGCTCCACTGAACCAAAGGAAACAGCTTGTTAACAGCTCCTCAGTTCCTTAATTCTCTAAGCCAGCTACCAGACTTTGTGCCTAACAAATAGAGGACAGCAACACTTATCCCTCTGCTCAAAGTGACATATGCTAAATCCCCTCCCCTGTGATCTGTTGCAGATGTCTCATTGTTATTTAGAGTAGCAGCTTTCAGCTGTTTCTGTATCATCAAACTCATCTTAAAAGTAGCATGCAGTGCAATGAGTATTGCAAGAATATTCATTATGATTCATAAGCATGTCTGGCTGTGTCATTGCATTTTACTGAGAACTTCAAGGCAACCTTTAGCAATGCCTCTTTCGGATGGCACTGACCTTTTTGTTCCAAAGGTGAAAGTTTGGATAGAGAAATGTCTTGGATGGCGCAGTGGTGCAGCAGTAGCATTTTTGGCTCACATCAAGAGGTTATCTGATTCGATTCTCGGCTGGGGTGCCTTCTGTGCGGAGTCTGCATGTCCTCCCTGCGTTTGTGTGGGTTTCCTCCCACATTACAAAGACATGCATCTGGAGCCCTTTCTCCCCAGGCCTTTGCTGAATTGGCTTCTTTCCAAGTCTGACTTTCCCAGTAAACAAATCTTAAATAAATAAAAATAAAAGTGTGAGCCGAAGGCAAGATGCTCTCAATGATTGGCCTGAAATGTACAGCTCCACAAGGGCCATTCTTCTGAAATTGAGTGCTTTGAAGTTATGCATCAAAAAAAGCCAACAGCATGGCATCGGACAATGTTCTGATAAACTGCATTGTGGATGAGATAGTTTTGCTGCCAGTGAGGCAGAGGTAATCAGCAAAACCAGGGGTTCTGCAGGCATATTTCTGGGTGTTAGTTGCAGAGCTTCTGAAATATTGGCTGACTGTCTACCTCTCCACCTCCCCTGACAGATGGGGCTGAGTCCTTCTCTACATGCCTGCATGTTATACAGGCCAGGTCGGTAATGGCCATTATTTCTAGACTGTATTGTCCTTTTTCTGTTGCAACCCTAGTTGCACTTGTCTTCCTTCCAGTTGTCCCACCTGCTGGCAGTGCAAAGAATGGGTTTCACCTTCTTGCCAAAATAGAGGCTTATTCTTGTCGAATGAGTTATTTCTGATGTCATATGACATTAAGGTGTTTCACATGTAAAATTTGTTTTATGTTGCTATTAGAGGAAACTTGGGAAATAGATTTTGTTCCAGAATCTCAGGGCATTTGCCATTTTTTTATTTTTTTTTCTCATGATAAAACTACCCAAATGGCAACAGTTGCACAGAAAGCTGGCTAGATAGTAGTCGTACGCTAAACATAACAGGCAATCTTTGTGAACACTGGTTAAAAAAAAAAAAAAAAAAAATTGCTTAGTTGGTAAATTCTCATAGGGCTTTCTAGCAGAAACTCCATTACCAAAAATGAGAGTGTAGTAATTAAAAAAAAATGTAAGAGTCCTACCATTTACTCTTCACCTGGGTGCTTTATGTCCACACCCAGAAACCTGGAAAGTATACTACCTCAGAAGTTTTTGTGCCCTGAAAAGCAGGGTAGAGCTCGTGCCTTTTTTTTTTTCAAAATGATGTGCCTTGAAAATGTTCTCCTCAGAAATTTGCTAGGTACCTTCCAGTATTGCTTCGCAAGTTGTCTGTAGGCTCCTTTAAGATCTACTGTTGTAAATTCCTAGAACTTTCTTTTTTTTTCCTTTTTTTTTTTTTTTTTTTTGTTATGATATTCTGTCCCTCTGTCTGCTGGACTGTGGATTGATACGTGCCCCCTCCTCATGACATGCAAATTAATTCTACATGCTAGACGTAACTCTGAAGTTTTTAATTTTCTTCCCAGGAAGTCATTCCATTAACAATGTATTGTTTAAATAATATTTGATACATTAACTTTTATTGTTTGTGATTGAGTGATTGATATCTGCTTGCTGCACTTTAGCAAAGTAAAAAGTACAGTAACTACCTGCCTTCTTTTTTCAATCTTGTATATTTTTTAAAGTAAGTTTATATATCTTAAAGAGGAACGCAGTGAAATGTGACTCTGATTTCTGCAGAACCACCACTGGCTGAAGATGATGAGGATAAGGATCTGGAGACGGTTTCAACATCGGTCCCAAAGACACCCACTCAGAGCACCCAGTCTGCCATTGATATCACTGCGGAGTTCTTGACGCCACTTCTGACACCAGAAAATGTTGCCAATTTGGTAATGTGAAAAACAAAAATTCAAAGTTGATGTGAATGAGCTTTGCTTTAGGGGTAGTTCTGATTGAATAAGATTAAATATGCGCTCTGTTTAAGTCGAGTAAATTTTCACTGAGATGCTCAAATATAGCTACTTGTTTACTAACTATGATACACTACTGGTCAGTAATTTAGATATATATTGTTAGGCATACTTAGAATCATCTCTTGAGAAGATACCATATCACTGAGATTTTCACCACACTGTATTGTAATATGCAAGCAGGTGGTATACTTTTAGGGTGTTTTCCCCTTTTCTCCACTGTGGTGCAACAGTGGAGTTGGTGTGTGTGTGTGTGTGTGTGTGTGTGTGTGTGTGTGTGTGTGTGTGTGTGTGTGTATACGCACGTACACATGTGTGTCTATATCTGTATGTGTTTATATGTAAAGGCTTACTTTATCTATACTAACCCTAACCGTAATTCATGTCTTACCCCTGTCATTAACAGTAAATTTTAAAGATACATGTAGAGCTAACCATAACCCTAGTCTTAGTCCTAGCAAGCACTCATACTTACAGAGGAGTACTGAATCTCTGCTTTCCTATGTTAATTCAGCAGTCTGGCATTCATGCAATGTACACTTGCACTGTTCCATCCAAAGCATTCCATAGTCAGATGTTCTTCGTGTTTCACTGTTGCAGTCATTACATTTGGGTAATCTGCTGGCAGGTTGCCCTCAGTCGGTCTGAATAACAAAGTCTTGGGTCCTGCGTCGGTTGCTGTCTCCTCTTCTATGACGTCAGGGGTATAAAACATGCAGCCGACACCATTTTAATCAGTTGCGCTGTGCCCGAAGCAGAAGCAGTTCGCAAGTACCGGTCGGCCAACTACTGAAATTTTCGTATTCGAGTTTCAGAACCGGAGTCTTCAAACTAAAGCTAATTACCCCGTTGGGGAAACATTTTCTTGTTCCTTACCAATATCAGTAAAATTTAATAATTGCATTGCTTGTGGGAAGCAAATACCTCATAAGGATTTTCATTTGTACTGTATTCCTTGCCTAGGCCCTGATCACAACGTGCCTTGCTGTCGGTTTTGTGCCAAATTTAAAATTAAGCGTCAGTATATTTTTGCTTCTAAATATTTTGGTTCAAGATTTAACTACCCTGAAATGTCGTCTGTTAGCAATCCGAATACCGGAGTTCACAAAACCGCAAGGAAAAAGACAGAGACAGACCATCGAGGTCCAGAACCGACGACGAAGCTTCTCCAAAGCCAGTCGCCGGTTCTCTGGTACTCAGTGAGGCGCTTTCGCAGCCCCTGATACCCGCTACTTTTGAGTCGCAGGCCTCTACAGAGACCCATTTGGAGTCCATTATGCTGCGAGATTCTTCAAGTATTGAACCTGCGGATGTCTCTCCCTTGGATGGGTCCGGAGCCGCTGAGCAGGCACCGGCTTCTGAGGGTGTTTTCAGGCCTCAACATTTTTACATTAAACTGACGCCAGCAACAAAAACAAAGTCAAAAACGACTTCTATGTCTAAAAAAATGACGCATGAGCCACATGCTCAGGCCCCTATGCCTAAAAAACAGATGATCAAAATGGCTGAGGATTTAATTACCTTGATCAGGGGTTCTCAACCAACCCCCCACCCCCACCCCCACCCGCTAAGAGGCCTAGGCAAGGCACTGATTATGAATCTTCAGATCAGGTTTCCGTTACTTCTGATTTCTCTTCTGATCAGGAATTTTCTATTTCACCCTATGAGGATTCTGATGCAGAGGAATCCATCCCATCTGCATCTCCTCCTGAGGATTACTCTTTTGGAGAGACTTTGCATACTTTAAGGGAACATTTTCACTGGGAGAGTCAGGACTTCTCTGAATCAAAAAAGAGGCTTGGGGATTTCCTTCTTCCTCAGCATAGGCCTTTGGCAATACCTCCTGTATTAGACATTGTTGATGTGTTTACGGAATCAAGCATGACTCCTGATTCCCTGCCTCCAGCTCCTAGTAAGCCAGACAGATATTACAGGGTTCCTGACTCCCACAAATTTCTTTTCAAAAATCCTGCTGCTGATCCTGAGACTGTTTCTCAGGGTCCCAAGGGTGTTAAGGCTTCTACAGCCAAAAATCCTACCCCTTCTGATAGAGATTCCTGGGCATTGGATAGATTGGGTAAGAAGGTTCATACGTCTGCAACCTTGGCAATCAGGGCTTTAAACTGCCAGTTTTAAATATCAACAGCATGTTATGGGCTTACTGAAACAGAAAATTATGTTGATTTCTGATTGTGTGGAAAATAAAGAGTTACAGGATTTATTGCATTCAGCAGAACAGGTTGGAACGCATACTTTGCAATGTGGTTTTGATTCCTTGGAGGCCTCTTGTAGGGCCGCCAATACTGGATCTGTGATTAGAAGGCATATGTGCCTCAAGGAGCAAAACCTGCCTGATCATGTTAAAGCTAAATAGTTGGATGCCCCTTTGCAGCATGATACTCTGTTTGTTATTAAGGCGGAAGAGGTTTTAAAGAAAATGGAAGACAAGGCCAAATCTATGCAAACTGTAAAAGATTTGTTGCAAGTGCAGCCACCCAGGTTCAGTAGGCACTGGCGTCTGCTGCGTCCAGGGTCATTACAAAGTGCCTGGCACCAGTAATTGCATTCTGCAGACAAAGAAACATTCAAATTTATCCTTATCTGGACGATTGTCTCATTCAAGCAGAGGACAAGGATACTCTTCTTCAAAATCTGGCGTTTCTAAAAAGCCTTCTAGCATGCCTAGGCTACACCATAAACGAAAATAAATCACGACTGGTACCCTCTCAAATTACATTCCTGGGTGCAAGCTTAAATACAACTGGCCAGATGGCTTACCTCACGCCAGACAAACAAAGGCAATTGGCAACATACTTCAAACAAATGGCAACAAAAACCCAGTTATCTGCAAGACAAATTCTGCAGGCTTTGGGGATCATGGCATCTTGCATTCTACTAATTCCATATGCGAGACTGCATATGAGGAAACTTCAGTGGTACCTAAAATGTTTATGGAGTCAACATTGTCACAGCCTGGAAGCAATGATTCCTCTCATTCCCTGCTTACAACAGGAGTTTATTTGGTGGGCAGAGACATGTCACCAAAACAAGGGACTGTCATTCACTCTACCCCCTGCCGCCCAAACCCTAACTACAGACGCATCAGACTATGCTTGGGGGGCCCACCTGGCAGGGAGATGAATTCAGGGCAAATGGAGCCCAAACCAAATGCATCTGCATATCAACCAGAAAGAAATGCTAGCTGTTCAGAATGTTCTGACAGCCTTCAAGGACTTACTTCATCCAGGACAACTACTGATAAAGACGGACAACACCACACAGTTATGTGGTACATAAACAAGCAGGGGGGTACACATTCCTACCCCCTTTGCAGACTAGCTATAGCCTTGTGGAACACAGCCTTGACCTACCAAATACATCTCCAAGCTCAATTCCTGCCAGGAAAGCAAAATACTCTGGCAGACGACCTAAGCAGAAATCTTATGTACCCACACGAATGGAAACTGGATACACAAATCTTCAGCATGTTAACACAGAAATGGGGGAGCCCAGACATAAATCTTTTTGCTTCTCCACAAAACTATCGGACAAATTCTGCACAAGAATTCATCACAAAAAAGCATGGAAAGTGGATGCTCTATCCTTCAGCTGGAAAAACCTATCAGTCTATGCCTTTCCCCCTCTGCATCTACACTCCAAGGTCTTACTAAAAGTCAGACAGGAAAAAACAAAAATGATCCTAATTGCTCCGGACTGGCCTCGCCAGCACTGGTACCTGCTTCTAAGGAATATGTCACACCTTCCTCCATGGTACTTGCCTCAAACACCTCATCTACTGTCTCAGCAGAACTATCAAATTCTGCACACTCTGCTCCAAACTCTGAATCTTGCAGCATGGCTAATCAACTAATTATTCAAACCACATCTCTCAGTAAACCTGTAATGGATGTCATTTTGGAAGCCAGAAGGCCTAGTACTAGAAAATTTTATTCTGACAAATGGAAGAGATTCTGTGCTTGGAACCAAGCGCAAGGAATAGACACAGCAAAGCCCAATATTCCTGAGATTTTACAATATTTGACTGAGATGCTTGACAAGGGCCTATCTTTTTCTTCAATAAAAATCCATGCCTCTGCCATCTTGGCTAATTACAACACAGAGCCTCCCCTCTTTTCCCATCCACTGCTTAAACAGTATCTCAGAGGGACCAAAAAATTAAGTCCTCCCAGGAGAACATCAACTCCTGCATGGGACCTCAATTTTGTGCTGGAAAAACTCACCCTGCCTCCTTATGAACCAGCAGCTACTGCGGATATAAAATTGCTATCTTGGAAGACAGCTTTTCTTTTGGCAGTCACTTCAGCAAGAAGGGTTTCAGAACTACAGGCTCTCATGGCAGTGGAGCCTTTCATTATATTTTACCCGGACAGGGGGCCCTCAGAACCAATCCTTCTTTTATGCCTAAGGTGGTATCCAATGTGGCTCTTAACCAGACCATTCACCTGCCAACATTTTCCCAAATCCGCAGAACAAGGGGGAGTGGATTCTGCATTCATTGGATGTACACAGAAAACTAAGATTCTACTTAAACAGGACAAAATCTCTAAGAAAGTCTGAGCAACTACTAATAGCATTTGCTGCAGGATCAGAGGGGAAGGCTATATCAAAGCAGACTATTTCTAAATGGATAAGCAACTGCATTCGTTTCTGCTATTTGCACCATGGTAAACCAGTGCCCAAGGGGATCAAATCCCATTCCACCAGGGCTGCCTCTACTTCAGCAGCTTTTTCTCAGAGGGGTCCCAACCAAAGACATTCTAGAACCTGCTACTTGGAGTTCTGTTCATACATTCACAAATCATTATCATTTACCTCTCTTCTCTAAATCCAGGGCAGGCTTTGCCACTCCAGTCCTGCAGGGCCTTATAGCTGCTCCTAATGCTGTTTAGCTCCATCCTCCCGGCCATAGCTTTGGGATTCTACCCAAATGTAATGACTGCAACAGTGAAACATGAAGAACATAGTACAGTTGTGTACACTTACCATAAATGTAGATGTTCGAGTGTATTCACTGTTGTAGTCCGGGTTACCCACCCACCATCCCCCATTCTATACCTTTTCTTCGCTTCACTATACTCAAAAGCCTTTGTGGTGTATTGCTTTTAGTTGAAGGTAAATTTTATGTTTCTAAGGTGCATTTATATATTTACAGTTTTATTTTATATATATATATTTATTTTTTTCTCCCCATTTGGGGGGGCACCTGACATCCGGGGCAAGAAAAACTGATTAAAATGGCGTCGGCTGCATGTTTTATACCCCTGATGACCTGACGTCATGGAAGAGGAGACAGCAACCGACACAGGACCCAAGACTTTGTTATTCAGGCCGACTGAGGGCAACCTGCCAGCAGATTACCCAAATGTAATGACTGCAACAGTGAATACACTCGAACATCTACATATATGGTAAGTGTACACAACTGTACTTTATTCAGACATCGACACAGTGGCAGTTACCCCAGAAACAAGTGAATATTTGTGTCCTTTGTTACAAAGTAACCCCAGAAACAAGTGAATATTCATGTCCTTTGTTTCAAAGTAACTGGGTAGACCAGTCTCCAAATATGTAAATGGCTAGATAAGTGCTTTTTGTGTTATTGAAAAACATGACAGATTCTTACAGGGCAGGTCAGAGCCCATTCTGCAGGAGTAGCTTTCACTCTATTTGCCTTCCTCATGAATGGCTCTTCTCAAAGTATTTGTGAGGCAGCAACTTAATTTTTCTTCTCTAAACATTTATTAAACTTCATATCCAGTCATGAGAATGGGTGTTTTTTAGTCTGGTCATCCTACAGGGCCTGCTTTTAGTTCCTAGAACACTGCTGGGAAAGGCATGTATCTAAAACAGGTCTGTCCACAAACTCACTCCCGTGATTCAAATGTTACAGATCTCAAAGCTTTAAGTGACAAATTCTTACTCCCCTTTTCCTGTAATCATACGGGTTCCCCCAAGGCTCCATTCTGGACTGGCTATTCAGTATTTTCATAAATGCACTATTTTTCTCCACTAATAAGGTTACTTTAATACAATATACCAGCAACTGCACCCTTATCTAATGTGCAGATTTCACTCAGTATGCGTTCCTCCCTAGTGAAGCAAAGTTAGACCAATCTATACATTTTTACTCAACCTTAAAAAGACTGAACTCGTGCTCTTACCCAGGCAAGCTCTATATATAACTTAGCCTTTTCAATCACCTCATCTGATCATACCAATATTGGCGTAGTCATTCTTTAGGATTACCATTGATAACTGTCTACAATTTAATCTCCTTTTCACAGCAGCTCTCAACAAAGTTCACAAAATATGTGGATTACTCTACAAAACTAACATTTTTCTCTGAGCACAACTGCAAAACTATTCCTGCTGCCTACCTACTACCAACTCCCCATAATGCATCAACCATCTTTACAAACTACCTTACTAAACAAGGCTGAACATGTCTACAACAAGTTGATAAGTTTGCCACTGACCTTCTGTCTTCAAACCTACCATTGTTTTGCTGTCCAGAAACTCGGTTGACTAGATCTTGCAAAATCTCTCTCACAACTAAGGACAGTCCACAAAATTCTGTACCAACCCCAGAAGTGCTATGTAGGTCACCCTATGCCTTTGATCTCCATGAAGGTTCATTCCTTTTCCTTAGGACTTGTGTAGCTGACACTGCCTCATTTCGAAATTGCTAGTGCTATGACTCTGCAGTTCCCTTCTTGAAAAAAAACAAATGTTCATAGCCATTGCTTTTGCCAGGGGAATCTTTAAACTCATCTAGCATTGATGGCCAAGGAGCCTTATAGTGCTTTCCATAGGGAAAAGAGTGATGCTGAGAACAAGTCCTTCCTGTATGCCTTTCATTTCTTCTTTAAACAACCTGTTCAGTTTCTTTTTCATCCCAGCATACAACTTGAAATATAGGATTCCACACACAGTAAATATTCTATTAAAAATACAAAAGACTGTTTGGTCAACTCTTTGTCTCCTTCATGCAGAGTAGCACTGTCCAAACAAATTACCTCCATATGGCTAACGAACTCTTCTTACATTTTGTACCACTACATTGCAAGACTCTTAACTGCCAAATTAGAGACGCTCCTGCATTGTTTTTATTGGACATCTTTCGTAAAGATAGGTGAGGGATTGTGTCACACTTGTTGGTGACTTTTTGCTCTAAAAAAGACATACTTTTTTCATGTTACTGTGCAGTTTCAGATGTTTCTGACTAACGTTCTTTGTGTGATATATAATCATGTGTCATTCTAGCAATATCCAGTTCTCCTGGAATGCTAGTTGGAACAGCAGTCTCTCTTCTAATTTTTCAAAATCTTTTGGGTTTCTAATACCATGATGGGAATGGACCCCATTCCTAAGTAAAGTATGATTAAAGTTCATGAAATTAGTATTCCTTCAATCTTTGATGTCAGCCAGTAGTGCTCTTTGCAGCACCCGCAATGTGCCCAATCCTCCTGCAATTCATACGGGGTTACATGGATTGGTAGCATATCTTAATATGGTTGTAAATTCTTTTTTAGAAGACCCATTGCTCCTACTACTATTGGAACTGTCCGAGTATCTTTCTTCCACATTGTTCTCGTTTCTGCCTGCAGATCCTGGGTATTTTATGACTGTGTCTCTCTGTACGCAATACACTATAGTCACTGGGTGTGGTGATTTCAGTGACCAATGCTACTTTTGTCTTCTTTTCTTGGACCACTATATCCTGTTTTCTAGCATCTATCTTTTGAACTGTTGGTGATGGGTGATCCCATGTGATATAAACTTCATCCCTTTCTGTGATGCTTTGTGGCTCATGTTTCCACTGTTTTTTCAGCTACTTCGATACCATAATGTTTGCCCAATCCCCAGTGCAACAGTCTCACCACATTATTATGCCTTTCAGTGTAGAGTCCTTCTGCCATTAGTGTGTCACAACCAGCAACAAGGTGTGTGACTGTTTCCAATTCAGTTTTACAAAACCTACATTTGTCTGATGTTCTTCGTGTTTCACTGTTGCAGTCATCACATTTGGGTTATCTGCCTGCAGGTAGTCCTTAGCCGGCCTGAATACCAGAGTCTTCGGTTTTCTATGTCGGATGCCGTCTCTTCTTCCATGAGACGTCAGGTCGTCAGGGGTATAAAACATGCAGACGACGCATTACATCATTCTTTCTTGCCATGCGGTGCCTGAAGCAGAAGCCGGTCAGCCGACTCCTGAAATTTTCATTTTCGAGTTTCAGATCCGAAGTCTTCAAAAAAAGATAAGTACTCCATTGGCGATCCTTTTTGTTGCTCCAGCCGATGTCAGTAAAAGTCAACAATTGTCTGACCTGTGGAAAGCAAATACCTCATAGAGATTTTCATTCTTACTACATCCCCTGTTTAGGCTCAGACCACGACGTCCCTCGCTGTTGGTTTTGTGCCTTGTTCAACCCCCAAACTATTCGTCGTCGGGCTGTCTTTACAGCAAATTACTTTTGTATTCGGTTTCAGTACTCCGAAATGGCTTCGTTAAGCCATCAGACTACCAGTCTTCCGAAAAAACATAAGGATAAAGACAGAGACAGATTGCATAGGTCGAAACCTGCCGACAACGCTTCCATTAAGCTAGTCGCCAGTCCTCTGGTACTCAGTGAGGCACTCTCACAGCCCCTGATACCCACTATTTTAGATTCACAGGCCTCTACTGAGACCCATTCGGAGTCCGATATGCCACGAGATGCTTCTTCGACTATGGAAGCTGCGTATGCTGTGCAGGCACTGGCTTCTGAGGGTGTGTTCAGGCCTACAGACTTGCATTTTAAACCAACGTCATCGTTTCCATCCAGAAGTTCCAAATCCCTCAGGCCTAAAACTTGCACTACGCCTAGAAAACAGATGACCAAACTCAGAGCTCAGGCCCATATGCCTCAAAAACAAATTCTTAGAATGGCTGAAGACCTCATTACCTTAATTAGGGAAAGCCAGCCTTCCCCCTCTAAGAGACCTAGAACTGAATTTCTTACTGATTCTTCTGATCAGGAATCTGATATTTCTGCTCCTTCTGATTACCAGGGCTTGCCCTTATCTACTTATGAGGATTCTGATGCAGAGGATTCCATTCCCCCTGCTTCCTCTCCAGAAGATTTTTCTTTCTGTGAAACCTTGCATACTCTTAGGGAGCATTTCCGCTGGGAAAGCCAAGATTACTCTGATTCCAAAAAGAGGCTTAGGGAATTCTTACTCCTGCCCCAACACAGGCCTCTAGCTATCCCTCCTGTTCTGGACTTTGTAGATGATGCTTTCTTGGAATCTAGCCTTACCCCAGACACTTTACCTCCAGCTCCCAGAAAACCTGACTGATATTACAGAGTACCTGACTCTCACAAGTTCCTCTTCAAGAATCCTTCTGCGGATCCAGAGACCATGTCCCAAGGACCAAAAGGCATTAAGGCTACTGCTGCCAAAAAAACTACCCCTTCTGATAGAGATTCTAGAGCCCTAGACAGATGGGGTAAGAAGTTATACACTTCTGCTACTTTGGCCATTAGGGCTTTAAATTGCCAGTTTCATATGTTAAAGTAGCAGCATATTATGGGGCTACTTAAACAGAAAATTATGTTTATTCCTGACTGTGCTGAACACAAAGAATTACAGGATTTAATGCATTCTGCAGAACAAGTTGGTAAACATACTTTGCAATGTGGTTTTGACGCTTTAGAAGCATCTTTCAGGGCTGCTGTCACTGGGTCTGTACTTAGAAGGCATGTTTGGCTTAAGAAACAAAACTTGCCAGATCATGTTAAAGCTAAATTACTGGATGTTCCCTTAAACCAAGACCGCCTTTTTGGCAGCAAAGTAGAAGTCCTTAAAAGGATGGAGGAAAAAGCTAAATCTATGCAAACTGTTAAAGATTCCCTACAAGTACAGCCTCCCAGATTTAGTAGGCATTGGCCTTCAAAGAACTGGTCCTTTCCAGTCTCTTCTAGGCCTTCTCAGTCCAAACCCAGGAAGAGCAGACCACCTAGGTTACAGTCTCAGGCTGCGCACAGACCTAAGCAGTGGGGGGCTCCCACTTCCAAAGCAGGGAGTAGTAAGCCACCCCCCCCTATGGAAAAATAGCACAATGACTTAACCTTAACCCTTCCAAGCCCTGCTGAACTACCTGTTCCCTTAGGAGGAAAGCTCGCCCTGCATGCAAAAAACTGAGAACTCATTGCCCAGAACAAATGGGTTTTAAACATAGTCTCCCAAGGATACAGATTCCACTTCCACATACTACCAACCCCAAACGGTTGGCCAGACCTACCCCCAAATCAATGGGCAGAGGCCCAACAGAGCAGGTTCTCTCTCTTCTCAGTTTCAGGGCTATTCAACCTGTCCCAGCAGAATGAAGGGGACAAGGTTTTTATTCAAGACTTTTCCTGGTACCCAGAGAAGACAACAACTGGCGTCCTATCTTGGACCTCTCTGTTCTAAACACCTTTCTGGTAATTTCAAAATTCAAAATGCTAACACTTCAACAGCTTCTTCCTATGCTAGGCAAGGATGCCTGGCTGACATCCTTAGACTTAAAGGAAGCTTACCTGCACATTCCAATAAGGGAATCTTGCAGGAAATACCTACACTTCTGAGCAGGCTCCATGCACTATCAGTTCTCTGCACTTCCCTTTGGCTTAACTACTGCAGCCAGGGTATTCACAAAGTGTCTAGCTCCAGCTATTACATTTTGCAGGCAGAGAAATATTCATATATACCCATACTTGGATGATTGTCTGATTCAGGCAGAAAGCCAGGACTTGCTATTACAACACCTGGCATTTGTAAAGAAACTTCTAACCTTACTGGGGTACACCATAAACGAAAAGAAATCTCTCATAGTACCCTGTCAACAGATTGTATTCCTGGGAGCAAGCTTGAACACAACTTCCCAGATGGCCTTCCTCACTCCAGAGAAACAAGTTAATTTTCAACCTACTACAAACTATTGGCCACAAAACACCAGCTGTCTGTAAGGAAAAATCTGCAAGCCTTGGGGTTCATGGCCTCTTGCATTCTACTAATTCCATATGCAAGACTGCATATGAGGAAACTCTAATGGTATCTAAAAAGCCTATGGTGTCAACATTCTCAGGACCTGGAATCAATGATTCCTGTCATTCCTTGTGTAAAGACAGAGTTCCTTTGGTGGGCAGAGGCCTGCTACCACAACAAGGAGCTCCCTTTCACTCTACCTCCTGCCGCCCAAACCCTAACAACAGACGCATCAGACTATGCATGGGGGGCTGACTTGGCAGGGCAGTGTATTCAGGGCAAATGGAACCCGAGATAGATGCACCTACATATCAATCAAAAAGAAATGTTAGCTGTACAGAATTCCCTGACAGCCTTCAAAGACTGTATTCTTCCAGGACAACACCACAGTTTTGTGGTACATAAACAAGCAGGGGGGAAACCACTCGTACCCTCTCTGCAGAGTAGCCATGGCTCTGTGGAACTCAGACTTGAGCTACCAAGTGCGCCTACAAGCTCAATTCCTGCTAGGCAAGCTGAAATCACTGGCAGATGACTTAAGCAGAAATCTCATGGACCCACACAAATGGAAACTAGAACCAAAAATATTCACCCTCTTATAGGTTCATACTAAGTTATCTGCCCTAGGGCATTTATAAGCCTGGCCAGAGTGTGTTTGGCTTTCACCACCCATTTTAAATTAATTTTGCTATGCCCTTTTTCGAGGTTAGTATACTGTGCCTCTGTCTAACAGTGACACAGAAGTGATACCCTGGGTAAACCTACAATCTCCCATCCACTCATCAAGATTCCTCTTGAAGAGAGTCGATGAGGGACTCTGCCTAACCTGGACTGGGATTTTATTCCAGAGTGAAGGGAACCTCTGGATTATGAATCTGTCCCTCCAGCATGTCCTATTTATTTCAGTGCTGAGATTCAAGTCTCTCAAGCGCGTAGCTCGATGGGATTTGGATTTTCTGAGGTGCAGCATGCCCATTAATTCCGGGTTGGACATGGCTTTATACGTCAGGCACAGATCGCCTCTGAGCAGGCGGTATGCCACTGAGTAGAGCTGGAGTTTCTTTAACCGGGCAGCATATGGCATCTGTTTGAGCCCTTTGATCCGCTTGGTGAGGTACTTTTGGGGTCTTTCCAGTTGCTGCAGGTGTCTGGCAAGGTACATTCCAAAAGGGGAATTGTGCTCAATTATGGGCCTGATGAGGGATGAGTAAAGAGGCACGATGACCTCCCCTGATCTAGATGTGAATCCCTTCATGATTAGGTGGGCTGTATAAAATGTTCTTCTAACCACTTTGGCCACGTGGTTGTCAAATGAGAGATTGCTATCA
Organism: Protopterus annectens; assembly: GCF_019279795.1. Classification (NCBI taxonomy): domain Eukaryota; kingdom Metazoa; phylum Chordata; order Ceratodontiformes; family Protopteridae; genus Protopterus; species Protopterus annectens. Next base: position 712,854,642 of record NC_056725.1, on the reverse strand, counting down.
ACTTGGGTCCCCAGGTCCCTAATTACTTCTTCTGTACTTAATGGATTACCACCTATGTGGTAATTTGTGGGCACTTTGTTTTTGCCAAAGGGGATGACTATACACTTTTTGGCGTTTAGCTTGAGGCCATGGCTCTGGCACCAGTTGTTTGTTTCTATGAGGCCCTTTTGGAGGATGCTTGTGTCGGCTGGAGAGTTGATTATGGCACCCAGTTTGCAGTCATCTGTGAGCTTGGTCAGCCACAGTCCTTCTGTGTTGGCCTGTACCTCCGAGAAATATATACCGAACAGGAGAGGTCCCAGGACTGAGCCTTGTGGGACGCCACTTGTAACTGGTTTGGAGTCTGACATGGCTCCAGCAATTCTAACCATGTGGGTTTTGTTCTTGAGCCAGTTTGCAACCCATCTAGTGACATAGGGGTTTATATTTAAGCTGGTGATCTTATCTATAATGTCCGAGTGGAGTATTGTATCGAAGGCTTTTGCGAGGTCCAGGTAGGCTGTGTGGACCACCTTCCCCTCGTCAATGGCCTTGGTGACTGTTTCAAAGAAATCGACCAGGTTTAAGAGGCAGGATCTGTCCTTAACAAAGCCGAACTGAGTAGGATCCAGTGTCTGTAGGTCCCCAGTATCTTTATTTATGAGGTCCATGATGATCCTTTCCATAGCTTTGCAGACCAAGCTAGTCAGGCTTATGGGGCGATAGTTTCCAGGATCCGTTGAGGCACCACCGTTGTGGAGAGGGACCACTGTTGCTGTACGCCACTCTTTGGGTACATATCCTGTAGTAAGGCTTAGATTGAACAATAGTTTTATGTTTGGGTTTAGCTCTTCTTGGAGTTCATGTAGGACGCAGCCCGGGACACCGTCTGGTCCCATTGATGCTGTGTTTTTTGCTTTGGAGAGGGCGGCTCTTACCTGAGCATCTGAGATGTCAGGGGCAGCACTCTGCTGGGATAGATATTAGCCCTTTTGGTGGGAGGGGTTGTGCTGAACCTGTCAGCTAGGATGTTGGCAATGTCTGTGGGTTCGGTGTATTTTTTGTCATTTTGGACTAATTCTGAGCATATCTGGGAATTCCCACCCAGGTTCCTAACATAACTAAAGAAAGCCTTGTGATTATCCTTAGTGTCCTGTGCAATTTTTCTCTCGAAGCTGGCCTTACACGATTTTATGAGTGCCTGTAGTTTTTTGCTAATACTGATCAGAGATGCCTTCCCTTTTTGGGATTTTGCACTATCATGTAGTAGCTTCCTCCTTCTATTGTATAGTTTGTTTATGGCTGGGGTCCACCAGACAGGACGTCTGCCTTTGGAGGATTGGGTCTTGGTTCAATTTGGGATTGCATGATCCATGCATTCCTGAAGGTGATCATAGAATGCGTTTATAAAGGATTCTGCGGTCTGGGCCGTATTTTCCACAGGCCTGTGGGCTTTGTAGGATTCCACCTCGGTTTTGAGGAGTGTGAAATTTGCTTTAGAGAAGTTTTTCACTGTGGTTTTCTGGGCAGAGGGTGGGGTCGGGATGTGAATATCCAGTGAGATTAGTTTATGGTCTGATGTTACCAGTGAGGGATACACTTCTGGTCTGGAGCATAGAGTCCCCATGTTGGTGATGATCAGGTCCAGTATGTTTTCCCCTCTTGTGGGAGTGGTAACAAGTTGTTCCATAGCATTTGAGTTTATAAATTCTAGGAACCTTTGGGCTAGGGTGTTGGAGCTAGAGTAATGCTCCCAGTCTATGTTTGGGTAGTTGAAGTCGCCCAATGTAATGCTGTTTGGAGAGACCTTCATATTTTCCGGTGTTCTCAGGAAGGCTGAGTGGGGTTCTTGGGTTTGGGAGGGTGGTCTGTAGCAAGCTATAAACTGGAAGGCAGTTTTACCCACTGTTAGTTGCACATGGATAGTCTCTGATGCTTCGTGCTGTGCCACCAACCTGGAGGTGTGGGTATCTTTGACGAATATTGATACTCCCCCTCCTTTTGTGGTTCGGTCCAAGTTTTGGTGCTGAAAAGCATGGTATGAGGTATAACCTGGTAGTGCTGGGGTGCTCTGGGGAGCCTTGAACCAGGTTTCTGTTATTGCACAGATATCTATGTTCTCCATGCTAAGGAGAGTTTCGAGTGCGTGCATCTTGAGGTTTAGACTTCTGGCGTTGAGTAGCATTACTCTTAGTTTCTTATCCCTTGTGATATCTATGGAGGTGGGTTTGTCTTTTGAGCCTTGCCTAAAAAAGGCACTATGGGGGTAGTAAGAGCCTTTGCCAATATCCAAAAGCCCAGGGGTGACAGGTGCAAGCCGTCCCTAGCGAAGCATTGTAGCTTGTCGAGCATGTCATCCCAGGCTGACAGGCATTGGATCCCCTTTGAATGACACCAATACTTAAGCCAATTGTTGAAATTGATCATCTTGTCTTCATATTGTGGCATCATTCTTGGTGAGGGTAAGATGCCACTCAAGGTCAGGGTCATACCGGCCTGGGCTACATGCTCAGAGAGCTCCTCTATGTCTGTTTTCATGTAGTCCAGGGAGGTACATCTCAGGTCATTCACACCAGCATGGGCAATGACCGAGTCATAGTTGTACTTGCCTTGGAGTGACCTTAGTGCTTGTGTTATGTGGCGGATCCTAGTGCCTGACAGGCAGCTCACCGTGACCTTCTCCTTGTTCAGCCTGGTGAGCGGGACGTCAGTGTGCCTGACGATAGTCACCTATTACAAGTGTATCAGGTGTGTTGTTTAGCCTTAAGGGCTGTGACTGTTCGGCACACTGGCTTTGTGGGCTATGTGTTGCACGTGTTTTGTTTTGGGGTAGCGGTTGCTTGGGTGTCTGCTTTGGAGGTCTCTGCTGCTTAGGCAGATTTTTATTTAGAGCCTCCGAGTATGTTTTTGTGTGTTTATGTGTTTGGTTTGCTGTCGTGGTAGGTCTATGTGAGACTGGAATTGTAGTGAGTATGGTTTCCTTCTCCTCCTGACTGGTCACGCCAGTACTGAGTTGAGAGAGCTTAGCCTCCAGTTTGGCTATATGGTTGCATCTCTCACGTGTTGGAATTTGTTGGGAGTAGGACAGGTTTGTCTGTGTACATGAGGCAGTTGTAACATTGCCTCAAGATTCCGAGATTCACCAGCTGGACCGGAGAGGAGATTGACAACTGACCTTTGGACATGCTAGAATAGTATTGAGAATTCCTTTATAATTGAAAAAAGGGCCAATGGGGAACAAAGTACTCAAGGGAGTTTGTGAGGGTGTAGTGCTTTTAATTTTTTAGTGCTGACTTAGTGAGCAAGTGCCAGGTAACTTAAATGCAATGTGTTACAGGTAACTTAAGTGCAAAAACGACAAACAGTAACTTTCTTTCAAGTGAAACAAGGAAATAAGTACAGTAAGCAATGCAGATATCACTAGGGATCCACAGAAGTGCTGAAAAGCCACGTTTTAGGTGAAATTAGCGTTTCAGGGAAATAACAAGCAAACAACAACAAGCATACAAACAAAGCTAGATTTAGCAGGCCTGGATCTAGTCTATGCTACAGCAAACAAGGTGTACCAATTTCCGTAAGAAACAGTTCAAATATGCAGGCACTATAAGCCTTTAACCAGAAATTCCCAGCTCAGAAGAGCAGAGTCCAGCCTCTCCTCCCACAAGAGTGCAGACCACAAACCTTCTTAATGTAAAATAACTGGCCTGAAGCCCAAGTGCTTAAACCAGAACTAATACACTTTTAGAATAACAGACACTGAGCCCTCAATCAGCAGTTCCCAACTTAGAAGGATGTAAGCTACCTGAAATGCCACCACAGTGCAGGCCACAAACCTTCCTAATGTAAAACAACTGGTCTGAAGCCTAAGTGCTTAATCCAAAAGACTTAGAATGATAGCTACACTTTAATCAAGTTACTACCAAGCAGTAATAAATACAATTGAGTACTTTAAAGAATGCCTGGATTAGTGCTCAAGTTATACAAACAAAGCTAGATTCAGCAGGCCTGGATCTAGTCTATGCTACAGCAAACAAGGTGTACCAATTTCAGTAAGAAGCAGTTGAAATATGCAGGCACTATAAGCCTTTAACCAGAAATTCCCAGCTCAGAAGGGCAGAGTCCAGCCTCTCCTCCCACAAGAGTGCAGACCACGAACCCTCTTAATGTAAAATAACTGGCTTGAAGCCCAAGTGCTTAAACTAGAATTAATACACTTTTAGAATAACAGACACTGAGCCCTCAATCAGCACTTCCCAACTTAGAAGGATGTATGGGGGACTCCAGAGGTAGTCCTGTTTGCCTCCCCTCAGAACTACCAATTGGACAAATTCTGCACAAGGACTCCCCACAGTCAAGCTTGGAAAGTGGATGCCCTGTCCTTTACCTGGGAAAGCCTCTCAGTTTATGCCTTTCCCCCTCTGCCTCTCCTCTGAAAGGTTCTACTAAAGATTAAGCAGGACAAGCCAAGGACATGCACCAGACTGGCCACGCCACCACTGGTACCCCATCTTGTGCAGTATGATACTGCTGCAACCATGGCACCTGCCTCAGACCCTTTCCCTACTGTCCCAGCAGGCGGGCCAGATTCTGCACCCTCAGCTTCAAACCCTGAACCTTGCAGCCTGGCTAATTCCTTGAGCTCTCCTCTAGCATCCCTCAGTAAGCAGGTGCTAGATGTTATTCTGGAGGCAAGGAGGCCTAGTACTAGAAAGTCCTATGCTAAAAAGTGGGAAAGATACTGTTCCTGGAGCCAGACTCAGGGAATGGGCACAACAGTGCCCAGCTTACCTCATATTCTTCAGTACTCAACAGAAATACTCCACAAGGGCCTATCCTTCTCGTCAATTAAAATTCATGCCTCTGCCATTTCAGCACATTATAATACGGAGTCACCCCGCTTCTCTCACCCCCTGCTAAAACAATTCCTTAGAGGGGCCAAACATTTATGACCCCCCAGGAGAGCTCCCACTCCAGCCTGAGACCTTAACTTTGTATTGGAAAAGCTCACCCCCCCCCCCTTTGAGCCAGCTACATCAGCAGAGTTGAAATGCCTTTCTTGGAAAACAGCCTTCCTTTTAACCATCACTTCTGCAAGAAGGGTGTCTGAATTGCAGGCCCTCATGGCAGTGGAACACTTCATTATTTTCCATGCGGACAGGGTTTCCCTCAGGACAAATCCTTCCTTTATGCCCAAGGTGGTGTCTAGTGTGGCCCTAAATCAGTCCATTCATTTGCCTACTTTTTTTCCCTAATCCACAAAACTAAGGGGAACGAATAATGCACTCTCTGGACATGCACAGACAACTTAGATTTTATTTGGACAGGACTAAGCATCTCAGAAAATCTGAACAGCTGCTTAGTTGGTTTTGCTGCAGGGGTGGAGGGGAATGCCATTTCAAAGCAAACCATTTCCAAATGGATAGTCCATTGCATTCATTTTTGCTACAAGCACAATGGAAAACCTACCCCACAGGGGATAAGATCACATTCTACCAGGGCTGAATCTACCTCTGCAGCCTTTCGCAGAGGAGTCCCTACCAGGGACATCCTAGAAGCTGCTAAATGAAGCTCTGTACATACCTTCACCTAGCATTACCACATGTCTGTTTTTTCTAAATCCAGAGCTGGTTTTGCCACTGCAGTCTTGCAGGGCTTAATAGCTGGTCCTAATGCTCTTTAATTTCCTCCTCCCTTTCTTAGCTTTGGGAATCAACCCAAATGTGATGACTGCAACTGTGAAACATGAAGAGCATAGTACAGTTTTGTACACTTACCATAAATGTAGATGTTCGAGTGTATTCACTGTTGCAGTCCTGGTTACCCTCCCTCCAATCCCCTGATTTCTCTTGGCTCTACCTTTCATTTTTTGTTTGGTATATTTAGTTTTTCTGGTGTATTTGCTTTTTGATGGAGGTGTACCCTAACATATAATTGCTTCCCACACCTGACATCTGGGGCAAGAAAAACTAATGTAATGGCGTCGGCTGCATGTTTTATAGCCCTGACAACCTGACGTCATGAAAGAAGAGACAGCATCCGGCACAGAAATCCGAAGAGACTGGTATTAAGGCTGGCTGAGGGCCACCTGCAGGCAGGTAACCCAAATGTGTTGACTGCAACAGTGAATACACTCGAACATCTACATTTATGGTAAGTATACACAACTGTACTTTTCTCCCACATGTTCAATGGACTTTGTAAACCAGTGTGTGCGTAGCCCACGGTCTTGGGCTGCCAATATTAACCTTTAATTTCTTGGTTTGAATTCACCTCTCTTTAACCATTCCTGCATTCATTCTTGATAAACATGAGGCTCTTCCAGAAGTTTTCTATACTTGCAACTATATTTGTTTTTTCCGCATTTATTGCCTTCTCATGCGGTCCTTCACCTTATATTCTTTCTTTTTTTGGCACATTCAGTTGCTGCCTGGTTTTTGACTACTTCTGGTTTGATTTCCATTCCTGCTTGACGTCGATATGCTTCTGCTAAATTAAGCATTGAAGTCATCTTAGATTTATTCTCCTCATGATGTTCTTTGTGTTTCACTGTTGCAGTCATCACACTTGGGTTATCTGCCCTCAGGTAGCCCTCAGTCGGCTCGAATACCAGAGACTTAGTATTTCTGCGTCAGTTGATGTCGCTCCCAAGACTGACGTCAGGGGTATAAAAACAGGCAGCCCACACCATTGCATTAGTCTTTCTTGCCGAGGAGCCTGAAGCAGAAGCAGTTTGCATGAGTGACAGTCGGCCGCTACCTGAGTTTTCGTTTCCAAATTCAATTATCCTAAATCTTCTAAAGCTTAGTACCCTGTTGGAAATCCTTTCTTCTTGCTCAACCGATGTCAGAAAAAGTTAACAATTGTGTTGCCTGTGGAAAGCAAATACCACACCGTGATTTCCATTCTTACTGTGTCACCTGTTTAGGCCCAGACCATGACGTACCTCGCTGTAGATTTTGTGCCTTGTTCAACGTCCGAATTATTCGTCGTCATGCCCTTATTGTCGCTAAATACTTTTGTTTTCGATCTCCGTAGTCCGAAGTTGACTTTTTCGAAACAGTGGTTGACTTTTTCGAAACAGTCACCAAAGCCATTGATGAGGGAAAGGCAGTCCATACAGCCTACCTCGATCTGGCGAAGGCCTTCGATACAATACCCCACTCGGGTATCATTGAAAAACTCATCAGCTTAAATGTTAACCCACACATCACAAGATGGGTTGCAAACTGGCTGAGTGACAGAACCCACAGGGTCAGTGTTGCTGGCGCCATGTCAGACTCAAAGCCTGTCACAAGTGGTGTACCACAGGGCTCAGTCCTGGGCCCACTCTTGTTTGGCATCTACTTTTCCAAGTACAAGCAAACACAGGAGGGTTATGGCTGACAAAGTTTGCAGATGACTGCAAACTGGCCATAGTAGAAAACACATCTGACACAGATATCCTTCAGAAGGGTCTCACAGAAACGGATAACTGGTGCCAGAGCCATGGCCTAAAGTTAAATGCCAAAAATGCATAGTCATACCCTTCGGGAAAAACAAGGTTACCCCTAGCTACCAAATAGGTGGCAATCCACTGAGCACAGAAGAAGTTATCAGGGACCTGGGGACCCAGGTTGATAGTAGTCTGTCATTCGACACCCATGTAGCTAAAGTAGTTAGGAAGACCTTCTACATTGCCCACCTTATCATGAAGGGATTCTCATCTAGATCAAGGGAGGTCATAGTCTCCCTATACTCATCACTCATCAGACCAATGATTGAGTACAATGCCCCATTCGGAATGTATCTGACCCGACACTTGCAGCAGCTGGAGAGGCCACAAAAGTTCCTCACCAAAAGGATAAAGGGTCTCAAACATCTGTCCTATGCTGCCCGACTGAAAGAACTCCAGCTCTATTCAGTCGCACCGCTTGCTCAGAGGTGACCTTTGCCTAACATACAAGGCCATGTCAAACCCAGATTTGATGAATATGCTTCACCTCAAAAATCTAGATCCGTCAGAGCCACAAGGGCGGAGACTTAAACCTCGACATGGCTATTAATAGGACGTGCTGGAGGGATAGATTCATCACCCAAAGACTCCCTATGCTGTGGAATAAAATCCCGGTATATGTGAGGCAGAGCACCTCGCTGGCCTTGTTCAAGAGAAATCTTGACCAATGGATGGGAGATCGCAGATATACCCCAGGGATTACCTCAGTGTCACTGCTCGACAGAGGCACAGCAAAATAATGGGTATAGTTCCCCATACTAAAGGGGTGGCATAAGCCACAAAACTATGGGCTAGGCTTGTAAATGCCCTCGGGCAGATAGCCTAGTATGAACCTATGAACCTATGAACCTATGAAATGGCTTCGGTAAGCCATGCAACTACCGATCTTTCGTAAAAATGCAAGGATAAAGACAGAGGCAGACTGCATATGTTCAAATCTGCAGATGACGCTTCCATTAAGCTAGTTGCCAGTTCGCCTGTACTCAGTGAGGTGCTTTTGCAGCCCCTGATGCCCGCTTCAGTGGATTCGCAGGCCTCTACCGAGACCCATTTGGAGTCTGGTATGCTGCGAGACTCTTCGACTACACAACCTGCAGATGTCTCTACCTTGGATGAGTCCAGAGCCACTGAGCAGGCACCGGCTTCTGAGGAAGTTCTTCGCACTACTGATGTTCGACTCAAACCAATGACTTTTCGCGTCTTCAGTTCTGTCTAAAACTACCGAGATTCTAAGGCCAAATGTACGCACTACACCTAAAATGCCAATGATCAAAGCTCATGCACCTGCTCCCTTGCCACAACATCAAATGCTTAAAATGGCAGAAGACCTTATTATGCTGATTAGGGGAAGTCAGTGTTCCCCTGCTAAGAGAAAGAGATCTGTCCCCAGCAACTTCAACAGACCAAGAGTCCGATGTCTCTGAGGTATCTGATTATGAAGACATGCCCTTATCTGCTTATGAGGATTCAGATGCAGAGGAATCCATTCCCTCTGCTCCAGAGGATTTTTCTTTTGGTGAAACCTTACATACTGTAAGAGAGCATTTCCACTGGAAGTGCCAAGACTATCCTCAGTCCAAAAAGAGACTTAGAGAATTTCTAGGTATGCCGCAACATAGGCCTTTAGCAATACCAGCAGTCCTGGATGTTGTAGATGATGTCTTTATGGAATCCAATTTAACTCCTGATACTTTACCCCCTGCTTCTAGGAGACCAGACATGTACTACAGAGTACCTGCCTCTCACAAATTCTTTTTCAGAAATCCTACTGCTGACCGAGAGGTCATCTCCCAGGGGCCTAAAGGTATCAAAACTACTACAGCTAAGAATCCCACCCCTTTGGACAGGGTTTCCAGAACTTTGGACAGATGGGGTAAGAAAGTATATACTTCTGCAACTCTCACCATTAGGGCTTTGAATTGTCAATGTCACATGCTGATGTACCAACAACATATTATGGAACTTTAAAAAACAAAGCAGGAGGTAGCAGCCATGGCTATGTAGAATAACAGCTTTATTAGTAAAAGAGGTGAGCGCGTTCGTGGCACTAGCCACTTCATCAGTTTTTACTGTGGATATTATGGAACTTATTAAGCAAAAAATAGCTACCTTTACATACTGTGCAGAAAATAAAGAATTGCAAGCTTATGTATTCTGCAAGCCAAGTCAGCAAGCATACATTGCAGTGTGGCTTTGATGCCCTAGAAGCATCTTGCAGGGCAGCAGTCACTGGTTCTGAATTGAGAAGGCATGCTTGGCATAAGGATCAGACCTTGCCAGACCATGTCAGATCAAAGTTATTAGACTGTTCTTTGAACAAGGGCAATGTTTGGCACCAAAGCAGAAGATGTTCTTAAAAAGATGGAAGAAAAAGCTAACTCTATGCAGACAGTCAAATAATTCTTGCAAGTACAGCCTCATAGATTCAAGGGATTGGTCCTTTCCAGCCCCCTCAAGGCCATCTCAAACTAGACTCAGGGGAAACAGACCCCCCCTCCCAGACTACAGTCTCAGGATATGCAGAAATCTAAGCAATGGAGTGTCTTCACCTCTAAAGCAGGGAATGCTAAACCACCCCCTTATGGAAAGAATTCCCAATGACTTCTCAACTCTACTCCCCACCTCTGTCCAACTGCTTGTGCCTCTAGGAGGAAAACTTGCCCTTCCTGCAAACAACTGGATGTTCATCACCAAAGACCAATGAGTCCTCAACATTGTATCCCAGGGGATCCACATTTTACTTCCACTCAGTGCCAACCCCAGAAGGATTCCCAGATTTCCCCCAAACCAGTGGGCAGAGGCACAAAACCAAGTTCAATCCCTGCTCTCTTTAAGGGCAATTCAGCCTGTTCCTGCAGAACAGGTAGGTCAAGGATTTTATTCCAGACTTTTCCTGGTACCCAGAAAAGAGGGCACTTAGCGCCCAATCCTAGATCTTTCAATTCTCAACACCTTCCTGGTGGTACCAAAATTCAAAATGCTCATCCTGCAGCAGCTTCTACCTGTGCTAGCCAAAAATACCTGGATAGTCATCCTAGACTTAAAAGAAGCCTATCTGCACATCCCTGTAAAGGTGTCATGCAGGAAATATCTACGCTTTAGGGCAGGATCTATGCGTTATCAGATGTTCATCGTGTTTCACTGTTGCAGTCATTACACTTGGGTTATCCTGCTGGCAGGCTACCCGCAGTTGGCCTGAATTCCAAAGTCTTGGTCCGGCATTGATTGCTTTCGCCTCCTCCCTGACGTCAGTGCGCCAGGGGTATAAAAGATGTAGCCGATGCCATTTTCTTCAGTCTTTCTTGCCACGCGGTGCCCGAAGCAAAAGCAGTTCGCAAGTGCCGGTCGGCCGACTCCTGAGATTTTCGTGTTCGAATTTCAGATCCGAAGTCTTCATCTAAAGCTAAGTACCCCGTTGGGGAAACTTTTTTCTTGCTCCAGACCGATGTCAGAAAAAGTTAATAATTGTATTTCTTGTGGGAAGCAAATACCTCATAAAGACTTCCATTCTTATTGCATTCCTTGCCTAGGTCCCTGATCACGACGTTGCTAATTGCAGGTTGTGTGCTAGATTTAACCAACGCACTATTAGGCATCGGTACAATTTTGCATTTCACTACTTTGGCCGAAGATTTAATTACACGATGTCATCGGATAGCCATCCGACTACCGCAATTCACAAGAAACGCAAGGAAAAAGAAAAGGACAGGCATCCGAGGTCCAAAACTGACGAGACTTCTAAGCCAGTCGCCGGTTCTCAGTGAGGTGCTTTTGCAGCCCCTGACGCCCGCTACCTCAGAGCCACAGGCTGCTTCCGACTCGCACTTGGAGCCGACTAGGCTGCTGGAAACTCAAGGTATTGGACCCTCGGAAACTATTCCCTCAGATGGGTCTGGAGCCGCTGAGCAGGCATCAGCTTCTGAGTGTGTTTTCAGGCCAATACAGTTGTATGTAAAAACCACTTCAGCTTCAAAGGCAAAGACTAAAGCACCTCTAAAAACAAAGAAACAAATACAGCAATCCCATGGACAGGCCTCCATGCCTAAAAAACAGATGTTTAAAATGGCCGAAGACCTAATTACTTTGATCAGGGGTTCCCATCCCCCTCATGGTAAGAGGCCTAGGCAAGAGACAGAATATGAATCTTCAGATCAGGTTTCCATTTCCTCTGATTCCTCTTTTGAACAGGAATACTCTCTTCCTCCCTATGAGGATTCTGATGCTGAAGAATCTATCTCTTCAGCCTCTCCTCCTGAGGATAATTCTTTTGGGGAAACCCTGCATACTATGAGGGAGCACTTCCACTGGGAGAGCCAAGATTACTCAGAATCTAAGAAAAGGCTCAGAGACTTTCTTTTGCTACCTCAGCACAGGCCTCTTGCTATTCCTCCTGTTTTAGACATTGTAGATGATGTATTTGCAGAGTCTGGCCTGTCTCCTGACTGTTTACCTCCAGCACCTGTTAAGCCAGACAGATACTACAGGTTTCCAGATTCACATAAATTTCTATATAAAAACCCTGCTGCTGACCCAGAAACTATATCTCAGGGTCCCAAAGGGGTCAAGGCTTCCACTGCAAAAAACCCTGTCCCCTCTGATAGGGATTCAAGGGCACTGGACAGATGGGGGAAAAAAGATTTACACTTCTGCTACCTTGGCTGTAAGGGCTTTAAATTGTCAGTTTCATATGCTTAAATATCAGCAATATTTATTGTCACTGCTTAAACAGAAAATGTCAACAAATTCTGAATGTACAGAAAACAAATGCAGGATTTATTGCATGCAGCTGAACAAGTGGGAAAGCATACTTTGCAATGTGGTTTTGATTCTCTGGAGGCCTCCTGCAGGGCCGCTGTTACGGGTTCTGTCATTAGGAGGCATGCTTGGTTAAAGGAACAGAATCTGCCTGATCATGTTAAAGCAAAATTATTAGATGCTCCATTACAGCATGATACTTTGTTTGGTGTTAAGGCAGAAGAGGTGTTGAAGAAAATGGAAGACAAAGCAAAATCTATGCAAACAGTCAAGGATTTCTTACAGGTACAGCCACCCAGATTTAGCAGGAACTGGCCTACAAGGAATTGGTCCTTTCCAGTGTCAGACAGGCCACAAAGAGGCAGATACAGACGCCCCAGAGGCATATCCCAGCCCCAAGGCTCATACAGGCCTAAACAATGGGGTGCTTCTACCTCCAAAAGCGGAGAAGACAAATCACAGCCATACAGGAAACAGTCCCAAGGACTTTCCTCTGCCAGCACCAAGCACTTATCTTTTGGCAGCCCCCTTAGGGGGAAAACTAGCACTTTTTTCACAAAATTGGCACATGATCACCCAGGACAAATGGGTCTTGAATATAGTGTCATAGGGCTACAGGTTCCACTTTCACACCCTGCCAAGGGGCAAAAGGTATGCCAGACCTGCCACACAGTCAATGGGCAGAGGCACAAAAGCAAGTTTCATCCCTCCTGGACATGAGGGCCATTCAGCGAGTACCACAACAAGAGCAGGGAAAGGATTTTACTCAAGACTTTTCTTGGTACCCAGAAAGGCCAAAGCCTGGAGACCAATACTGGACCTGTCTATTCTAAACACATTTCTGGACATTCCAAAATTCAAAATGTTGACTCTGCAGCAGCTTCTGCCCATGCTGGGCAAGAAGGCTTGGCTTGTAACTTTGGACCTAAAAGAGGCATACCTGCATGTCCCAATCAGACAATCTTGCAGAAGATACCTCAGATTCGTAGCTGGCTCAATGCACTACCAATTCTCTGCACTGCTCTTTGGCTTATCTACTGCGTCCAGGGTCTTCACAATATGCCTGGCACCAGTAATTGCATTTTGCAGACAAAATTCAAATATATCCTTACTTGGACGACTGCCTTATTCAAGCAGAGAACAAGGACATTCTACTAAAGTATCTGGCATTTGTAAAAAGATTACTAATTTGCCTAGGGTACACAGTAAATGCAAATAAATCAAAACTAGTACCCTCTCAAGAGATAATATTCCTGGGTGCAAGCTTAAATACAACTGCCCAGATGGCTTATCTCACGCCAGACAAACAAAGGCAACTGACTTCTTATTTCAAAATGTTGGCAACAAAGACCCAGTTATCTGCAAGAAAAATTCTGCAGGCTTTGGGCTTCATGGCATCCTGTATTCTGCTAATTCCATATGCAAGACTGCATATGAGGAAACTACAATGGTATCTAAAAAGTGTTTGGACTCAACGTTGCCACAGCCTGGAAACATTAATTACCCTCATTCCCTGCCTGCAACAGGAGTTTCGATGGTGGGCACAGGCCTGTCACCACAACAAGGGACAGCCATTTACTTTACCCACAGCCAGGCAGACATTAACAACAGATGCATCAGATTATGCCTGGGGGGCCCACATGGCAGGAAAATGTATTCAGGGCACATGGTCCGCAAGCCAAATGCATCTTCATATCAATCAAAAAGAGATGCTAGCTGTTCAGAATGCCCCGACAGCTTTCAAGGATCTACTTCATCCAGGACAACTGCTGATCAAGACGGACAATACTACAGTCATGTGGTACATAAGCAGGGAGGCACACATTCCCTACTCCCTCTGCAGACAAGCCATGACTTTGTGGGACACAGTATTGATTTATCAGGTTCACCTACAAGCACAATTCCTGCCAGGAAAAATAAATACTCTGGCAGACGCACGAAGCAGAAACCTCATAGATCCCCATGAGTGGAAACTGGATCCACAAGTCTTCAGCATGATAACAAGGAAATGGGGATGCCCAGACATAGATCTATTTGCCCTTCCTCACAACTGCCAACTGCAGAGATTCTGCATAAGGACTCATCACAAGCAAGCATGGAAAGTGGATGCCCTATCCTTCAGCTGGAAAACCCTTACAGTGTATGCCTTTCCTCCACTGCCTGTCCTCCCCAAGGTACTCCTAAAGGTCAGACGAGAAGCCAAAAATTATACTGATTGCCCCAGACTGGCCCCGCCAGCACTGGTACCCAATCCTAAAGAACTTGTCTCAAGGTCCAGCCTGGACATTACCTCAAGTTCCTCACTTACTGACCCAACAAAACAATCAGATCCTGCACAGCCAACTCAGGACCTTAAGTCTGGCAGCATGGCGGATAATGTAGCCATTCAGAACACTCCTCTCTCTAAAGCGGTGATGGATGTTATTTTGGAGGCCAGGAAGCCCAGTACCAGAAAATCTTATGCAGAAAAATGGGAAGAGATTCTGTGCTTGGAACCAGGCACAAGGAATTGACACGTTTGCACCAAATATCCCTTAGATTTTGCAATACTTAACTGAGATGCTGGACAAAGGCTTATCCTTTTCATTTATTAAGATCCATGCCTCTGTCATTTCAGCCCATTACAATACGGCACCACCTATTTTTTTCTCATCCATTAATAAGGCAGTACCTCAGAGGGGCCAAAAACATAAGACCTCCAAGGAGAGCACCAATACCTGCATGGGACCTCATTTATGTCTTGGAAAAACTCACACTGCCTCCTTTTGAGCCAGCCTCAACAGCTGGTATAAAATTCTTATCCTGGAAAACAGCTCTGCTCCTTGCAATAACCTCTGCAAGACGAGTCTCAGAGTTACAGGCACTCATGGCTGTGGAACCTTTTATCATTTTCCATCCAGACAGGGTTTCTCTGAGGATAAACCCGACATTTTATGCCTAGGGTAGTGTCCAGTGTGGCCCTTAACCAAACCATTCATTTGCCTAACTTTTACCCAAACTCACAGAATAAGGGTGAGAGACTTCTGCATTCTTTGGACATACACAGACAGCTACACAGAACTAAAGCTTTCAGAAAGACTGAGCAACTCTTAGTAGCATATGCTGCAGGATCACAAGGAAAGGCTATCTCAAAGCAGACTATTTCAAAATGGATAGGCCACTGCATTCGTTTCGGCTATTCACAACATGGCAAATCAGTGCCTAGGGGCATTAGGCCACATTCAACCAGAGCAGCAGCCACTTCAGCAGCCTTCCTCAGAGGAGTACCAACCAAAGACATCTTAGAGGCTGCAACTTGAGGTCAGTGCACATTTTTACAAAGCACTACCACTTACCTCTCTACTCTAAATCCAGAGCTGGCTTTGCCACTGCAGTTCTGCAGGGCCTCATAGCCTCTCCTAAGCCTATTTAGCCCCAGCCACCCATCCTCAGCTTTGAGTTTCAACCCAAGTGTAATGACTGCAACAGTGAAACACGATGAACATAGTACAGTTGTGTACCTACCATAAATGTAGATGTTTGAGTGTGTTCACTATTGAAGTCCAGGTTACCCACCCAGACTTTGGATCCAACCCAGTTTGGCTTTGTCAAAGGCAGATCCTGCCTCTTAAACTTGGTTGACTTTTTCGAGACAGTCACCAAGGCCATTGATGAGGGAAAGGCAGTCCATACAGCCTACCTCGACCTGGCAAAGGCCTTCGACACAATACCCCACTCAGGTATCATTGAAAAACTCATCAGCTTGAATGTAAACCCATACATCACAAGATGGGTTGCAAACTGGCTAAGTGACAGAACCCACAGGGTCAGAGTTGCTGGAGCCATGTCAGACTCAAAGCCTGTCACTAGTGGTGTCCCACAGGGCTCAGTCCTGGGTCCACTCTTGTTCGGCATCTACTTTTCTGAAGTACAAGCAAACACAGGAGGGTTATGGCTGACAAAGTTTGCAGATGACTGCAAACTGGGCGCCATAGTCGAAAACGCATCTGACACAGATATCCTTCAGAAGGGCCTCACAGAAACGGATAACTGGTGCCAGAGCCATGGCCTAAAATTAAACGCCAAGAAATGCATAGTCATACCTTTCGGGAAAAACAAGGTTACCCCTAGCTACCATATAGGTGGCAATCCACTGAGCACAGAAGAAGTCATCAGGGATCTGGGGACCCAGGTTGACAGTAGCCTTCGCTTGACACTCATGTTGCTAAAGTAGTTAGGAAAACCTTCTATATTGCCCACCTGATCATGAAGGGATTCACATCTAGATCAAGGGAGGTCATCGTCCCCCTGTACTCATCACTCATTAGACCTATGATTGAGTACAATGCCCGCTCGAATGTATCTGACCCGACACCTGCTGCAGCTTGAAAGGCCCCAAAAGTTCCTCACCAAAAGGATAAAGGGTCTCAAAAATATGTCTTATGCTGCCCGACTGAAAGAACTCCAGCTCTATTCAGTCTCATACCGCTTGCTCAGAGGTGACCTGTGCCTGACATATAAGGCCATGTCAAACCCAGATTTGATGAATATGCTTCACCTCAAAAAATCTAGATCCCTCAAAACCACAAGGGCGGGAGACTTGAACCTTGACACGGTTATAAATAGAACGTGCTGGAGGGACAGATTTATCACCCAGAGACTCCCTATGCTGTGGAACAAAATCCCGGTACATGTGAGGCAGAGCACCTCACTGGCCTTGTTTAAGAGGAATCTTGACAAATGGATGGGAGATCGCAGATATACCCCCAGGGATTACTTCAGTGTCACTGCTTGACAGAGGCACAGCAAAATAATAGGCATAGTTTTTATTCAAACTAAAGGGGTGGCGAAAGCCACATAACTATGGGGCTAGGCTTATAAATGCCCTTGGGCAGATAGCCTAGTATGAACCTATGAACTTATGAACCCACCATCCCCCTTTCCTTTGCTGGGACTTATCTGTACTTCTCTATTGTATACAACCTATGTGGTGTATTTGCTTGTAGATGAAGGAAATAATTTCTTTAGTGCATGCATGCTTATTGGCATAATTTTAGCCTAACCTTTTGGGGGCACCTGACATCTGGGGCAAGAAAAACTGAAGAAAATGGTGGCTGCATCTTTTATACCCCTGGCGCACTGACGTCAGGGAGGAGGCAACAGCAGCCGACCAAGACTTTGGAATTCAGGCCGACTGCGGGTAGCCTGCCAGCAGGATAAACCCAAGTGTAATGACTGCAACAGTGAATACACTCGAACATCTACATTTATGGTAGGTACACAACTGTACTCTGCACTTCACTTTGGCTTATCCACTGCTCCCAGAGTATTCACAAAATGTCTGGCTCCAGCTATTGCTTACTGCAGACAGAGAAATATTCAAATTTACCGGTACTTGTGCGACTGCCTGATTCAGGCAGACAGAAAATGCTGTTGCAGCACCTGACATTTGTAAAAAACCTAACCTCCCTGGAGTACACCATCAATGAAAATAAATCAAAGATTGTATTCCTGGGAGAAAGCTTGGACACAGCATTCCAGATGGCATTCCTCACTCCAGGAAAACAAGCTTATCTGACATACTCAAATGGCCACAAGAACCCAGCTATCTGCAAGGAAAATCCTGTAGGCCCTAGGGTTCATGGCCTCATGCATCCTACTAATTCCATATGCCTGATTGCATATGAGGAAACTTCAGTGGTACATAAATTGGTGCCAACACTCTCAGGACCTGGAAACAGTCATTCCTATACTACCCTGTCTAAGGACAGAGTTTTAGTGGGCAGCAGCATGCAACCACAACAAGGGACTGCCCTTTACTCAACCCCATGCTGCCCATACCCTAACCACAGATGCATCAGATTATGCCTGGGGGGCACACATGGACGGCAAGTGCATTCAGGGCCACTGGAGCCAAAGTCAAATTCATCTACACCGCCAAAAAGAGATGCTAGCTGTGCAGCACACTCTGACAGCTTTTAGATCCCTACTCTCACCAGGAAACCTGCTAATAAATACAGACAACACCACAGTTATGTGGTACATCAACAAGCAAGGGGGAAACCACTTTTACCCACTATGCCTTTCTCCCCTTGCCCCTTCTCTCAAGAGTATTGCTCAGGATAAGACAGGACAGACAAAGGACAATTCTGATTGCCCTGGACTGGCCACGCCAGCACTGGTACCCACTCTCCTGCGCAGCTTGTCACTGGTTACACCCTGGCACCTACACCAGAACTCAACCCTGCTCTGTCAGCAGGGGGAACAGGTCTTACATCTACAACTGCATACCCTAAATCTTATAGCCTGGCTTATTCCTTGAACTCTCCCCCAGTAGCCAGCCTAAGCAAGCAGGTGCTGGACATCATTCTTGAAGCCAGAAGACTCAGTACAAGGAAATCATATGCTAATAAGTGGAAAAGGTACTGCTCCTGGATTCAGTCTATAGGAGAGGACAGAACTCTGCCCTCTCTGCCTCTAATCCTGGATTACTTAGCAGATCTACTCCACAGAGGCCTGTCCTTCTCCACCATTAAGAGCCATGCCTCTGCCATTTTGGCTAATTATAACACTGTGCCACTTCTCTTCCCTCACCCTCTTTTCAAACATTTCCTGAGAGGGGCAAACAACTTAAGTCCACCTACGAAAGTACCCACCAATGCTTGAGACCTTAACTTTGTACTGGAAAAGCTCACTCTACCCCCCTTTGAGCCTGCAGCATCAGCAGAGTTAAAATTCCTCTCTTGGAAAACAGACTTGCTTCTGGCCATCACTTTAGCTAGAAGAGTGTTTGAGTTGCAAGCACTTATGGCTGTGGAACCCTTCATTATTTTCCATGCTGACAGGGTTTCCCTCAGGACTAACCCTTCCTTTATGCCTAAACTGGTGTCCAGTGTGGCTCCTCAACCAATCTATCCATTTGCCAACTTTCTTCCCTAATCCTCAAAATGAAGGAGAAAGAATCCTGCACTCCTTGGACATGCACAGACAGGTCATATTTTACCTTGATAGGACTAAAACCTTCAACATATCTGAACAGTTACTGCACCAGGGGCAGAGGGCAAGGCATTTTCAAAGCAAACAGTTTCCAAATGGATAGCATACTGCATCCATTTCTGCTACAAGCACCATGAGAAACCAACCCCTCAGGGTGTCAGAACACACTCCACTAGGGCAACTTCCACCTCTACAGCATTCCTTGGTGGAGTCCCTACCAGAGACATCCTGGAAGCTGCTACCCGGAGTTCTGAACACACCTTCACCAAACATTACCACCTGCCTATCTTTTCCAAATCCAGGGTGGGTTTTGCAGCAGCAGTCCTGCAAGGCAAACTAGCCAGCCCCAACTCTTCTTGACTGCCTCCACTCTTTTCAACTTTGAGAATCTACCCAAGTGTGATGACTGCAACAGTGAAACACGAAGAACATAGTACAGATGTTCATCGTGCATACAGCTGCAGTCATAACAGATGGGTTCTCCTGCCGTCAGGCAGGTCCTCGGTCGGCCGAATTCCAAAGTCTAGGTCCGGCGTCGGTTGTCATCGCTTCTTCCCTGACGTCAGTGCGACAGGGGTATAAAAGAACCAGCCGACGCCATTTTCTTCAGTCTTTCTTGCCGCGCGGTGTCAGAAGCAGAAGCAGTTCGCAAGTGCCGGTCGGCCAGCTCCTGAGATTACGAAAAATTTGGAAACCGAAGTCTTCTTAAAAGCTAAGTACCCCGTTAGAAACTTTTCTTGCCTCAGACCGATGTCAGACAAAGTTAATAATTGTATTTCTTGTGGGAAGCAAATACCGCATAAGGATTTCCATTCCCTCTGTATACCTTGTTTAGGCCCAGACCACCACGTCTCGGTCTGTCACTTTTGTGCTACCTTCAACAAACGCACTATTAAGCGTCGGGCGGAGTTCGCCCAGCATTTTCTTGGGAAAGCATTTAACTATACCATGTCGTCGGATACTCCGACTCAGGTTTTGTCTAAAAAACGCGAAGGCAAGGACCGACACTCGAGGTCCGCGGCCTCTACCGACACCACACCAAAGCCGACTACACATGTTCCGGTTCTCAGTGAGGCGCCTACGCAGCCCCTGATTACCGACGACACATCTTTGGCGGTGTCTCCTGTACCCAAGGTCGCAGGCTCCTAGGCCCACACCCCAACTACAGATACCGAAGCCACTCTTGGCGTTGAAACACAGAATGTGGACAGGTCCACCTCCACTCAAGGTGTCTTCAGACCTTCCTCTTCTTTCTCCATCAAGGCTTTCACCAAGTCTAAAGCATCCATGCACCCTAAAAGACCAGCTACACAGGCCCCATGCCTAAGAAACAGATGCTTAAAATGGCTGAGGATTTAATTACTCTAATCAGAGGTTCTCAGCCACCTCCGGACAAAAGGCCCAGAGTGGAGGAAGATTCCCCCTCCTCTGATCAGGACTCCATTATTTCAGAACACTCTTATGATCAGGAACAGTCTTACTCCCCTTTTGAAGACTCTGATGCAGAGGAGTCTATTCCTTCTGTATCCCCCCCTGAGGATTACTCATTTGGGGAAACTTTGCATACCTTAAGGGAACACTTCCACTGGGAAGGCCATTATTATTCAGATTCCAAGAAAA
The DNA here is from genome assembly GCF_019279795.1 of Protopterus annectens. Classification (NCBI taxonomy): domain Eukaryota; kingdom Metazoa; phylum Chordata; order Ceratodontiformes; family Protopteridae; genus Protopterus; species Protopterus annectens. The sequence goes on along the minus strand of NC_056725.1, from coordinate 712,833,821 downwards.
GGCTCAAGGAATTTCTTTTGTTACCCCAGCACAGGCCTCTGGCTATACCTCCTGTCTTTGACATCCTAGATGATGTTTACTCGGAGGCCTGCCTTAACCCGGACTCTCTACCTCCAGCTCCAGTTAAGCCTGACAGGTACTACAGGGTTCCTGACTCACACCAATTTCTTTACAAAAGCCATGCTGCTGACCTAGAAACCATCTCACAGGGGCCTAAGGGAGTTAAGGCTTCCATTGCCAAAAATCCACTGCCTTCCGAGAGAGATTCCAGATCCTTAGAAAGGTGGGGAAAAAAGGTATATACCTCGGCTACCTTAACCATGAGAGCCTTAAACTGTCAGTTTCATATGCTAAAATACCAACAGTTTCTGTTATCTCAATTGAAAAGTAAAATGTCACAACCTGAACAACCAGACTTGGAGTTTCAGGATTTGATGCATAGTGCAGAACAAGTGGGTAAACATACCTTACAATGTGGTTTTGATGCTCTAGAGGCCTCATGTAGAGCTGCTGTTACAGGCTCAGTCATACGTAGGCATGCCTGGCTCAAGGAAAAAGCCTTGCCTGATCATGTCAAAGCTAAATTACTAGACGCCCCTCTTCAAAAGGATGTACTATTTGGGGCAAATGCTGAGGAAGTATTACGGAAAATGGAGGAAAAAGCTAAATCAATGCAAATTGTGAAAGAATTTCTACAGGTTCAACCCCCACGTTTTAGTAGAAATTGGCCTTCCAAAAACTGGTCCTTTCCTGCCACAGACAGACCCCAGAGAGGCAGAGGACAATCACAAGGATCGTACAGAGGTAGACAATGGCAAGCTCCTACACAAAGAGGTGGTGAGGACAACTCACGATCTTTCAGAAAGCAGACCCAAAGACTTTCCTCTTTGCAGGCCAACCAGGTCTCAAATGGCAGCCCCCTTAGGAGGAAAGCTGGCACTATTCTCAAAAATTTGGCATGTTGTCACAAAGGACAAATGGATCCTGGACATTATAAACAGAGGCTATAAATTCCATTTTCATACCCTTCCAAAAATGAGAGGCATGCCAAACCTGCCACGCAATCAAAGGGCAGAGGCACAAAAGCAAATTTCAGATCTTATAAACATGAAAGCTATTCAAGAGGTACCTACACACGAACAAGGTCAAGGTTTTTATTCCAGGCCATTTCTGGTGCCAAGGAAGGGAAAAGATTGGAGACCTATTTTGGATCTTTCCATCCTAAGCCCATTCCTACTCGTACCAAAATTCAAGATGCTCACTCTACAGCAACTTCTTCCCATGCTGGGCAAGGAGTCTTGGCTGGTAACATTGGACCTCAAGGAGGCATACCTGCATGTCCCAATCAGACAAAATTGCAGAAGATACCTCAGATTTCTTGCAGGTTCAACCCATTATCAATTCTCTGCTTTGCCCTTTGGCTTATCTACTGCGCCCAGAGTATTCACGAAATGCCTGGCATCAGTAATTGCCTACTGCAGACTTCAAGGGATACAAATATACCCTTATTTGGACGACTGCCTGATCCAAGCGGACAGCAAGCACATTCTTCTGAAACATCTGGCTTATGTAATAATGTTATTAAACTATCTGGGATACACAGTCAACAAAGAGAAATCAAGGCTAATACCCTCTCGGAATATAATTTTCCTGGGTGCCAATTTGGACACAAACACTCAGATGGCCTACCTCACGCCAGAGAAGCAGGGGCAACTAATTCAATATTTCAGAACACTGGCAAATTGCACCAGGCTGACTGCAAGGAAAATCCTGCAGGCTCTGGGATTCATGGTATCTTGCATCTTACTAATCCCATGTGCGAAGCTGCATATGAGAAAACTACAATGGTACCTAAAAAACATATGGTCTCAACACAGCCACAGTTTGGAAACAATAATACCACTACTTCCATGTCTGCAAAAGGAATTTCTGTGGTGGGCTCAAGCATGTCAAGCAAACACAGGTCTTCCATTCAGCAAGCCTCAAGCAAATCAAGTCATCACAACAGACGCCTCGGACTACGCCTGGGGGGCGCACATGACAGATCGGTGCATTCAGGGCAAATGGTCCCAAAAAGAAAAGCACCTTCACAGCAATCAAAAAGAAATGCTAGCAGTAATAAATGCTATTATAGCTTTCAAGGACCTTCTACAACCAGGTCAACTATTGATAAGAACGGACAACACCACAGTTATGTGGTACATAAACAAGCAGGGAGGAACACATTCTTATCCCCTATGCAGAATGGCCATGGACTTACAAATGGAACTACAAGCACAGTACTTGCCAGGCAAGGAAAACACGCTGGCAGACAACCTAAGCAGGAATATGACAGATCCATACGAATGGAAGTTGCATCCAAAAGTTTTTACAGAAATAATACAAGCATGGGGAAGGCCAGACATAGATCTCTCTGCCTCCCACAAAAATCATCAATTGACAAAATTCTGCTCGAGGATCTTCCATCCAAAGGCCTGGAGAGTGGACGCTCTCTCTTTCAGTTGGACATCAGTGACAGTTTATGCCTTCCCGCCTCTTCCTCTGCTGCCCAAAGTCCTATTGAAGACCAGAGCAGACAGACCAAAGATGATCCTCATTGCTCCAGACTGGCCAAGGCAACACTGGTACCCACTCCTGAGAAGCCTGACGCATTCCCCTCCATGGACCCTGCCTCTAATGCCTCTTCTTCTGACTCAGCGCAGCTTCAAAACTCTTCACAGTCAGCTAAAAACACTCAATCTAGCCGCATGGAAGATTCCTTAGCATCACAGCAGGCCCTACTCTCCAAGGAGAGGTGCAGGATGTTATTTTGGAGGCCAGAAGGCCATCAACTAGAAAAGCTTACTCCGCAAAATGGAAATGTTTTTGTGTCTGGAATGAGAAAAAGGGCCAGAACCCTGGAAAACTGAATTTACCTCAAATACTACAGTATTTGGCTGAACTGCTAAGCAGTGGACTTTCGTTCTCCTCCATCAAAATCCATGCCTCAGCCATTTCTGCAGAATACAACACAGATCCTCCTTTATTCTCTCACCCTCTTTTAAGACAGTTCCTCAGAGGGGCTAAGAATTTAAGACCTCCAAGGAAACAACCAATACCTGCTTGGGATCTCAATTTCATTCTGGAAAAACTGACTTTGCCTCCTTTTGAGCCAGCTGCCTCATCAGATTTGCAATATTTTCCTGGAAAACGGCTTTCCTTCTGGCTATCACTTCAGCTCGTAGAGTTTCAGAACTACAGGCTCTCATGGCTGTTCAGCCTTTTATCATCTTCCATCAGGACAGAGTTTCCTTACGAACCAACCCGTCCTTTATGCTTAAAGTGGTATCCAGGGTAGCTTTAAATCAGGCCATACATTTACCTACTTTTTATCCCAATCCTCAAAACAAAGGAGAGGGGTTACTACATTCCTTGGACATCCACAGGCTACTGCGTTATTATTTGGACAGAACAAAACCTTTCAGAAAATCAGAACAGCTCTTTGTGACCTATGCGGTAGGAGCTCAAGGAAAACCAATTTCCAAACAGACAATCTCAAAATGGATAGCCCACTGCATACGCTTTTGCGATTCCTTTCATGGCAAAACTGTACCTACAGGCATTAGAACTCATTCCACCAGGGCCACAGCCACCTCTGCAGCCTTCCTCAGAGGAGTTCCTACCAAGGATATTTTGGAAGCAGCCACTTGGAGTTCTGTGCATACCTTCTCCAAACACTACAACCTACCATTATACTCCAAATCTAGAGCAGGCTTTGCCACTGTAGTCTTGCAGGGCATTTTGGCTCCTCCTAGTTCCACCTAGTGCCTACCACGCTTTTCTTAGCTTTGGGATTCTACCCATCTGTTATGACTGCAGCTGTATGCACGATGAACATAGTACAGTTTTGTACCTACCATAAATGTAGATGTTCGAGTGCTAATACAGCTGCAGTCCAGGTTTCCCTCCCTCTTTCCCCTCTAGGGGTATTCTTTTATGGTGTATTTGCTTGCAACTACTGTTTTTTGATTATATTGCATTGCATTACTACATAATTTTATGTATTGCCTTCCTTCTGGGGGCACCTGACATCTGGGGCAAGAAAAACTGAAGAAAATGGCGTTGGCTGGTTCTTTTATACCCCTGTCGCACTGACGTCAGGGAAGAAGCGACGACAACCGACGCCGGACCTAGACTTTGCAATTCGGCCGACCGAGGACCCGCCTGACGGCAGGAGAACCCATCTGTTATGACTGCAGCTGTATTAGCACTCGAACATCTACATTTATGGTAGGTACAAAACTGTACTTTGTGTATACTTACAATAAATGTAGATGCTCGAGTGTATTCACTGTTGCAGTCCTGGTTTCCCTCCCTCCAGCCCCCTTGTCTCTCTCTCTCCTCTCTGTCTATTACTCATTCCCTTTAGGGGTATTGGTACTGGTATTTACTTTTCACTGGTGGTGTTTTCCCCAACATAACTTAGCTCCTTCTTTTTGGGGCTCCTGACATTTGGGGCAAGAAAAACTGATATAATGGCGTCAGCTGCCTGTTTTTATACCCCTGATGACCTGACGTCAGTCTTGGAGCAAAAGCAACCAATGCAGAAATACTAAGTCTCTGGTATTCGGGCCGAATGAGGACTACCTGCAGGCAGATAACCCAAGTGTGATGACTGGAAGAGTGAATACACTCGAACATCTAAATTTATGGTAAGTGTACACAACTGTACTTTTCAAAACTTTCACTACTTTTGGATCTTGTGAGGTCAGTCTGTATGTGTGGACTCCCACGATTGCAGATCTGTACATGTAATCAATTTCAAGGAGGCCCATTTCTCCTTCAGAACGGGGAATATAATCTTGGTATACACTGATTTTTGTAAATCATTTGGTGAGCATGAAACATCCTTCTTGTTTTAATATCTAATCTAGCAATCACTTTTTGGGGCCAGTCAGTCACTCACTCCATCACTATACGTTAGGGCAAGAAGAGCAAATTGGTTTATAGCTTGGATCTTGTTCCTAGATGTCAGTGCTGTTCTCAGGATTAATTTAAAGTTTTCTAAAGTATTCTTTACTGAGTTTTATTCGCATTTATTCATGTTTTATTGCTGATCCTTCATCAGTTCTCAAGTATTTATACATTCCCTCTTGCTCAAGTTTTTATATCACATTGGTGTCCTAAACTGATGTTTTCCTGGTGCTGCAGTTTTTCTGCTTTAAAGATTGCTTTTGCACATTTATCAAGACCAAACAACATTCTAGTATAAATCTGAAAAGGGTTTTAGCAACCTGTAGCTGTGCTTTTCAGTTCCTCATCTGATGAGCTCTACAGTTTTAAATCATCGAGAAAGAGATGATGAGAGGTCATTAGACTGTTGTTTTCTAGGAACCAAATTGTAGTCATGGCCTAAGCTGTTAAGTAAACAGCTTAATGGATTAATGGCAAGGCAGAATGGCAGCGGTGACAGAGTCACCCTGGAATATTTAATAATCTGTCCTTTATCATGGCTTAATTGCAAAGTGGTCTCCCATTGTTTCATGGTTACTGTAATGTAGTCAGTCAGTGTAGGGTGTATCTTGTACATTATTAAGCACTCTTTTATTCATGAATGTGGGATACTATCAAATGCTTTTTGTATTCAATCCATGCCATACTTATATTTTTCCCCTTTTTACAGTTCTCCACTATAACTTTATTTAACAACAACTGATCCTTTGTTCCATATGACTTTCTTTTATTGCCCTTTTGTTCTCCTGGTATAATTGAGTTCTTCTAAATGACTATAATCTCTGTTGGAGTCAATTCCTGTGTATAGTTTATATGTCATCTGAAGGCAAGTTATTGGTCTATAATGTTTAGGATAGCTTGCAGGTTCATGCTTAAGTAAGAGCATTGTTTTGCCTGTTAGCCAGTGTGGTGTCTGTTCGGGGTGTGCATATAGGTTCATAGGTTGGTACTAGGCTATCAGCCCTAGGGCCTATACAAGCCTAGCCATAACAGTTCCCTAGCTATTTCTTCCCAGAATGTTTACTTCCCTGGTCCCCTGTCTAGCAGGGCGACTGACGTGATCACCGGAGTAAATTTCGTATCTCCCATCCAATCATCAAGGTTCCTTTCGAAGAGGGCCAAAAAGGTGCTCAGCTTGACATGTATGGGCAGTCTATTCCAGAGTATGGGGAGTCTCTGTGTCAGGAACCTATCCCTCCAGCATGTTTTGTTAATTGTGATGACCAGGTTTAGATCCCTGGAGCGTGTCTCTCTGAGGGATTTGGGATTTCTTTGTGTAGCATGTCCAACAGATCTGGGTTTGACATGGCCTTGTATGTTAATCAGAAATAACCTCTGAGTAGGCGATGTGCGACATATAGCTGGAGTTTTTTTTAGACGGTCTATGCTGATAGGCTTGTGATTCTTTTAATGAGGTATTTCTGTGGCCTTTCCAGTTGTTGCAGATGTCTTGTGAGGTACATACCAAACGGAGTGTTCTACTCTGTAATGGGTCGAATGAAGGATAAGTACAGTTTTTATTCATGACTAAATCCTCTTGCAAAGATGTTAATACTTTTAACCAAAAGTTAGGTACTGCAGTTGGGCCTGGGGTTTTCCAATTAGAGACTTTTTCTAACTATGTTTCAATCTCTCTGGCTGTTGTTTAATCCCATTTCATATCCTGTACCTTTAAACTTCTTATTCTTTCTTTTACTATTTCTGTCCATTTAGCATCTTTATGTTCCACAGGATCTTCATAGATACTTCTCCAAATTGTATCTACTTCCTCTTTTTTGGTGGTCTTTCAATTCCTTTTACCTCATTTCCCAATTCTCTATAAAACTTTTTGGTTCATCAATAAATTGCTTATTTTGTACTTTTCCCTTATATTTATCTGTGTTTTTCTGCTTGTTCTGAAATTTTTAGTTTGTTGTTTGCGATAGTGCATGATAGATCCTGGTGAATTATAGTACTGTGCATTGCTTTAATCACATCTGTCTTTCTTAGTATTTTTGGTGATCTATTCCCTCTTCTATAATCTTCTAACAGTGACACTTCTTGTCTTAATTGCTTTATCTTCTTCTTTCGGCTTTTCCCAATTAGGGGTCGTCATAGCGGATCACCTGTCCGCTCATGCCTGGCAGTGGAGTTTTACGGTGTTGAGCTGCCAGCCTGGCGCCCAACCTAGTTTTCTCTATTTGATACTTCCATGATGGTATTCGATTTCTCACCATCCTTTCCCCGACTACCCTGTTATCTTGTGGTAGAACCTTATCAGTTATTTATTTAGCAGCACAGTAGTATATCCTGTTTACTTCTGTTATAGCACATTGATCTCTATGGACAATCCTAATTACTGCATTTATTTGTTTTATCAGACGTCTTTCTTTTTGGGTTTTTGACCTTCTGCTTTATCTCTTTGATCTTAATATATCTATCCATGTCCATTAAATCAAGCAACTCTTCTCTTAGCTCATTTTCTTCCAAACTGAGGGCATATCCCTTGTCTTTAGTTTCCTGCGGGCATTCTATAGAAAGTTCTATAGCATCTTCCTGTAGCACATTCTCTTCATTTTCATCCTGTGTCATCTGTTGCTCTGTCATATGGAAACTCGCTGCCCTATCACTCCTCAAAATTGACTGCATCATAGTTTCTGCAGTTTCCTGTTCCTTTCCTTTCTGTCTAGCTTCAAGTGAATGTTTATACTGGTTAAATATACTGAACCTACTGATATTGCCAACATCCTGGCAGATAGGTTCAGTGCAAACTTCACCCCCCCCCCCATCTCCAAAGGGGCCCACAACAATACCGGAAAAGTGTAGTGTCCCGGAAATCACATATGCACAGGTGAAAACAGCCCTTTCAAAAGCCAAAAACACAGCATCAGTGGGGCCAGATGGTGTCCCAGGATGCGTCTTGCACGAACTACAGAACAAACTAACCCCCCACCTAAACACGCTGTTCAACCTCAGCCTCTCCACAGGCTACATGCCCATAAAATGGCTCACAGCAGTGGTTATTCTGCTCCACAAAGGAGGGGCCACAACTGACCCTGGTAAGCCTGACTAGCCTGGTCTGCAAGGTAATGGAGCGCATCATTATGAAACTCATTAACAAAGACATTGGGAACCTCCAAACACTTGACCCGGCCCAGTTCGGCTTTAAGGGCAGATCATGCGTACTAAACCTGGTTGACTTCTTTGAGACAGTCACCAAGGCCATAGATAAGGGAAAGGTGGTTCACACAGCCTAACTTGACCTCGCCAAGGCATTCGACACCATTCCTCGCTCAGGTATTATAAAAAAACTCACCAGCCTGAACATAAACCCCTACGTCACAAAATGGGTTGCCAACTGACTTACAGACAGAACTCGCGCGGTAAGAATAGCCGGCTCCAGGTCCGACTCTAAACCAGTCACAAGTGGTGTCCCGTAAGGCTCTGTCCTGAGACCCCTACTGTTCGGCATATACTTCTCAGAAGTACAGGCAAACACAAGAGGTCTATGGCTAGCCAAGTTCTCCGATGTCTGCAAACTGGGAGCCATAATTGACTCTCCTTCTGACACAGACATCCTCCAAAAAGGCCTTACTGAGACGAACACCTGGTGTCAAAGTCATGGCCTCAAGCTAAATGCCAAAAAATACATAGTCATCCCATTTGGGAAAAACAAAACACCCACGAATTACCACATAGGTGGCAGCCCCCTTAATACAGAAGAGGTAATGAGAGATCTGGGGACCCAGGTAGATAGTAATCTCTCCTTTGACAATCATATTGCCAAAGTAGTTAGGAAATCCTATGTGGCCCATCTAATTACTAAAGGGTTCGCATCTAGAAATAAAGAGGTTATAGTGCCCCCTTCTTGTCACTCATCAGACCCATCATTGAGTACAATGCCCCATATGGGATGTACCTCACAAGACACTTCCAGCAGCTGGAAAGATCACAAAAGTATCTCACCAAGAGGATTACTGGCCTCAAACATATATCCTATGCAGACCGACTGAAAAAACTCCGGCTGTGATCAGTGGCATATCACTTACTCAGAGGTGATCTCTGCCTGACTTACAAAGCCATGTTCAACTCAGATTTGATGGATATGCTCCACCTAAAGAAATCCAAGTCACTGAGAGCCACGCGCTCTAGTGAGCTAAACCTCGCCACAGCAATAAATAGAACATGCTGGAGGGATAGATTCCAGTCACAGAGACTACATTAGGCAGAGCCCCTCACTAACACTCTTCAAGCGAAACCTTGACGAGTGGATGGGTAACAGAAAATACACCCCTGGGATCACTTCATTGGCTCTGCTTGACAGAGGCTCAGTTAATTAATCAATGGAGCGGCGAAAGCCGACACACTCTGGCTAGGCTTATAAATGCCCTCGGCCAGATAGCCTAGTACCTACCTATGAACCAGTTGCTTCCTGTTCCACTGGCTTCCTCTTAGTTTAGATATCCATTGCTCTGTCCTGTTGTGGTGCTTTCTGCATTCAATTTTCTACACTGAATCCTTCTCTTTGCAGTTGCTCCATAACCTTAATTTGTATTTCTTTGACTTCTCCATTACTAATCTCTTTTTTTCTGCTTAGTCTTCTTATTTTTTGTATTGTAAAGTTTTCCATGTCCTGATTCCTTTGCGTATATTTCTCCTCAGATATCTTTGGTGCTGCTCTTTTTCTGTTGGTTAGTTTTGCTTTTTCCTTTTCAAAAGGATTACACCATATTAAATCTCTCTTCCTTTCCCATGTCCATATTTCTTCTTCAGATGTCTCCTGATGATCTTGCTTTTCCTTGCTTTTCCTTATTTGTGGGACTCCCTCCATCATGCTGTGATGTAGTCTGCGTTCTACATTAAATCCTTCACTTCGCAGGCACGCCATAACTTCGTCTTCTATTTCTTTAACTTCTACTTTACTAATCTTCTTTTCCACATTGCATCTTTGTGATATTAATTATTTCATTGTGAAATTTTCCATATCTGGATGTCTTTGCCTGTATTTCTCTTTGAATATCTTTGAGATAGCCTTCTCTGTATTAGTTAACTTGGCTTTCTCCTTTGCATAAATGTTGCACCATATCAAATCTCTTTCTTTCCCATGTCCATATTTCTTTTTTATATTTCTCAAATATCTCTAGGTTTTGTTGTTTATATTTTCACAATTCCTCAGATGCTTCTTTTTCCAAGCAGATCAAAGTTTCTCAATCTATATATTATTTTTCAAAAATCTGTTGTAGTAATGAATGCACATCTTTATTTGAAGCTTCTGACAGTTTTTCCTCTGTAAGTATTTTTCTCTCCTCTAATTTCTCTCTTAATCATTTTGTATATCTTTTGTCTGGAAATGCTGGGCTTTTTGCATAGTAGTAACAATACATAATTACTTTCTTATCCTCAATAGTCCAGTCTATCGTCTTTATGGCTCTTCTTTGGCCAATCAATTTTTCTGGATTGCTACTTTTTCTACAACGGGGGGCATCCTCTAACTGGACCTGGCCTCATTGTAGGAATGTTTACATATTTTGAGGATTCTACACTGTCATTTTTTTCCAGTCCTGGCACCAGTGAGCCTACCAGTATTTGGCATTTTTTTTATCCTGGGTCTTGTGCACCCAGCTATCTTTTTTTGTTTGTGACTTCTGTCCATTATAAATGCTATATAAATACAGACTATATATCAGTGTCGCCTTGGTGAGATTGTTTGAAAAACAGGGACCACGTCACAAAGGTACTCACAAAGATTTGAGGATGAATTCAATTTCAGCACTACTATTCTCCTTTGCTTGCTGACTTTTCATCTCTCCATTAGGACCTTAGAGGTGTCTCTGTGTGGATAATCCCATGCATTATTTATGCCTTTTGTCAAGGATCCTTTATTTCTGAGATATTGGATTATGGTGAATAGTGTTGTACAGCTGTACTCTGTGAAAGGACCATCACTGATGGGATGTTCTTCATCTCACATTGCTGCAGTCCTTACTTATGGCTAGTCCGCTGTCCTCGGTCGGCCCGAATACCAAAGTATTAGGCTGATGTCGGTCATGGGCGCCTAGATCTGACATCAGAGCGTCAGGGTATAAAGGCGCATGACCGACGTCATATCCTCAGTCTTTTTTGCCGCATGGTCCGATGCAGAAGCAGCGTTGCAAGTGCCGTTCGGCGTTCTGAAATTTTTCGTTTTCGGAGTTTCAGACCGATACCAAGTTGGGCTAAGTACCCCGTTGGGGAATATTTTTGTTTTTTCTTGCCTCAGTTACTTACCGGATGTCAGAAAAAGTGAATAATTGTATTTCTTGTGGGAAACAGATACCGCCCAGGGATTACCACTCGCTTTGTATTCCTTGTTTGGGACCGGAGCACGACGTAGTCGGGTGTCGGTTTTGTGCTAGGTTTAATAAGCGCACTATAAAACGGAGGTTAGATTGCGCTAGGTTAGTCTTTGGCAAGAGGTGTAATTATAATATGCCGTCGGATGTTCCGACGCCTGCTTCTACTAAGAAACGCAAAGACAAATCTTTAAAGCCTAGGCAGAATGATTTGTCCGTTACGGACGCCGGATCTTTAGAAGCTACAGCTGAACAGGTGGATCCGGCTGAAGTTTCTGTTGAGTCCCAGGGGGAAACTTTGATTTTACAAGATGTGGCCTCTCAGGAGGCAGGTCAGGCTGAAGGGGCCTCTCAGGTTACTATTCTCCCTTCTATGCCTAAGGTGGTTAGGCCTTCTGTTACTGTTTCTAAGGCTCCTTCTAAGGGCAGGTCTGTTTTGCCTTCCTCTGGTGTCAGTTCTGGTTCTTCAGGGTCTGTGCCTAAAAAGCACATGCTTAAAATGGCAGAGGATTTGATTACTTTAATTAGAGGTTCTATGCCCCCTCCTGATTAGAGGCCCAGGATGGAGCCAGAGTTGGAAAGTTTGGAGCAGGCCTCAGATGATTCAGAGTCTTCTGCTGAAGACATTCAAGATTTCCTCCTTATTCTGATTCTGATGCAGAGGATTCCACTCCTTCTGCTTCTCCTCCAGAGGATTTTTCATTTTCAGAAACTCTGCATTCCATGAGGGAGCATTTTAAGTGGGAAGGACAGGATTACTCTGATTCACGGAAGAGACTTAGGGAGTTCTTGTTTTACCACAGCATAGACCCTTAGCTATACCTCCAGTTTTGGATGTTGTTTCAGATGTTTTCTCGGAAGCTTCCCTTAATCCAGATTCTGTGCCTCCTGCCCCAGTTAAACCGGACAGGTATTACAGGGTGCCTGAGGCTCATAAATATCTGTATAAGAGTCCTAGGGCGGACCCAGAAACTATTAGTCAGGGGCCTAAGGGTGTTAGAGCCTCTGTTGTTAAGAATCCGGTTCCTCTGGATAAGGAAGCTAGAGCTTTGGATAGATGGGGTAAGAAGGTGTATACCTCTTCTACTTTAGCAATGAGAGCTTTGAACTGCCAGTTTCATATGTTGAAGTATCAGAATTTCCTCCTTTCTCAGCTAAGATCTAAAGTGGATGCTTTGGCAGAGGGCATAGAGTGTAAAGAATTGCAGGATTTAGTGCATGTTTCTGAACAGGTGGGTAAGCACTCTTTGCAATGTGGTTTTGATGCTTTACAGGCTTCTTCTAGGGTGGCTGCCACTGGTTCAGTTATTCGTAGGCACGCCTGGCTTAAGGATCAGAATTTGTCTGAGCATGTTAAGTCTAGAATTCTGGATGCCCCTTTACAGTCTGAAGTTTTGTTTGGTCCTCCTGTGGAGTCAGTCTTAAAGAAAATGGAAGACAAGGCTAAGTCTATGCAGACTGTTAAAGATTTTTGCAGGTACAACCTCCAAAGTTTAGTAGAAATTGGCCTACTAAGGGGTGAGCGTACCTTCTTCTGATTCTCAGTCTAGGGGTAGATCTAGGCGTGGTAGGGGCAGAGCTCAGAGTACCTTCAGGCCGAGACAATGGAGTTCGCCTGCTCAATCTGCTGGTGAGGGCAGGGGCCAGTCCTTTCGTAAACAGGCCCAATGACCTGCATTTTCAGCTGCCAGATTCCTCTTGCCTGGCAGCTCCTTTGGGAGGAAAGTTGGCTCTTTTCAAGCAAAATTGGCATTTAGTCACCCAGGACAAATGGGTATTGGACATTATAAACCGAGGTTACAAGTTCTATTTCCATACCATGCCTCCTTTCAAAGGCATGCCAGGCGTCCCTCCTCGGCAAAGGATAGAGGCTCACAAACAAATTTCTTTACTTCTTCAAATAGGAGCTATACAGCCAGTTCCTCTGTCAGAAGTGGGCCTAGGATTTTATTCTCGCCTGTTTCTAGTTCCAAAGAAAGGGAACACGTGGAGACCAATTTTGGATTTATCTATCCTCAACACTTACCTGGACATTCCAAAGTTCAAGATGCTGACTTTACAACAACTTTTACCTCTGTTGGGAAAAGATCACTGGATGGTTACTCTGGATCTCAAAGAGGCTTACCTTCATGTTCCTATCAGGCCCAGTTGCAAAAGGTACCTGCGTTTTCGGGCTGGAAATTTACATTATCAGTTCTCTGCATTGCCCTTTGGCTTATCTACTGCGCCCAGAGTGTTCACAAAGGTTCTGGCTCCAGTGATAGCCTTTTTCAGACTAAGAGGAATACAGATTTATCCTTATTTGGACGATTGCCTGATTATTGCACAAGAAAAGGACAAACTTCTTCATCATCTACAGTATGTGATGGCAGTGTTAAGATGCCTAGGGTATTCTGTGAACGAAACAAAGTCCAGTCTAGTACCCTCTCAGGACATGTGCTTTCTGGGTGTGAGACTGAATACAGCTTCCCAGATTGCTTTTTTGACCCCGGACAAACAAAGAAGCCTTTCTCTTTATTTCCATCAAATGTCTCTACGGTCCAGGCTGACTGCAAGGACAGTCCTTCAAGCCTTAGGGTTCATGGCATCTTGTATTCTGGTGCTTCCCAATGCCAAATTGCATATGAGGAAGCTTCAATGGTATCTCAAAAATGTATGGACACAGCACTGCCAAGATCTAGACACTGTCATTCAGATAATACCTTGCATTCAGAAGGAGTTTTTGTGGTGGGCTCAGGAATGTCACCTGAACAAGGGACTCTCTGTGACCCGGCCAGAGGCGAGTCAGATTCTAACGACAGATGCCTTGGACAAGGCTTGGGGAGCACACCTCAATGGAAAATGGGTGCAAAACACGTGGCCTGTCAAACTCCAACATTTGCATATCAACTTGAAGGAAATGTTAGCAGTCCAGTTTGCATTGATGGCTTTCAAAGATTTACTTCACCCAGGGCAGGTGTTGATTCAAACAGACAACACTACTGTCATGTGGTACATCAACAAGCAAGGGGGAACCCATTCTTACCCTCTTTGCAGGCAAGCGATGATTTTGTGGGAAACTGCTCTCAATCTACACCTCAATCTTCAGGCAAGGTTTCTACCAGGAGCACAGAACTCCTTAGCAGATGTGTTGAGCAGACAAATAGTGGATCCTCACGAGTGGAAATTGGATCCTCATGTATTTCAAAAGTTGTCAGTGTTATGGGGAACTCCAGACATAGATCTGTTCGCTTCTCCACTAAATTACCAGTTGCCAAAGTTTTGCACAAAAATGTTTCATCACACAGCTTGGAAGGTGGACGCTCTATCATTCAGTTGGAACAATCTGCATGTATATGCCTTTCCACCTCTGCCTCTTCTTCCCAAGGTACTTTTGAAGGCCAGACAAGACAAGCCAACCATGATTTTGATAGCACCGGATTGGCCTCAACAACACTGGTACCCACTACTGAGGAGTTTAGTACGAGAACCTCCATGGCCTCTGCCTTTGATTCCGCACCTTTTGTCACAAGAGGACAATCACTTCCTCAATGTCAAGATTCAGTCTCTGCATCTAACAGCCTGGCATATTCTGTTTTAGACTCTGGAGGGTCTCAGCTTCCACAACAAGTTTTGAATGTTATTTTGGAGGCCAGGAGGCCTAGTACCAGGAAAGTTTACGCTGATAAATGGAGGAGATTTTTTATTTGGAGCAAAGGAAAGGACTTTGATGTCTCCAAACCTGATTTAAGTGTTGCTCTTCAATATCTTACTGAGTTATTGGACAAAGGCTTGTCTTTCTCCTCGATAAAGGTCCATGCTGCAGCCATTTCTGCTCACTATGATTGTGACCCTCCTTTATTCTCTCATCCTTTGTTTAAGCAATTTCTTAGAGGGGCAAAGAATATAAGACCCCCACGTAGAGCTCCTACTCCTGCTTGGGATCTCAATTTTGTGTTGGAAAAACTTACTCTACAACCTTTTGAGCCTGCAGCTACTGCCGAGTTAAAGTATTTGTCATGGAAAACTGCTTTTTTGTTGGCCATTACCTCTGCAAGAAGGGTTTCTGAATTACAGGCCCTCATGGCAGTGGAGCCTTTCCTGATTTTCATAAGGATAGGGTATCTTTGCGTACTAATCCTTCCTTTATGCCTAAAGTGGTTTCTAGTGTGGCCTTAAACCAAACTATTCATTTGCCTACTTTTATGCAAACCCCCAAAATAAAGGGGAGAAAATTTTGCATACTTTGGATATTCACAGGCAGTTGCGTTATTATTTGAGCAGAACCAAGGAGTTCAGACAGTCTCAGCAGTTGTTTGTTTCTTTTGCTTTGGGTTCACAGGGTAAACCTGTTTCAAAACAAACTATTTCTAAATGGATTGGGTTTTGTATTTCTTTCTGTTATTCCCATCATGGTAAGGAGATTCCTGCTGGAATTGGGCCTCATTCCACTAGGGCTACTGCTACTTCTACAGCCTTTCTAAGGGGGGTAGCTACAAAGGACATTTTGGAGGCAGCTACTTGGAGTTCAGTGCATACTTTTTCAAAACATTACCACCTTCCTCTTTATTCTAAGTCTAGGGCTGGATTTGCCACTGCAATTTTACAGGGCATTTTAGCAGCCCCTAATGCTTTATGATTTTTACCATTCTCCCTTTCCCGTTGCTTTGGGATTCTACCCATAAGTAAGGACTGCAGCAATGTGAGATGAAGAACATAGTACAGTTTTGTACCTACCATAAATGTAGATGTTCGAAGATCCACATTGCTGCAGTCCAATTTACCCTCCCTCCTTCCCCACTGTAGTTTGACATGGTGCTATGCTTTAGGTGATGGTTGTTGGGCATGTTTTTGGGAGGTATTCTGTTTTTGGCTGTGGCCTTTCTGGTTTGGCCTTCTGACATCTGGGGCAAGAAAAGACTGAGGATATGACGTCGGTCATGCGCCTTTATACCCTGACGCTCTGATGTCAGATCTAGGCGCCCATGACCGACGTCAGCCTAATACTTTGGTATTCGGGCCGACCGAGGACAGCGGACTACCCATAAGTAAGGACTGCAGCAATGTGGATCTTCGAACATCTACATTTATGGTAGGTACAAAACTGTACTTTTCATATACAACTGCACTCTTCTTAAATGTCTCTTTAGTCGAGACTGCTTTCCGAGCACATTTAGGTCTGGCACGTGTAAACTAGTATATTACTTGAAGCAGTTTAGATGTTCATCGTGTTACCCTGCTGCAGTCATCACACTTGGGTTATCCTGTCGTCAGGCGGTCCCGCAGTCGGCCGGAATTCCAAAGTCTTGGTCCGGCATCGGTTGCTGTCGCTTCTTCCCTGACATCAGTGTGCCAGGGGTATATATAATGCAACAGACGCCATTTTCTTCAGTCTTTCTTGCCACGCGGTGCCCGAAGCAGAAGCAGTTAGCAAGTGCCGGTCGGCCAACTCCTGAGATTTTCGAATTTCAGACCGAAGTCTTCTATAAAGCTAAGTACCCCGTTGGGGAAACTTTTCTTGCCTCAGACCGATGTCAGAAAAAGTTAACAATTGTATTTCTTGTGGGAAGCAAATACCTCATAAGGATTTTCATTCTTATTGCATACCTTGCCTAGGCCCAGACCACGACGTCACTAGTTGTCGTTTTTGTGCTAGGTTTAATAAGCATACTATTAAAAGACGCTTTGATTTCGCACGACACTACTTCGGTAGAAAATTTAACTACACTATGCCATCGGAACAACCGATGTGCACAAAAAACGCAAGGATAAGGACAAACAGCCCAGGCCTAAGCCAGATTCCGAGGCCTCAGCTGGTCCCGTCTCCGGTCCTCAGGCTCCGACGCAGCCCCTGACTACCGCAGATCTGGAACCTGAGACCGCTTCGGAAATTTTGGAATGTACCAGGCCGACGCAGCCATTTTGTTCAGGCCCTACCGACGACATTGCTGAAAAAGATGTCGGTGCTGCAGAAACACCATCGGTTTCTGAAGGCGTTTTCAGACCGACGATGCTCACCATTAAAACGTATCCTAAGACGAAGACTCCTATTAAATCTAAAAGGACTGCATTTCAGTCCCCTGTTCAAGGCCCCATGTCTAATAAACAGATGCTCAAAATGGCTGAAGATTTGATCTCTTTAATCAGGGGCTCCCAGCCCCCTCCTGACAAAAGGCCTAGACCAGAAGAAGATTATTCATCCTCTGAACAAGTGTCCATTTCTTCAGACTCCTCTGAGGACCAAGATTACTCCTTCTCAAGATTCTGATGCTGAGGATTCCATTCCCTCAGCTTCTCCTTCTGAAGACTACTCCTTTGGGGAAACTTTACACACTATGAGGGAACATTTTCACTGGGAAGGTCAGGACTACTCTGACTCTAAGAAAAGGCTCAGAGAGTTTCTTTTACTCCCCCAGCACAGACCACTTGCCATCCCACCAGTTTTAGACATTGTGGATGATGTTTACTTAGAATCCAGTTTGAACCCAGACTCTCTACCTCCTGCTCCGACCAAGCCTGACAGATACTATGGAGTGCCTGATTCCCACAAATTTCTTTATAAAAGCCCTGTTGCTGACCCAGAGACAATCTCCCAGGGTCACAAAGGGGCTAAGACTTCTATGGCAAAAAATCCTGTACCCTATGAGAGGGATTCCAGAGCACTAGACAGGTGGGGGAAAAAGGTTTACACCTCAGCCACTCTAGCTATGAGGGCACTAAATTGCCAGTTTCACATGCTTAAGTATCAGCAATTTCTAATCTCTCAGTTAAAGCAAAGAATGACCACTCTCCCTCAACAGTCTGAATTGAAAGAAATGCAGGATCTGTTGCATGCAACTGAACAGGTGGGCAAACATATCTTACAATGTGGGTTTGATTCTTTGGAGGCCTCCTGCAGAGCAGCTGTCACTGGGTCTGTTATACGTAGGCATGCTTGGTTAAAGGAACAAACTCTGCCTGATCATGTTAAAGCAAAGCTTCTAGATGCTCCCGTACAGCAGGATGTTCTTTTTGGAGTTAAAGCAGAAGAAGTCTTAAAAGAAAATGGAGGATAAGGCAAAATCTATGCAGACAGTCAAAGATTTCCTAAAGATACAGCCCCCTTGCTTCAGCAGAAACTGGCCAACAAAAAATTGGTCCTTTCCACGCTACTGACAGACCACAGACGGGTAAATACAGACATCCAAGAGGCAGAGGACAACCACAAGCCCAGTACAAACCTCGCCAATGGGGCAGTACAACACAGAAGGGAGGAGAAGACAGGTTCCGAAGGCAGACTCAATGACTTGCACCTCATCTGGCCAAGCAACACTCTCTTGGCAGCCCCCTTGGGAGGAAAACTCACACTTTTTTCAGACAACTGGCACATTGTCACAAAGGACAAATGGGTCCTAGACATAATTTTACGAGGATACAGATTCCATTTTCACACCTTGCCAATGAAAAGAGGAATGCCAAACCTGCCACAAAATCAATGGGCAGAGGCACAAAAACAAATTACAGCTCTCATGGACATGAGAGCCATTCAGCTGGTACCTACTCAAGAGCAAGGTCAAGGATTTTACTCAAGACTCTTTCTAGTGCCCAGAAAGGACAATGCCTGGAGACCAATTCTGGATCTTTCAATTCTAAACACCTTCTTACAAGTACCCAAATTCAAGATGCTAACACTACAGCAGCTTCTTCCCATGTTGGGCAAGGAAGCATGGCTAGTAATGTTGGACCTCAAGGAGGCATACCTGCATGTCCCTATCAGACAAAGTTGCAGAAGATACCTCCATTTCATTGCAGGTTCAACCCATTACCAATTCTCTGCACTGCCCCTTGGCTTATCTACTGCACCCAGAGTCTTCACAAAATGCCTGGCACCAGTAATTGCATACTGCAGACAAAGAGGAATTCAGATATACCCATACCTGGACGATTGCCTCATCCAAGCAGAAAGCAAGGACATTCTCTTACATCATCTGGCTTTTGTAAAACATCTACTAAATTGCCTGGGGTACACAGTAAACGAAAAGAAGTCAAAACTAGTACCTCACAAAATATGACATTTCTGGGTGCCAGCTTGAATACAACGGCCCAGAAGGCTTACCTGATGCCAGACAAACTACAACTGACTCAATATTTCAAAACAATGGCAACAAAGACCCAATTAACTGCAAGAAAAATTCTGCAGGCCTTGGGTTTCATGGCATCTTGCATACTACTAATACCATTTGCAAAGCTGCATATGAGGAAATTACAGTGGTACCTAAAAAGCGTATGGTCTCAACACAGCCACAGCTTGGACACAATGATATCTCTCATTCCCTGCCTACAACAGGAGTTTCTATGGTGGTCACAGGCATGTCACCTCAACAAGGGTCAGCCTTTCACCTTGCTCCCAGCCAGGCAAACTATCCCAACAGATGCATCAGACTATGCCTGGGGGGCACACATGGTAGGACAGTGTGTTCAAGGCGTATGGACTGCAGATCAAAGGAATTTACACATCAATCAAAAAGAGATGCTAGCTGTACAGAAAGCTCTGACAGCCTTCAAGAATCTGTTACATCCAGGACAACTTACAATAAAGACGGACAACACCACAGTAATGTGGTACATAAACAAACAAGGGGGTACTCGCTCCTACCCTCTGTGCAGGCAAGCAATGATCTTATGGAACACAGCACTGGCTTACCAAGTTCAGTTGCAAGCTCAGTTCCTGCCAGTAAAGAAGAATACATTGGCAGACGACCTCAGCAGAAACATCATGGATCCCCACGAGTGGAAACTAGATCCACAAGTATTTAAAATGATAACTCAAAAATGGGGCCTTCCAGACATAGACCTGTTTGCCAGTCCTCAAAACTATCAGCTAACAAAATTTTGTACAAGGACACTTCACCATCAAGCTTGGAAAGTGGACACACTCTGTTGGAAAAACCTGACAGTATATGCCTTCCCTCCATTGCCTCTCCTCACAAAGGTACTTCTGAAAGTCAGAAAGGAGAGACCACGACTGATTCTCATAGCTCCAGACTGGCCACGCCAGCACTGGTACCCACTATTGAGGAATATGGCCCGCGGCCCACCTTGGATATTACCACAAATTTCCCATTTGCTCACACAACAAAACAATCATATTCTTCACAGCCAGCTCAAAACCTTAAATCTGGCTGCATGGCTCCTCTTTCCCAAGCAGTTATGGATGTTATTCTGGAAGCTAGGAGACCAAGCACCAGGAAGGCTTATTCGGACAAATGGAAAAGGTTTTGTGCCTGGAAACAAGCTAAAGGCCAAGACACAATTCAGCCTCACATGCCTCACATTCTACAGTATTTAACTGAGATGTTGCACAAAGGACTTTCTTTCTCCTCCATTAAAATCCATGCTTCAGCTGTTTCAGCCCACTACAATACGGATCCACCCTTATTTTCGCATCCACTTCTAAGGCAGTTCCTCAGAGGGGCAAAAAACATTAGGCCACCCAGGAGAGCACCTACACCAACATGGGACCTCAATTTTGTTCTAGAACAACTAACGCTACCTCCCTTTGAACCAGCTTTCTCTGCAGATCTTCAGTTCCTATCATGGAAGACCGCCCTGCTGCTAGCAATAACTTCAGCTAGAAGAGTCTCAGAGCTGCAGGCATTAATGGCAGTGGAACCTTTCCTCAATTTTCATCAAGACAGAGTTTCTCTACGAACTAATCCTGCCTTTATGCCTAAGGTGGTTTCCAGTGTGGCTTTAAATCAAACCATTCACTTACCCACCTTCTTCCCAAATCCACAGAACAAAGGTGAGAGACTCCTGCATTCCTTGGACATTCACAGGCAACTTCGTTACTACTTGGACAAAACTAAGGCTTTCAGAAAATCTGACCAGCTCTTTGTATCCTATGCTACAGCTTCACAAGGGAAGGCTATATCAAAACAAACAATTTCCAAATGGATAGGTCATTGCATACGTTTCTGCTATACCCATCATGGAAAACCAGTTCCTGCTACCATTAGGCCCCACTCTACCAGGGCAACAGCTACTTCTACAACCTTTCTCAGGGGGGGTTCCAACCAAGGAGATTTTGGAAGCTGCAACTTGGAGTTCAGTACACACCGTTACCAAACACTATCACTTGCCACTTTACTCTAAGACTAGGGCGGGCTTCGCCACTGCAGTTCTGCAGGGCCTTCTAGCCTCCTCTAACCCTCTATGATTCTTCCACCCATCCTTAGCTTTGGGATTCAACCCAAGTGTGATGACTGCAGCAGGGTAACACTATGAACATAGTACAGTTTTGTACCTATCATAAAACTGAAGAAAATGGCGTTGGTTGCATTATATATACCCCTGGCACACTGATGTCAGGGAAGAAGCGACAACAATCGACGCCGGACCAAGACTTTTGGAATTCCGGCCAACTGCGGGACCGCCTGACGACAGGATAACCCAAGTGTGAGGACTGCAGCAGGGTGTACACTCTAACATCTACATTTATGGTAGGTACAAAACTGTACTGTATTAAGCCTTCATTGTTTTTTATTGATTTCTGGAAGTGTGTTCCAATTCTTAAGGCAACCAAAATCCTGACACTGAGAGATTTTGAGAGAAGCAAATCAAAATAGGACAGGAAGGAGGATGAAGTATATGATGGACCCATAAAGAAGGATCTCCTTGTAGATTGTCTGAAGTGGTAGGAACACTGACATTGTAACAATACCTGATATTATTTATTCTAGAGTAATATGGGTTTTCTTGGCAGTTTAGTTCTAGTCTTTTTATGTAGAGGTACTGTACAATGGGTCTATATTAGAACATCGAAGTTTCAGAACTTTGAATGTTCTAATATCGACCCCCTAATAAGCGAAAGCGGAAAAAGCGAAGTTTCCGAAAACCGAATTCTTTCTTAGGGAAAGAATTCGGTTGTCCGTTCCTGTCACTTTGCTATTTTTAGCTCTGCAGTGTAAAGTTACGGGTCGGGTTCGGTTCAGGTAAGTGTGCGATTGTGTGGACGTGAGGGTTAGGGCGCGGGTCAGGTAAGTGTGCGAATGTGTGGACATGAGGGTTAGGGTGGGATCGGTGAGTTAGGGTTAGGGCGCGGGTGCGGTGTGTGTGCGATAGTGATGGACCTTAGGGTTAGGTAGGGTTTGGGTTAAGGTAAGTGGGTAGATAGTGGTGTATGTGCAGTTTAGTGTAGGTGTAGTTGGAAGATTTTAGATGTATGTGTGTGGATTGCTGTTTGTTTGGTGTGTTTGTGTTGTGTGTGTTTTGGAACAGCAAATTTTTCCCCTAGGAAAAAATTCGCTGTTCTGAGTTTTCGATGTTATCAGTTTTCGGTTACTAGGGGTTGATATTAGAACATTCGAAGTTCTGAAACTTCGATGTTCTAATATAGACCCCTTTACACTTAGGTTAGCTAGTAAAGTAGGGTGATTTACTAAACCAAACTTTTTATGTTTTCTCTTCAAGGTTTTAATCAGCATGGTTTACCTTCCTGATACAATGCCTGCATCTTTCCAAGCGACATACACTCCTGTTGAATCTGCAGGTACTGAAGTGCAGATCAGACATCTTGCAAGGCTCATGGCCACACAGATGACTTCAGCTGGTCTTGGACCAGGTAACAGTTAAAACTATCTTTTTAAGTAGTGGCTTCAAAAACCTCATATTTTTATAATTTTTGTCCGAAGTTTTATTATATAATTTTTAATATTTTCTTTTGCCATACCATTGCAAATTAGGTGTAGAACAACTGAAGCTTCCTAAACCAGAACAGAAAGAAGATAAAGGCGTTAAACAAGAAGGTGTGGTTATTAAACGCCGTCTCTCTGCTCTGTCACAGGGGCAAGCAATTTCTGTGGTAGGTTATACAGAACCTTCTCAACCTGAAGAAGCCCCACAAGCCAAGCGACGCCCAGAGCCTATAATTCCATCAGCACAGACCAGGTAAATGTTAGTTTTCAATATTTGTGAAGTTAAGTTAGTAGGTCTTGTGTGTAACACTTGCACGAATTGTGGATTTTTTTCTTGGGGGTAGAATTCTAAAAATAAATGCCTCTGTCTCGCTCCTTTCTGAAGAACGTTTTACGAAGACTGATATTAAAATTTGTGATGCATCCAAGAATAATCTGTAATGGTGATGAGACTGTAATGATGGGGGCTAGCATTTGATTTGAATGAATAAAAGAGAAATCTGTGGTATCCCTCAAAGTCTCAGAAAAACCCAATAATCAACCTATACTGGATCCAAAACAAATCAAGAAGAAACTTCGCAGTGTGGAGGGTGTGATGTTTAATTCCTAAATTGTTGCGCACTTAGTTCTAACTGTGAAATCTAACTATAAAATATGTGCTCCAAAATAATCAAATAGAAAATAGTGTGTAGTGTACAGTTGAGTTAAAATGGAATATCGTTTATTGAAACACACAAATGAGTGATCCATGTGTTTTATAGCTATATTTTACAGTTAGATTTTTATTAAGTGAACTAAGTGCATAACATACGTTAGGAATTGAGTATCACACCCTCCACACTCTGAAGTTTTCTTCTTGGTTTGATTTGAATGAATACAGATATCGGTGACTGTTACTGGTTCACATTGTCAGCCATTTCAGTAAAGGCGAAGAGAGTGGGGTCGCCATTGCCTTTATGGGCTGGAGTTGATGTTTGCATTGACAGTTGGTTATAACCACAATATTTTGCTTCATTACATGCAGTGGTAAGCACAGAATTACCTTCAGAGTTATTTTACGATATTTAAGTCCTCTAACTTACCAGGGTCCTGGAGTGTTTTTGATCCCCAAGCTTACGTTTGGGTTATCCTTTTCCACTGTAGTTCTGGCATATGAGTTTTGCTGCTTTGGTGGTTTTGTCAGTGTTTATCTGTATGATGCAGTAGGGATTAACTTTTGGAGGTGTCTTAAGATAGACCTCTTTCATAAATCTTTTAGGAACCTTTTTAATTCTTGAATACTTCTTTAATCCTTGATATTAAGCTATTTAACATGATTTATTGTTTGTCTATTCATACTGAATAATGGATTAAGATCTTTGGGGGGTGTGGAAGTGGTTAAGAAATGAAGGAAGCAGTATGCAGCTGAGACTAAGCCTGCCAATGGTGTGCACTAGGACATTATTCGTGTCTGTTTTGGCAATAACAGTAGTATGTTTTGCAAGGCTTTAGATCCATTGTCTGATGAGAGGTACCTTGCAGGAGTTCGTAGATGAACTGCAGATCTGCAGATGCTAGATATTTGTTGATGGCCATTGGACAGTATTGTGATCACTGATAGACAGAATTAGAGATATGGTGTATCAGTGGAGGGAGTGGCCACCATTGACTGATAAGGTGAAAATCCACTTCCTTTTCTTGTGGATCATGGTTCTTATCAGACACTATTGAAGTGTTCTTTGTGTGGATCGTTGTTGCAGTTGTATCAGTGACATATATGGTTAACTAATGCATATGTCTGGCTAGCAGCTTGTAGAGCACTACAGATATCCATTCATGGACTGGCTCCTTCCTGATGTAGGGATATATGGCCATGTCCCAGTTAAAGGTGTCAAATTCTGCTGATGTGTCCTCTGTTTTAGTGTAAAAGTTTGTGATGTCTTGGTCAAGTCTCTGATTCTGAACTTCTAATCTGCAGAATTCCTCAAAAGATAAGTACCCATGGGGAAATCTTTTCTTTTGCTACTTGTCTTTCTCCTTGTGAATAATTTTTTGGGACTCTTTGAAAAACAGTCTCAACTGTGAGCATTAGATGCATTCTAGGAGTTTGCATTCAAAGTGTCTTCTTTGCTTAGGAGAGTACTACATTATGATAAATGCCAGATTTTTGTGGGTTCCAGTAGGTAAAAGCTGTGGAAGTAGAAAAGCCTGCTTTCATGCTTAGTTCCTCCGGGAAAAGGCTGAAGACCCTTATGCAGACTTCCGAGTCTGATTAGTCATGCAAATCCTTGACACCTTAAGAAAAAGAATTACTGAAGAGACAAAAGCCAATCTTCGTAACATTCTCACAGATGCTGTGACTAATGCCTTATTTTGCTGTGGAGAGTGGCTTTTGTCACTTGTCATTTGGATCAACCATCTAAAACTGTGGGAGGGCCCTTACTACCCATGAAAATATATAAACAGGAACATTAGCTCGGGGAATTATTGAGAGAACCTTTAGGTCACTATAGAAGAGTGGTAGGCTGCTTCCTTTCTGTCAGGTAGGTCTTAATGCAGAGTAATTGGTGTGGTAGTTTCTCCACCCTCCAGGCTCAGTGTCTGTTTTTGCTTGCCAGACACTGACCGACTCTTTTGGATGTAGTCATGCCGGCAGCTCGAGCTGGATCTCTAGGGCTTTGTACCTACATAATAAGTGCACTAGGCACAGTGGTTGCTTTCACAAAAGTCGCTGACTTTGACATCCACATAAGCACAGATGTAATGTCTCTAGCAGGTAAAAAAGAAATTGATTTTTCCACCTCTTGTAATGTATATCTGTCCTGGGGAAAGACCTATGGATCTGTTGCTTTTTTTAGAAGACCCACATTGCCATGTCAGTGGCTGCATGCTGCTCCATTTTCCCTGAAGTTGCTCATATGAGTATGCTGCACCCATCACGTTACAGGCTACTATGACTCTATTGCCTCATGTTCTGAGCCTGGTCTTCTCATGTCAGACTTCAGGAAATTAGCTGAAAGATTTATCGCAGTGTGACAAAACTCATACTGGGCCTCCAGCCAGCCCTGCACTGCAGGCTGTCAGCCCTTAAAAAAGAAAAGAGGACCCTCCCTGCTTAGAGCATTGGAGTCTTGGAAGATGTCTTATTTAGGTAGACTCACTTTCATGAAGTAACACTTTAAATGGGCATCCAAAGAGATGAGAGGAAAAAAGGTACCTTCACTTGCTATTCCTAGATGAACTTTCATGATGGCATTTCTGGAGCTAGAGTCATAGCCTCTGCACCCTCCCTGAAACCTAGTGGTTTCTATGAAGTCTAACAGACATCCCGGTGCCTACACAAGAATCTGGCAGTGGACTTGATAGCTTAAAGGGAAATTACAGCAGGGATCTGTAAGCTAGTTTCTTGCCCCAACACTGTCGCAGACAACAGGGAGAGTAGAGTACTAGGTAATCTTTGGAAAATAAGTCTACATACTTGCTGCTTTCATGTTCAGTACTGTAAGTTGCCAGACCAATGTGATAACATTTGAAGTGGATAACCTAACATGAGAGATTTTGAGTATTCAGATTTCCAGATTGCTGTGTAAGGCACAGAAAAAAGTGGATGTTATGAAATGTGAGGGTGCAACATCAAGAACATGCAAGTACAGGAATTCTTAGTAGGAGACCTGTTAAGTTGAAAAGCCGACCCATAACAGAAGATGTTAAGGGCGATTTATTTAACTCATTCACTCCAATGGCGCTCAGGAAGTTTGCACTGTAACTTCCAGTGGGCGGAGCCTAAACCTTTTGACAGAATCAAATTATGTCCTCACATTTGAAACAAATGTTCATATCTCTGGAACCAAAGGGGTTATGAAAGAAGTATAAATGGCAAACTCTTCAGCATGAACTATTTTTATAATAGTATTCTTTAGATTCTAGGTGTTGAGCCGAATTTTATAAGTCACAGTAAACACCATAACTATTATATTTGTAATATTTTGTGAACAACCTACAATATCTCAACTACTCAAGTTACACACATACTGTCAGCAGCATTTTATTCATCTAGCTGAAAGCATTCATATGAGGCTAAGGAATTCTGACTGTGTTACTTGGTTGAAATATTTAGAAAAATTTGAAAATTATATCTTTATAAATTAATATCATAAAGATAACAGTTACTCTCTATTTACCTGGACTAGACAGAGGTCAAATATTAATGCTGTTGAGTTTTCTGTTGTGTAAGCTTAGAGATGAAATATTTTAAAACCTTGTATGTAGCATGGTTTTGGAATTATTGATACAAATATGAATGAGCAATATTCGACGGATAAAGGAGTCAGTAGGAGTTAACTACAGATACACCTGGAGGTGTCACTCGGTGGGGGGGGGGTCTGTATCAGATTATTGAAATCCGAATCCACTGAACACCTCTTCATCGACTAATGTCTTCGAGTGATCATTACATCGAAAATTTTCCCATAGTAAGTAACCAGAAGACCATCAGGAATTTATCATTTTCCCCACTGTAGTGTGATCTCGGAGTCAGTATATTTAGTTATGGGGAGTGTGGGTCACAGCCCCCCACATTGCGGGTGTGTGAGAGGCATAGTCCCTCACCAGGGTGGGTTTTACATTTTTGTGTGTTTATGCAGTCGTTATATTGGCCCACTGGGTACTTACTGTGGGAAAGGTTTTGATGTATTGATTATTCAAGGATGTTTGGTTTCAATTAAAAATGGGTCGATGAAGAGTTGTTCTGCGGATTCAGATTTTGATAATGTGATACAGACCCATCACTGGGATGTAATGAGTTAATGCACGCCTAGACAGACAAGCTCCATTTTGATCCTGTCACTCAGGCAAGTTTTGCTGGAAGAAACGGACAAACTCATTGATATTCTGAAATATTTTTTTCATTCACCCAGTCAGCATTGCCTGTTCTAATTTGTGGATGGGCGTAATGTTAGCAAATAAAGATGTTCAACCTAGCTGCATGAAGCCAAGGAGGATAAAGGTTGGTAGCTACTTGGGAACCAGAAACATGGTAGGTTTTAAAAAATTCTTTATGTAGGGACCAGTGAGTCTTCCCTGGAGCCCTAGACATAAGTCAGAACATTACCGCAAGGACAAGCATTCAGGTCTTGTCCTTACTCTGCTAGAGATAAGTCTGGAATTTTTCCATTTCATTTTCTAAACACTTGAAAAAGCACATTGGTATGAGAGCATGTGTATTGTTATAAATATACATTTGTTTATATTACACTGTTGCAGTGCTCCTGTGGTGTTCTTTGAGCCAGTATATATCTGAGGTGGTGAACCATCCCAACTAGTTAGGCCTCAAGTCCCATTCCATCTTCTGCTTTGATACAGAATGAGGGATTTGGAGAGGCACACCCCTGGCTCCCAGCTTTGAGTGTATTCTGGGATTCTTGCACTGTCTTGTCCACACATAGGACAACAGGAACACTTATTTGACCCATGTAATACCAAGAAACTTGTTCTGAAGTGTCTTGATCAAGATTAGTGGTACTTGCAAATGAGGACTTTCCTCACAGAATTGCCTTAAGCATAGTTGGAATGGCCTGTACAAATTGCAGAGGGGTTCTTTAGTCCATCGTGCACAGTAACTTCATTTTTTTATTCAAGTAATTTTATTCAATTTTGTTTTAAAGAATAATTAATAAATTTTGCAGCTCATATAAGAATAAATTGAATGAACTATTTACAGAATGTACAGTGGCCTCAAAACAAATGAAGACAACTTACTTCTGATGGTTTAGACATCAAGCAGATGATTGATATCTTGTATGACTGAGTTATCAGTGTAGGATCACACACTTAGGAATTTCAGTTGGAAACCTCTGTTAAACCCAAAACAGCCCTTTCCAAAACTTGTCCTCTTTGGGTGCCACACAACCAAGCACCAGTTCCTGATCCCCTATACTCGGACAGGTACTGGCTCTCATTCTGGCACATACAAGCATTAAGAGAATGCTGATGTCACTGTTTCTGAGAAGGTCAGCTTTAGCTCTTTCATCCATTTCTCCAGTACATATGCACTTTTTATTGCCTTAACAGGTTTATGAGGATTAGTTTGGCATTGACTGTAGCCCCCATCCATTTCCCAAAGTGAGGTTTCTGGCAGCCCTGAGTTGTATTTTATTTGGAACCAGTCATTTGGAATGCTCTCAAGATAGACTGATGGCACCATGACCTTGGAGAAGGTGGATGCCATTTGCTTTTTCTGAGGGGATAGAATAACTCTAAACATTGCTGACTCCTGTGTGTGTGTGTGTGTGTGTGTGTGTGTGTGTGTGTGTGTGTGTGTGTGTGTGTGCGCACAGTGGGGCTCAAACACCACAGTATATTGTGTCTTTGCCACTTGATGTGAACACCTTAGGAAAGAGTTGCAAGAGCATGCACTGATGCCATTTGATGTGGAGACCTTAGGAAGGAGTTGCAAGAGCATGCACTGATCTACCACATCAGGGCTCACAGCACTCTAGTATTTGTCACCTACCCAAGTTTCAGTCTTACTTAATACTTAAAGAAGGTTCTACATAATTTTGATGACCTCCCTGAGTCTTGGATCAGGGATGACCTTTGTGAAGCTGTCTGTTTTTTGCAGTGGGATGCCACATGTTCCACTATAATTTTCTCTGTGTTGGCACTTCGACTAGGGCTGCAGGCTCAGGCATGTGCCTCTGCAAGATGGCATAGCTGTGGTTGTCATATCTGGAGGAATTTAAGAACAAGATCCTGGATGCAGATTACTTGGGGAAATGCTGTTTTACAGGCCTACCCTGTATCTGGTACATGACCACCTCCTGAGGAAGAAATTGTCCCTTCACCTTTGTAGAGGTTAATTTTATGATCTTTCCTCCTCCTTTGCCCAGTCATTTCCAGAAGAAGGTGCAAGTTCTCAAGAAAGGCCATCAGAGCCGGTATCTGTGTCATAGAAGGGTAAAGCCCCTGAGTATGATGCACAGATGACCTGAGTTTCCCAGTTTGGGAACCTGTAGGAGATAAGGCAAGATGGGAATGAATGACTGCTGCCAGCTCATGCATACTAGGGAGCAAAGGAGTCACCTCTGACTCACCACTTGGGTGACCGCTTGTAGTAGCACTAGGTGTTTCACATATGAAGTACAGCCCTAGAGAACATGCACTGCTGTGGTGCAGAGACACAATCTGAGGGTAATTTTGTGTGCATAGGCAAGTCTCCCACAAAATGCACCACACAGTGGAGTTCATTGAACTACAAAACGGGAATAGATGCTCTCTCCCTGGGAAAGGATAATTCACCTCACAGGGACAAAGTGGCCTGTTCCTTACTACTTGACTGTTGCCACTGGGGGGAACAAGACTGGTAGAGCTTCCAGGGCTGGAACAAATGGGCCATAGGGCTCTCACCTAACCTGGGAATGGTCAGCTGCACCCTTGCAGAACATATTGGGATAGTGTGGTGCAAGAAGAGAAGTGCTCTTGGGCATTATACTGTTGCCCTCTCCGTTGCTAAGTGACTGAGAAGAATATCCCTGCCAGCTGCTGTGCTGCATTCCTTACTGTAGTCTGGGGCTACCCAATGGGGATGGAAACCATCACAAAGAATTTTGGGGTTCTGTATGTGATCTATCTGGGCCAAATTTTGGAGCTTACCATTCCTTTCCTAGGAAGAGATTTGGAGGTAGATCAATCTGTTTCAAGAGGAATTCTTTTTAACTGGCCCAGAATGTACAGGTCAGATGGGGCTACAAAGATTGTCCTTCCTTCATAGGTGATCTGGATTTTTTTCTGTCATCTTTTACTGGACAAGAAGGATACTTCCATTTTGGATCTCATTGATTTCAACCAGCATATTTTTTCACATGGAGTTTTAGGTGGTCCAGGGATCACTTCTCTTGCAGGGTGCTTAAATGTTGTTACTGGACACAGTGAATACCTTTTGGCATATTATCGTTTAGTGACAACAGAGGTGATTCATGTGGCCCTTTCTGGGTAGACATTACATCTAATAAAAAAAAAAAAAGTGTTGTCATTTTGGCCATACTATGTGGGTGTTGTCATTTTGACCATACTATGTGGCATAGAGGGAATAAAACCCTGACTTAAACTTGGATGACCTGTATATGGCTGATGGTTTGAATGCTGGAGAAGCTGGGCTGGAAGAATGGAAGGGAAGCAGCCTTTTCTGGCAATCCTGTCCTTAGAGGAGGGAAGCAGCTAGTCCTACTGCTGTACTGGAACCTAATGGAGGCTATATACACTAGCAGTTCATGGGGCGTCTATATCACATTATCAACAGTTTACTTAATCGAATCAATAAAGGTAGAACTTTATTGATCGATTAAGTAAAACATCGAATAACGTAAAAAAAAAAAAAAAAAAATGGTGTAGGCAGGGGGGGCAAGCCCCCCTGCACCCACCCTACTTAAAAATACCAACTCTGAGACCGCACTACATTGAGGTAAATGGAAATCTCCCCTTATGGAGATTTCCGTTTACTTGTACGATGTTCTTCACTTTCGATATTGTCGTGCCGACAATATCAGACTCGATATTGTCAGCTTACGACAATGTGAAGTAGACCCGTTCATGGGTGCTCACTAGGAGCAGCTGAGACATGGTGGGAGTTATGCACATCAAGTAGCATATGCTGTGGCTAAACCTTTGCATGTGGAGTACTTTGCATGTATGAGTGGGCTGTCATTGAGAGCCGAAGCGGTCAGCTTCTGCAGGGATCAGGGAATTAGGGTATTGCAATGAAAAATAAAATCGGTGATGTCTTGCTGGAGGACAGCCTCCCATGGCTTGCTGTTGTACTGAGAAACACATGAGCAAGTTGAAAAGTGGAGGTTTTCTGATTGACAGACAACAGGGTCTATAAATGAAAAAATTATCTCCATGTGGATTTTGGAATACTTCAGTGTCTGTCATTTTATTTTGACTTTGACTGGACTAGGATCCAGGATCAGACACTTCTGTGCATTTTTGGCTTAATGGCGGTCAGGAGTCCTCATGGAGCTGTTTACATGCCTGAGGGGACATGTGTTGCACTATACTGTGAGTTTTCATTAGTTCAGAGCTGCAGTGTGCTCAAGGACTCACTTCTGTTGTCTGACTCTTGTCACCAGGCACTGGAGTGGTTAACAGTTCTCATTGACCTTTAGATGGTCTTTCCCTTTATGGCATAAATGTGTTCCAGGTTTTGATGGTGGATGCCTGGCTTTAGAGGGTGAGGACCTTGCCTGGGGGTTCCTATTTTATGTCGAAAGTTTAGTCTACCTGGTAAGGTAGGGTCAGTATTCATTCACTTTGAGCTGAGGAAAGTACATCTGGCTCTAAATACCTTGGAGGAGACATTTTTGTGGGTTTTCATGCAGTCAGAAAACCGTTTCTCATACGGTATCAAAACAAGCAAGGGTTCACAGAGTCATTACCCCCCTTTGCAGAAAAATGATGCTTTTCTTGCACTGGGAAGTAGACAAGTCACAAGGGATGTAATTTTTTTTTCAGAATTTCACATCCTTGGGCAAGGTATCAAGCTGATAGATACTTTGAGTTACTTCTTCATTTTTGTCCTGCAGCTGGGGATTCTGAAGCTGTTCCTGGTCAGGATCTTGAGAAGTGAAGTACTTTTGAGTAAACCTCTTGGGTGCACAGAAAGATGAGGTCAACCTCTTCTGCATGATTCAGCAGGGTGAGGTTATTGTTGATGTGTTTTCTCTGTCAGGTACAGGGAATTCTTGTAAATATTTCCAATAGTTATATATCTAAGTTGCAAACTTCTGGAAATGAATACAAAAGCTTGTGGTGGACGAGAAAGGCATGGTTTCGGGTGCAATTGTCTCTAGTTATACAGGAAACTTTCCCAGTCCATAATAAAACTGTTTCCCAGTGCTGAAATGTCATTTGGCTCCACCATAGTTTTCTAGATCCATACATAAACGTTGATTCCACTGTATATGCTAGCCATATCCTAAGAGTTTTGAATATGCTAGAAAAACTTTCCATCTGGCACTCCAGTACCCGCAAGTCAAAATGGCTTTCACTTTGGGTTAAGCAGCATCCTACAGGTGGTCTCTACTTAAGACCACCTGCATGACTGCTCTATTCCACTGTCAAGATACATGTCAGCTGTGGCTTCACATCATTACATTTTGGATAGTAAGACTGTGGTCCTGCACTGACTGCTAAGCAGATCTTTAAAGATGTGCTTTATTTCAGAACTGCTTTAAAGAACCCCATTCCTACTCTGAACTTCATGGTTGATGGGCTTGCCCATTTTTGCTGCTTAACCTTGCTTTTACAGTACTAAAGTCTTGGAAGAATAGTGCTTCTGGTAGCCATCAGGTATTCATTAGGTCACTTTTATAGTATTTCTTACATCTTGGATTTCACTGCTTGGTGTCCCATTCATCTGTCTGCTGTTCACTAACTCAGTAGCCTTCCTTCTGGTGCAGCATATACCCATCACAGCATACATATAGCATGCTAGTACAAAGGGGATGTAGGCCCATGCCATCTACAGAACTTTCTTGTTGCAGAATGCATATGCAGATGTCTTGTTCAGCATTGCATAGTAGTCCTTTGCATTCAAACATTTCAGTGGAGCTTGGGCAGATAAGCACCCCATTAGGGATTTGTTCTTTATTTCTTTCATTCATCCATCCGCAGCCCCTTTTTCCCATTTTTTGCACATGGGTCGGAGTGTCATATCGTATGGTATTTGCTTGTTAAGAGATTCTTGTGACTTTCCTTATGCCTAGCACTAAAATGGGAAGGTATGGTAGTCCGATCCCTATAAAGACTGCCATACTAGCTGTATTTTTTTTTCTTGATGCAGAACATGTCAAGAATTGTGGTAATTAACAAAGCTTTATGCCTAAATCCATCTGCCACAACTTTGAGCCTGTTCCTAGATTGTAAATGCTTTGAGGCCTTGGGATGTTAAGCATTGTCTTTGACTGGGCCATTCTCCTCCATCAAACATCTACCCAAGAAAAAACACAGGGACAGAGAGAGCAGAGAACTGCAGAGCAATACCCCAGAGGTCTGCATCACCTGATGAGTGTGAAACAACTGGCCCCAGTAAAGCACATTCGCAGTCGCTGGACTAGGCATCTCGTCTCCCAGCTCCTCTTATTATCTTCACAGGTTGTCATAGCTGGGGAATCTAG
Source organism: Protopterus annectens (assembly GCF_019279795.1). NCBI lineage: Eukaryota > Metazoa > Chordata > Ceratodontiformes > Protopteridae > Protopterus > Protopterus annectens. The sequence continues at coordinate 712,799,714 of NC_056725.1, read as the reverse complement.
CGCATCCATATAGACTGCCTCACAGGGGCCTTCCCTGGTCACGTGGCATCTTCTGTAATGCACAGACACCCTGAGTTGGCCAGGGCAGAATCCATAAGGTATTTGTTCACAAGGAGACCAAGGATTTTTGATTGGAGGTTTGACATTATGGACCGGGCTCTTGGTCCTTGTGAACATAAGTCCCCCCTCAAAAAAAACCCAGAAAAGAAGAGACATTTCTTCTCTTCTTTTGTCTAGACAAATGGCAGTCAAGAAGGTTATAGGTAGGCCTCCACCCCCCTTCCCAAGTAGCCCAGGAGGTCTAGATCGAGCTGGCCTAAGTGTTTTGAAAGCCCTTCAAACTATACTGCCAACCCATCCAGTGCCTGAATAACAATATCTCATTCTTTCCTGTCTAATAAAAAGGAAGTAAGATCTCTCTTCTGAGGAAAAAAGAAGTGGAACCTCTGACACAGAGCAGGATGGTCTTGACCCAAGTCTCCTAGATCTAATTTCCTCTAGGGCTTTGACTCTGATGTAGAGGGCACCTTGACCCTGACTCTCCTAAGGGAGAGATTTCTTTTAGGGAGATTCTGACCAGCGTGATTTTTTTTTTCAGTGAGAAGATAGAAAAATCTCAGACACCCAAAAGAGATTTTAAGAGCAATTATAAATGGAAGCCCCAAGGGCCATGGCCATCTTGCCTATCCTGGATACCCAAGGGAATGCTTTTGTAGCAGCATCCCAACCTCTGGACTCCTAACCCCCAGCCTCAATAAAGCCAGACATATTTTGCTATGTGCAAGATGCCCCTAAGTATAGTTACAAAACTCAGTAAGAGTTATGTGATTGTATAGTGATAACACAAGCCGGGTCCTAGATAGGTTTGGTTAAAAAAGTGTATACTTGAGCAACCATGGCTTTCATGGCAATTAATTGTCAAACCCACATGATAACCTTTGTGTTGGCCATCCTGGATCATATGGGACAAAAAATGGAAGAGATCTGACTTTTGAAGGCCAGTCTCTAGAAATTTCAATCAGACTGCCGCTCAAGTGGCCAAACACTCTTATGTGGGTGCAGTGTTGTGAATGCACTGTCTAGTGCAGTACCTGGTTATTAAAGGGCATGTCTTACTGATAAGAAATTGGATGAGAGGAGAAGAATCATGTAAGGGATCTGACAACTTTTTCGTTTCCCTATGCTGATGTATGATAGGATTAACCCTGTTAAACCTGGTCCTTTTTATATTAAATAGTCCAAAGACAAACTGCTAAAAAGGAAGATACCTCAGTTTAAAGAGAGGTAGGGCAGCGTCAGTAAATGCAAGCCTGGCAGAGAGCAGTTGTGACTGTGCCATATGACCCCTCCACCACCACCACCACCACCGATGTTCTTCGTGTTTCACTGTTGCAGTCATCACATTTGGGTTATCTGCCTGCAGGGTAACCCACAGTCGGCCTGAATACCAGAATCTTGGGATTTCTGCGTCGGACGCTGTCGCTTCTTCCATGACGTCAGGACGTCATGAGTATAAAACATGCAGCCAACGCCATTACATCTGTCTGTCTTGCTGTGCGAAGCAGAAGCAGTTCGCAAGTGCCGGTCGGCTGCCTCCTGAAATTTTCATTTTTCGAGTTTCAGACCTGAAGTCTTCTAAAAGATAAGTACCCCGTTGAGGATCCTTTTTTCTTGCTCTAACCGATGTCAGAAAAAGTCAGTAATTGTCTTGCCTGTGGAAAGCAAATACCTCACAGAGATTTTCATTCTTACTGTGTCATCTGTTTAGGCCCAGACCACAATGTTCCTTGATGTCGGTTTTGTGCCTTATTCAGCGCCCGAACTATTCGTCATCTGGCTATTTTTCTCACTAAATTCTTTTGCTGTCATTCTCCGTATTCCGAAATGGCTTTGATAAGCCATCCGACTGCTAATCTTCTGGAAAAATGTAAGGATAAAGACAGAGAGAGACCGCATAGGCCGGTACACAGTGCGGCACCTTCACAGCCCCTGATACCTGCTTCTACAGATTCGCAGGCCACTGCTGAGACCCTTTCAGAGTCCGATATGCTGCAAGTTGCTTTTTCGACTATGGAACCTGCAGATGTCTCTACCTTGGATGGGTCCAGAGCTGCTGTGCAGGCCTTCTGAGGGTGTATTCCAACCTTCTGATGTTCGTATTAAACCAGCATCTTCATTTTTGACTAAAACTACTGAGTTTTTCTGGCCCAGAGTTCGCATTTCGCCTAGAAAACAGAACAAAGCGCATGCTCAAGCTCCCATGCCACAGAAACAAATGCTTAGAATGGCTGAAGACCTTATAACTTTAATTAGGGGAAGCCAGCCTTCCCCCTCTAAAAGACAAAGGATTGATTTTCCTTCTGATTCTGCAGACAGTGAGCCTGATGACTCGGATCTCTCTGATTATCGGGGCATTCCCTTATCTACCTATGAGGATTCATATGCAGAGGATTCCATCCCCTCTGCCTCCCCTCCAGAGGACTTTTCTTTTGGTGGAACCTTGCATACCTTAAGAGACCATTTCCGCTAGGAATGCCAGGACTACCCAGTGTCCAAAAAGAGACTCGGAGAATTTTTAAACTTGCCTCAGCACAGACATCTAGCTATACCCCCTGTTCTGGAGATTGTAGATGATGCCTTCTTGGAATCCAGCCTTACCCCTGATACCCTGCCTCTTGCAGCCAGGAAACCTGACTGGTATTACAGAGTACCTGTCACCCACAAGTTTCTCTTTAAGAATCCTACTGCGGATCCAGAGACCATTTCCCAGGGACCTAAAGGCATTAAGGTTACAATAGCCCAAAAGCCCTACCCCTTTGGACAGGGACTCTAGGGCTTTAGACAGATTGGGTAAGAAGATGTGCACCTCTGCTACTCTTGCCATCGGGGGCTTTAAATTGCCAGTTTCATATGTTAAAGTATCAGCAACATATTATGGCGCTAATTAAACAGAAAATGATGTTGATTCCTGATTGTGTAGAACATAAAGATTTACAAGAGTTAATGCATTCTGCTAACCAAGTTGGAAAACATACTTTGTAATGTGGTTATGATGCCTTTGAGGCATCTTGCAAGGCTGCTGTCACTGGGTCTGTTCTTAGAAGGCATGCTTGGCTTAAGAACATATCTTGCCAGACTATGTCAAAGCAAAATTACTAAATGCACCACTAATTCAAGAATGCCTGTTTGGCAATAAAGCAGAAGAAGTCCTCAAAAAGATGGAGGAAAAAGCTAAATCTACGCAAACTGTTCTTTCCTACAGGTAAAGCCACCTTCTCAGTCCTAACCCAGGGGCAGCATACCACCACAATTACAGTCTCAGGGTATGCACAGATCTAAGCAATGGAGTGCTCCCACCTCTAAAACAGGGAGTAGTAAGCGAACATCCTATGGTAAAATCTCACAATGACTTATCCTTAATTCTTCCAAGCCTTGCCCTAGTATTTACGCCCTTAGGAGGAAAACTTGTCCTACATGCAAAAAACTGGGAGTACATCGCCCAAAACAGATGGGTCTTGAACATTGTATCCCAGGGATACAGATTCTTCTTCCATTCACTGCCAACCCCAAGTGGATGGCCAGACCCCCCCCCCCCCAAACCAGTGGGCAGAGGCCCAAAAAGCAAGTATTTTCTCTTCTCAGTATCGAGACTATTCGACCTGTCCCGGCAGAGCAGAGGAGACAAGGTTTTTACTCCAGACTGTTTCTGGTATCCAGGAAAGAAAACTGTGGGCACCCTATCCTGGATCTGTCTGTTCTCAACACCTTCCTGGTTGTTCCAAGGTTCAAGATGCTTACTCTCAAACAGCTGCTTTCTATGCTAGCCAAGGACTCCTGGCTAGCCACCCTAGACTTAAAAAGCTTATCTGCACATCCCCATAAGGGAATTTTGCAGGAAATACCTATGTTTCAGAGCAGGCTCTATGCATTATCAGTTCTCTGCACTTCCATTTGGCTTATCTACTGCGCCCAGGGTATTCACAAAATGCCTAGCTCCAGCCATTGCATATTGCAGGCAGAGAAAAAATCAAATTTACACATACTTGTACTATTGACTGATTCAGGCGGACAGTCAGGAATTGCTACTCCAGCACCTGACATATGTAAAGAGACTTCTAACTTCACTGGGGTACACCACCAGCGAAAATAAATTGCATCAGGTACTCAGCCAACAGGTTGTATTCCTGGGAGCAAGCTTGAACACAACTTCCCAGATGGCATTCCTCACTCCAGAAAAACAAATGCATTTGACAAACTACTTTGATCTACTGGCCACCAAAACCCAGCTATCTGCAAGAAAAATGCTGCAAGCCGTAGGGTTCATGGACTTTTGCATTTTACTAATTCCATATGCAAGACTGCATATGAGGAAACTTCAGTGATACTTAAAAAGTCTCTGGTGTCAACTTTCTCAGGACCTGGAAACAATAATTCATTCCTTGCCTAAGGGCAGAGTTTCTTTGGTGGGCAGAGGCCTGCTACCACAACAAAGGACTCCCTTTCACTCTACCCCCTGCCGCCCAGACCTTAACAGACACATCAGACTATGCATGGGGGGCTAACATGGCAGGACAAGATATTCAAGGCAAATGGAGCCCAAATCAAATGCACCTGCATGTCAGTCAAAAAGAAGCGTTAGTTGTACAGACTGCTCTGACAGCCTTCCAACACCTTTTTCTTCCAGGGCAACTACTGACAAAGACAGACAACACCACAGTTATGTGGTACATAAACAAGCAGGGGGAAACCCATTCCTATCCACTCTGCAGGTTAGCCATGACTCTGTGGGACACAGCCTTGAGCAACCAAGTGCACCTGCAAACTCAATTCCTGCCAGGCAAACTAAATTCACTGGCAGAATACTTAAGCAGAAATCTAATGGACCCATGTGAGTGGAAATTGGAACCCAAATCATTCAAGCTGCTGATCCACAGGTGGGGGCACCAGCGGTGGACCTCTTCGCTTCCCCTCAGAACTTTCAGTTGAGCAAATATTGCACCAGAACTCCCCACAGCCAAGCATGGAAAGTGGATGCTCTGTCCTTTACTTGGGAAAACCCGTCAGTCTATGCCTTCCCTCCCAATGCCCCTCCTTTCGAAGGTTCTACTAAAGATCAAACAGGACAAGCCAAGGACAATCTTGATTGCACCAGACTGATCACGCCAGCACTAGTACCCACCTTTGCGCAGTCTGACAGTACTGCCACCTTGGCACCTGCCTCAGACCCCCCCCCCCCCCACTGTCCCAGCAGGAGCACCAGATTTTGCATCCTCAGTTACAAACCCTGAACCTAGCAGCCGGGTTCATCCCCTGAACCCTCAGTAAACAAGCTGGATGTCATCCTGGAGGCAAAAAGGCCTACTACTAGAAAATCCTATTCAGAAAAGTGGAAAAGATACTGTTCTTGGTTTGTTTTTACCAATTTTTTCTGCCAGTTTATGGTTAATCTATTATCAATATATTTTTTCATTTGTTTTTTATACATTTCAATGGTTTGTAATGTATAGTTTAGGTTTTTAATTTTTAAACTTAATTAGGTGAATTGGTTTTATTTTTGAAACTAATACACTTTTTAGTAACATCAAGGTTCTAAATATTTATTTTATTTAATATTGTTGTGTTTTCCTACTGGTTTCCCGCTAGCTTGATTATCTGTTTTATTGGCTTTTTATGTTTTGAAAAGTGTATATTGAATGTTATACGGATGTGACGTGTTTTTTGAGTCACTTCCTGTACTTCTATTTAAAACTTGGTCGCTTTGGCACTGGTTTTATCTCTGATGAAGCTACTTTAATAATTGTGGTGAAAACGCTTGCCTTTTGTAAAAAATAAAACTTGCGTTAAGGATTTCTTTGTTGTTCTCTTGGACTCAAGGTTACCCGTGTCTTTTGCATTCATTGTGGATTTTTTTGGTCGGTTCCTGTTCTTGGAACCAGTCTCTAGGAATGGACACAAAGGTATATTAGGCTTAATTAACTCACAGATACACCCAAACACTTGCAATGAATAAAGTGCTTAGACTGACTAAAAGTACTGTTAAAAAACTGTAAAAACCTAATAGCTTAATGAATTGCTTTATTGCTTGATTGATGGAGTGTTTTTTGTGTAAAATGGAGGGGAGTGATGTATGTAACCATTCTGATGTAGTCTTGGGCAAAAACGTACTGGGAACTGTGTTCAGCGTTATACTTCTATGTGGTGTGCTGTGCTGTCATTAAAGGAGTTTTTGGGTGAACAGCAGCTGTCTGATTGCTTTTATCTTTATTAGTGACTGCTTGTGCACTTGGTCCGTAGTTGGTGTTCTGTTTAGTGACTTTATTATTCCTTGTAGCTGTACCTTTTCTACTATACTTTTCCCTTTTTTGTTTTTCTACCTCCCTCTTTTCATTCCTTTCTCTCTCTTGCATGTGTGTTCTCTGTGTGAGTGAGTGTGTTAGGTAGTGTGGTTGGGAGCATATCTGAAGCCCCCAAACCAGGCTTCTGAAAATGCACAGAGTGTGGCCACAAGCTCTCCCCAGCTGATGGCCACACACTCTGCGTTGAATGTCTTGGGGCAGCCCATTTGGACACCTCCTATTCCATCTGTGCCGGGTTTAATCCCTGGGCACTGTTGGATAGGAGAAATAAGCTAATTTTGAGGGGTCTTCTTCCCCCTACCACCGGGGCACAGGCCTCTTTTGCCCTGGCTTCTATTTTTGTCTCCACTCCAGCCTCTGGGACTCAGATTCCCACCAAGAGGCCTTGGGGATGGAGACAAATCAGTCAAGGCTAAGGACAGAGCCAGGAAGCAATCCCCAGATCGCTTGGCTTTGGTGGGCCCTCCAGCTAAAGTTAGGTCTGCTCCAAGGACGGAGTCTCCCTGGCTCTGTTCCCCTCTGTTCTTTCTGGAGCCAGAGGAGCATCGGACCTGGTTGCCAGCACAGGCTTTCCCTCACTGCCCTTCTAGGCTGATGTCGTTGGGCTCCTCTTCTAGCTCCACCTGCAGCCTTTCCGAAGTGGAGATGGATAGGATGATGCAGAAGTTTATCCGCACCCAGATGCATTTGGGAGTCCTGCCTGCTCCCTCTCCCTCCGGAGCCAGGGGCATGCAATCAGCATTCATCCCTATTGCTCCTTTTCCAATCCAACCTCTGGTTTCGGAGCTCTTGGATCAGAGACAGTCTGCATCGAGGGGTCAGCTCGAATTTTACGTTTTACCTCGACGCCTGCTATACCTCGACGCCTGCTATGGCCTTGTGCAGGTCAGATCTGTCTGGCTCTCAGAGCCAGAGCCGAGGGGATGGCGTCCGCTGCAAGCCTTTTGGAGCAGAGGCTTCTCTTTGGTATCTCTGCACCTAGAGGTTCAGCTCGGGCTCCCCCTTCGGGTCAGAGAGTTATCACTCTGACCATTTTTCCTTCTCAGGAGGTCGTTCCCCTTCGGCTTTCGATGTAGTGGAGAGGGTCCTCTCAATCCCATTAAGGTGCTTGACAATCTCATCTTTGGAGTCCATCCTGGCTCTCTCTGTTTCAGGAGCGGACCCAGCCATTCTACCATCTCAGGGACAGCCTGCTGCCTCTTTGCCCCAGGGAGCTCCCTCTTAGGAGCAGTGAGAAATTGGCGAGTTCTCCCCAGAGACCCCCACTGAGGAGGTCCCTCACAAAAGTATATGCAAAAGGAGGCACCTGGGCTCCCTCACAGAAGACACTGATTTGGAGGAAGGGGAAGGTTCCCTCGGTCACCCCCCTGAGGCATGGAACTCCTACACCAGTGTGTGTGGGGGGGGGGGTCTTCCCAAAAGCTAACTTGGACGAATCAGTATTCCTGGAAGCATTTGGTGCAGGACCCTCTACTTCCTGGTTGACCCCTCCCACGCATCCTTTGGTGGATCTTATCACATCTTGGATGTGGAAGGAACCGGACACAGTAAAGCACATTCCCAAATCCCCTAGCAAAGTTTTGAGTCCCCCTTCCGACAGGACTCATTGGACAAAGGGATCCCCGGTTGATGCAATGGTGGTGGTGGCTGCCACCAAGAAGGAGCTCGCTCAGGAGAGCTCCATGGGCCACCCTCCTGACCAAGAGTCCAGGATGATAGATCTCTTTGGGAAGTGGGTGTATGCTTCAGCGACCTTTTCTGTGCATCTGCTGAATTATATGGCACACGTGATTAGGCTGCAGCGAGACCTGGTCAAGGAGGTCTCCAAGTCCACCCCTGGGTCCATGTCAGCGGAGGACAAGAAAGTGGTGTTCTTTTGAATGGCCACCCTGACATCTATCTCTAACACCTCTATGCGTTCCTCTCCCATGCTACCAAGGGCACTGCTTGAGCTGCCGGTGCAGGTGTTGCCATCAGGTGCCACGCCTGGCTCCAGCTCTGTGCCTTTTCAGAACCATTCAAGGCATCTTTTACGAATGCCCCATACAACAATTCCTCCCTTCTTGGGAAGTCTGTATGTGACACCTTAGTCCAGAGTGAGAAGGACGGGAAAACTGCCATCGGGATCCACTTTTCGGCCCCTTAACAAACCTTCTCGAGGAATCATTGAAGGGTCAAGAAGATGTGGTTCCGAAAATCTCAGAGCTATTCCCAGGACACTCAGGACTCTTCCCCCCCCCCGGGACAGAGGGGGATTTAATAGACGCTGCCCTAGATGCAGGGGGGGGGGTCCGAGTAATCTAGGGTCTTGTGAGCCTTTCTCAGAGAGACCCACGCAGCAGCTCTGAAGGGTTGCCTGGCTGCTCGTCTCTGGAGGAAGTCAGGGGTCACCTATTGCTACACCTAACGGCGTGGGAGTCCATCACAGAAGATCATTGGTGTTGCAAATTATATCCAGAGGCTATTCAGTTTTTTTTCTCACGTCACCCCATCCACCCAGACACCTCACGGACATTTCACCTGCACAAAGGGAAGTTGCATATCTGGAAATTGCAAAGCTGCTAGAAAAGCGAGTCATCCAACCCATTCCCCCAGACCAGTATGGGTTAGGCATTTATTCCAGGTTCTTTTTGGTGCCAAAGAAGATGGGGGACTTCAGAACTATTCTGGATCTCTCCACCTTGAACCTGTCTGTAGCCAAGACAAAATTCGGGATGGTCACCCTTCTATCTATTCTTCCCTTCCTGCAGGAGAACAATTGGATGTGCTCGATCGACCTCCAGGATGCATACGACCATATCAAAATGGACAGGCTCCCTTGGAGGTTCCTCTGCTTCCTGCTGGGGGCCAATCCTGATCAGTTCAGAGCACTCCCCTTGGTCTCACCATACCTCTCAACCATACCGAATTCCTCAACATTTACCAATTTTGAGGTCCAAATAATGGGGTGCCACAAATTTCTGATCTGCCCCCTTTATTCCCAATTCTTTCCTGGCCTTTTTTAAAACTTTTTTCCTTGGCAGTTTTTCCGTTGATGTCATCAAGTCGGCAATGACGTCAGCATCATGAGCAGCCTGTCGGAATTCGGCTGACGGCTCGAGGGGTGTGACTGACTCATTTATTGGTTACACGTTTATGTTTGGGCAGCAGCAGCGTGTTACAGTAGACATGTGTCTTGGACTTGGTGCAGCAGCAGTTCAGCTAAAGGCAAGTGCGTGGAGACTTGCCAAGGAGCGCTTATTTTAAATTTCAGTAAGAGATTTGAAGTTGGAGTTAGAGAGGGTCGGTTTGGGATTGGGACTTGGGGACTCACTGGACTACACACAGGCTGCAGTGGAGGGAGTCGGACCGTGAGAGAGCAACAGACCCAACAGTAATTAATTAGAAGTGAAGTCTAATGTTAGTCAACTCCGTGACAGCCACAAGCTTGAACGTATATCGAGGACACTGTCTGATTCCGGAGTTAGAGTTTGTATCGCGGTAGTTTGGGCATGAATTGTAAATCATTAGCAACACAGTCTAATTTACCCTTGTATTTGTGTAGGGGACTTAGTCAACACTTGGGAAAATGTATTCTAAGATGCATGCGCAGTAAGCAAATGGAGACCATGGAACTAGCAGCCTGCACTACTAGATTAAAACTGTTCAGCAGCTTGTAGCCATAATCCTGTACACTGAAATGCCAACTGTCACTTAAGTGGCCTTTGTTGAATAAAGTGTAGCCCGTATTTTTATTTATTAGCCTGCTTGTCTGTCTCTCTGTTGGTATTGGTAATGACATTTAAAAGTTGTTTTACATAATGTTGATATGGGATGAACAGCCACTTCAAGTACTGTTGCCTCTCGTGTATTTTGTGCATTTAGGAATTGTGCCATTTTTATTTTTCACATACTTAAAAAATTAAACAACAATTTAGCTGTTTTTAGCTTGCTAAAATGCTGTAACATTTTATTCAATGCCATTACTGATGATGTCCTTCAAGGATGCATCTGCAGTCATCACATATGGGTTGTCCTGCCTCAGGCAGCCCTTCGGTCAGCCGGATTCCAAAGTCTGGGTCTGGCCTCGGCTGATGTCGCACTTTCCCCGACGTCAGAGCGTCTGGGGTATAAAAGCATCAGCCGACACCATCTTCCTCAGTCTTTCTTGCCACGTGGTGCCCGAAGCAGAAGCAGTTCGCAAGTGCCGGTCGGTCAGCTGCTGTGATTCAGCTACCAAAGACTTCGAAAAAGCTAAGTACCCCACTGGGGACTCTTTCTTGCCTCAGCCGATGTCAGATAAAGTTAATAATTGTTTAACCTGTGGGAAACAAATACCTCATAAGGATTTCCACTCTTACTGCCTCCCCTGCCTAGGCCCAGACCACGACATCTCGGCCTGTTCAGCCTGTGCTTCCTTCAACCGACGAACTCTTAGACGTCAGTTGGAGTTTGCAGAGGAGTTTTTTGGGGCTAGTTTTGCTTATAAGATGCCGTCGGAGACTCCGACTTCGCATTTAGTCAAAAAACGGAAGGACAAGGACCAACACACGCGGGCCGCGGTTTCGGCTGAAACCTCGGTCAGGCCTACCGCAAGTGTCTCGGTCAGGCCTACCGCGAGTGTCTCGGTCTCGGCTGAAACAGAGTCCTTGGTACTTCCTACTACCGAAACCGCACAACCGACTACCTCGGCCCTGGAGGCCCCGTCCGAGTCGGTCATTGAATTACCTACTGAAACCGGTGTCCAGGAACCTTCCGACACCATTCCTTTAGATAAGTGTACTCCTGCACGTGGTGCAGCCAGACCCCCTGCTTCCATGTCCATTAAGGCTTTCTCTAGGGCTAAGGCTGCTAAACTTAGTAAGGCTTTGCCTCCCAAGGTTTCCTCTCGGAGACCTTCTTCTAGCTCTCAGATTCTTACCCTAGCAGAGGATCTGATTTCATTAATTAGAGGCTCCCAACCTCATCCGGACAAGGGCTCTCAACCACCTCCAGACAAAAGGCCCAGGGTTGAGCCCTCTGATCCCCAGTCCTCAGATGAGTCCATGGATGGCTCTGCTCTGTCAGACCACCAGGAGGAGGCTTATTCGGCCTACGAGGATTCTGATGCTGAAGAATCTATTCCCTCGGCCTCCCCTCCTGAAGAGTTTTCATTTGGAGAAACATTACACTCTATGAGAGAACATTTTCAATGGCAGGGTCAGGAATTCTCTGATTCCAGAAAGAGATTAAGGACTTTTTTACATTTACCTCAGCATAGGCCCTTAGCTATACCTCCTGTTTTGAATGTCATTGATGATGTCTACTCAGATGCTTGTACTGCCCCTGACTCTCTCCCTCCGGCTCCTGCCAAACCTGATAGGTACTACAGGGTCCCGGACTCACATTTTCACCTGTACAAGGCACACTCTGCTGATCCAGAAACTATTTCCCAGGGCCCTAAAGGGGTTGCAGATGCCACTGCTAAAAATCCTCTACCCTCTGAAAGGGAGTCCAGAGCATTAGAGAGATGGGGTAAGAAAGTGTATACTTCTGCAACTCTTTCCATGAGGGCATTAAACTGTCAGTTCCATATGATACAGTACCAAGAGTATTTACTAGATGAATTGCATAAGAAACTTTCTGAATCCCTTGATCGTAAATCCCTTCAGGATCTGGTGCATAACTCCCAGCAGGTTAGTAACCATTTCTTGCAGTGTGGTTATGATGCATTGGAAGCTTCTTGTAGATCAGCTATGACAGGTGCAGTTATACATAAGCATGCCTGGCTGAAGGAACAATCTCTGCCAGACCATGTTAAAGCTAAGCTTTTGGATGCTCCTATGGAAAAGCAAAAATTATTTGGTTCCACGGCTCAAGAGGTTTTAAAGAAATTTGAAGAAAAGGCAAAATCTGTGCAAACAGTTAAAGACTTTCTGCAAGTCCAACCACCGAGATTCAGCAGAAATTGGCCTGCTAAGAATTGGTCCTTTCCGGACTCAGACAGATCTCAAAGAGGCAGGAATAGACGTGCCAGAGGTAGAGGGCAAGCTAGAGGTTCCTACAGAGGCTGTCAGTGGCAGCCTCCCAACCAGAGAGGTAGTGCAGGAACTACAACTGCTACACCAGGACAGACTCAATGACTTTATTTTGACTCCGCCGACCAGGGCTCAATTAGAAGCACCTTTGGGCTGAAAGCTTTCTTTATTCTCAAAAAATTGGCACAGCATTACAAGGGACACATGGACACTGCAAATAGATAAAGATAAAGGTATAGATAAAGGATACAGGTTCCATTTCCACTCATTGCCAAAAAGAAAAGGCATGCCATACTGGATTACTTAAACAGAAAATGATTTTGATTCCCGATTGTGCTGAAAATCAGGATTTACAGGATTTACCGTTTTGATTCACTAGAGTCAACTTGCAAGGCTGCTGTAACTGGGTCTGTATTTAGAAGGTATGCTTAGCTTAAGGAGCAATCCTTGCCAGATCATGTTAAAGCAAAATTACTGGATGCTCCCTTAAACCAGGACCGCCTGTTTGGCAACAAGGTAGAAGAAGTTCTTAAAAAGATGGAGGAAAAAGCTAAATCCATGCAAACTATTAAAAGATTTTTTACAAGTACAGCCTTCAAGGTTTAGCAGGCATTGGCCTTCCAAAAATTGGTCCTTTCCTGTCTCTTCCAGACCTTCTTAGTCCAAACCCAGATCCAGTAGAACTCACAGGCTTCAGTCCCAGGGTACGCACAGGACTAAGCAGTGGGGGGCCTCCACTTCCAAATCTGGGAGTAATAAAACTCCCCCTATGGTAAATTGTTTCAATGACGACATTTTAAAACTTCCAAGCACTTGTCAACTGACTGCCCCTTTGGGGGGAAAGATTGCTCTTCATGCAAAGAACTGGGAACTCATTAACCAGGATAAATGGGTTCTAAATATAGTTTCCCAGGGATACAGATTTCACTTCCACACGTTACCAACACCAAGCGGGTGGCCAGATCTACCCCCAAATCAGAGGGCAGAGGCCCAAAAGCAAGTACTTTCTCTCTTAAGCATGGGGGCTATTCAATTGATACCCGAAGAGGAAAAGGGACAAGGTTTCTACTCGAGACTTTTCTTGGTACCCAGAGAAGACAATTCATGGCATCCTATCCTGGACTTGTCTACTCTAAACACCTTTTTGGTGATTCCAAAATTCAAGTAGCTGGCTCTTCAACAGTTGCCCCCTATGCTAGGCAAAGACGCCTGGTTGGAAACACTCTATTTAAAGGAAGCATACCTAGACATCCCAATCAGGGAATCTTGCAGAAGATACCTACACTTCAGAGCAGGCTACACGCGTTATCAGTTCTCTGTACTGCCCTTTGGCTTATCTACTGCGCCTAGGGTATTCACAAAGTGCCTAGCTCCAGTCATTGCATTTTGCAAGCAAAGAAATATTCAAATATACCCATACCTGGACGATTGTCTAATTCAGGCAGAAAGCCAGGACATTCTTTTGAATCATCTGGCCTTTGTACATAGGGTGCTAACTTGTCTGGGGTACACCATAAACAAAAAGAAATCACACCTGGTACCCTGTCAACAAATTATGTTCCTGGGAGCAAGCTTGAATACAACTTCCCAGATAGTTTTCCTCACGCCAGAGAAACAAATTCATTTGACAAACTACTTCAAACAAGTGGCCACAAAACCCCTGCTGTCTGCAAGGCAAATACTACAAGCCTTGGGGTTCATGGCCTCCTGCATTCTTCTAATTCCATATGCAAGACAGCATATAAGGAAACTACAATGGTATCTAAAAAGCCTATGGTGTCAACTTTCTCAGGATCTAGAAGCAATGATCCCCCTATCATACCTTGCCTACGCCTAGAGTTCCTTTGGTGGGCAGAGGCCTACCACCAAAACAAAGGACTACCTTTCACACTACCCCCTGCCACCCAAACCCTAACAACAGACGCATCAGACTATGCATGGGTGGCTCACCTGGCAGGGAAGTGCATTCAGGGCAAATGGAACCCAAGTCAAATGCACATGCATATCAATCAAAAAGAAATGTTAGCTGTACAGAATGCTCTGACAGCCTTCAAGGACCACATTCTTCCAGGACAACTAATGGTAAAGACGGACACCACCACTGTTATGTGGTACATAAACAAGCGGGGGGGGGGGTGGATATTATTACCCCCTCTGCAGACTAGCCATGGCATTGTGGAACACAGACCTGAGCTACCAAGTGCATCTACAACCTCAATTCCTGACAGGAAAACTAAATACACTGGCAGACAAACTAAGCAGAAACCTCATGGATGCACATGAGTGGAAACTGGAGCCAAGTATTTTCAACATGTTGACAAGCAAATGGGGGAGCCCAGATGTAGACCTGTTTGCCTCCCCCCAGAACTATCAGTTGGACAAATTTTGCACAAGGACTCCCCACAAGCAAGCTTGGAAAGTGGATGTTCTGTCCTTCAGCTGGAAAAACTTATCAGTTTATGCCTTTCCTCTTCTGCCTCTGCTCTCGAAAGTACTACTAAAGATCAAACAAGACAAACCAAGGACGATTTTGATTGCACCAGACTGACAACGCCAACACTGGTACCCCCTCTTGTGCAGTGTGTCACTGTTGGCCCCATGGCACCTGGCTCAGACTCCTACCCTATTGTCTCAGCAGGAGAACCAGATTCTGCACCCTCAGCTTCAATCACTGAACTAGCAGCCTGGCTAATCTCTCCTTTACCATCCCTTAGTAAACCAGTGATGGATATAATTTTAGAGGCAAGGAGGCCTAGTACTAGAAAAGCATGTTGTGTCTTAGAGTACAGTTTATAACTGCATTGCATGGAAATGTTTTCTGTCTTTAATATGTCAGATTTTGTTTAATGTTTGTACAATAGGGAGTCCTTTGGCAATCTTCTTCTTTTTTCAGCTTTTTCCTGGTTAGGGGTCACCACAGCGAGTCACCTGTGCGCGCTCATGATTGTCAGTGGAGTTTTATGGTGTCGAGTTGCCAGGCGGTACACACACACGCACTCATGCCTAGGGCCAATTAAGAGTGTCCAATCCACCTTCAGCATGTGTTTGGGATGGGGTGGAAATCGGAGCTGTTATAATAGTTGTATATAATTGTTTTTCTCCGTTGACATGACCCCCAACTAACTCCTTGATCATTAGTTTTTCCCATGGGTGGTGTAGGGTTAAGGGTTAGGTGAACCAGGAGTGGTATTGTCATCCTTGTTGAGGAACAAGGTTTTTCACTTGGATCTCACTGTCCTATTGCTCATACATGTATAATGACTAATTTCTTTTTAGAGAGTTATAAAGGAATATGAAAGCTAATGATTTATAGAGCATTTCTCAAGTCTCTGGGTGGTCTGTTTGGACAGGCTGTACAGTGGCAGGAATATCTGGTATTGTGCTGAAGGGTGTGTGTTGTGTAAAATATATAAATGTTGTGTGGTTGACAACCTGACATTTTTGTCAGGTTGACCTGGTTGCTTAATGCTGTCAATGAGCCAGTTCATTAATGCATAAAGAACGTCAAAGATTGTAATATTGGTGAGTCATTTTAATGCAGGCTGATTGACACATGTATGTTTTAACAGACGTGGAACTAGTAAGTGGATACACCTAGTATGAAAAGACTGAGGAAACAGACTTTAACACAATTTAAGTAAAAGGAGTACTTTTTTTGCATTAATTATCATTTTGTAAACTGTAGTATAAGGGAAATAAGTTATGAAGACATTTAAAAAAGGATAAAAATGTCAAATGACTGGTGACATGCACATATGCTTTGTATAAAAAAATGTATGTTTGGCAGTCTTCTTTGAACAACATCGACTTGGGGAAGACTTCCTTTTCTGGTTAACCTACTCAGTGGATTTATTTTATGTTTTACTGTTTGTCTATAATGTTTTATAATAGTTTCTGGCCCTATTTACATATTGAACCAATTGTTATTGTTTTTGTAGAAATTGTTTACTAAGATAGAGCTCTGATCAAAAATGATCAGTCACAGGCTCAGCCAGGGTTGTGAGCAACACCTGCTGATACTGTACTGTGTTGTACTTTTAAATGGGGTGGATGCTTCAGTCCTGAGAATGTCCTCTTTTGGCAGCGATACCTAGTAACTATGAATCTGTTATCAGATTGCCATCCATTCCCTATTGAAATATTACTAGCTTATCATTTTTTAATGTAACATAGGCAATTTATTCTTCAAGGGCAGCAGGCACTTTACTTGTAGATGAAACAATAAAATATAAAGTTGTTTGCTAGCAGCAACCTCTTCATTAGTTACAGATCTCTTTAATGTGGAATTATTTAGATGACTTTTACTTTTGCAGGGATTGTGCATATTTACTGATACTGGTGGATTGTCGAGTAGAATTTTATGATGGAAATGTTCTGAATTAGGCAGTTGTGTCATTATTGGTTCATGCATTTTATTTAATTGCTTACTTGAAAAATGTTCAAAACAATACATTTAAAATGTAGCAGGTGTGCTGTATTATACAAGGAATATAATTTAATATAGTCAGGAAGGTGTATCAAAGAACACATGTATGTTTCGTGTGTAAGGGGCCTATGATTTGAAAACAGCCCAAAGGTAATGTTTATCCACCACTGACCAGATGCATTTTCTTTGAATATGGATGTTCATTGTGTTTCACTGTTGCAGTCATTACACTTGGGTTATCCTGCTGTCAGGCGGTCCCGCAGTTGGCCAGAGTTCCAAAGTCTTGGTCCGGCGTCAGTTGCTGTCGCTTCTTCCCTGACGTCAGTGTGCATGGGGTATATAAGATGCAGCCGATGTCATTTTCTCCAGTCTTTCTTGCCGTATGGTGCCCGAAGCAAAAGCAGTTCGCAAGTGCCGGTCGGCCGACTCCTGAGATTTTCAAAATCAAGTTTCAGAACCGAAGTCTTCAATAAAGCTAAGTACCCCGTTGGGCAAACTTTTTCTTGCTCCAGACCGATATCAGTAAAAGTTAACAATTGTATTTCTTGTGGGAAGCAAATACCTCATAAGGACTTCCACTCTTACTGTATTCCTTGCCTAGGCCCTGATCACGACTTTACTAGTTGTCGGTTTTGTGCTAGATTCAACAAACGCACTATTAAGCGTCGGTTTGATTTTGCATTGCATTACTTTGGCCGTAGGTTTAACTACATAATGCCGTCGGAACAACCGATGACCACAATTCTTAAAAAGCGCAAAGACAAGGAAAAGGACAGGCATCCGAGGTCCAAAACCGACGACGAAGCCTCTTCTAGATCAGTCGCCGGTTCTCAGCGAGGCGCTTCCGCAGCCCGACACCCGCTACCTCAGAGCCACAGGCCGCCTCAGACTCCCACGTGGAGACAACTAGGCCTCTGGAAACTCAAGGTATTGGGCCTACGGAAACTATTTCCTCAAATGGGTCCGGAGCCGCTGAGCAGGCATTGGCTTCTGAGGGTGTTTTCAGACCTTCACAGCTTACAATAAAGTCAACTACAGCAGCAAAGGCAAAGTCTAAAACTTCATTACAGTCAAAGAAACAAGTACAGCATTCTCCTGGACAGTCATCCATGCCTAAGAAACAGATGCTCAAGATGGCCGAAGACCTAATTACTTTGATCAGGGGCTCCCATGCCCCTCCTGATAAAAGGCCTAGGCAGGATACAGACTATGAATCCTCTGACCAGGTTTTAATTTCCTCTGATTCCTCTTCAGACCAGGGATACTCTCTTCCTCCCTATGAGGATTCTGATGCTGAAGAGTCTATCCCTTCAGCCTCTCCTCCTGAGGATTATTCTTTTGGGGAAACTTTGCACACCCTGAGGGAGCACTTCCATTGGGAAAGCCAGGATTATTCAGAATCAAAGAAAATGCTCAGAGATTTTCTTTTATTGCCACAACACAAGCCCCTTGCTATTCCCCGTGTTAGACATTGTTGATTATGTTTTTTCTGAATAGTTTGTCTCCTGATTCTTTACCCTCAGCACCGGTCAAGCCAGATAGGTACTACAGGGTCCCAGACTCTCATAAGTTTCTTTATAAAAACCCTGCTGCTGACCCAGAAACAATTTCTCAGGGTCCCAAAGGGGTCAAGGCTTCCACTGCAAAAAAACCCAGTCCCCTCTGACAGGGACTTCAGAGCGCTGGATAGATGGGAGAAAAAAGTTTACACTTCTGCAACCTTAGCAATAAGGGCTTTGAACTGCCAGTTTCACATGCTGAAATACCAGCAATATTTAATGTCTCTGTTAAAACAGAAAATGACTACAGGCACAGAATGCCCTGACAATAAGGAAATGCAGGATTTATTGCATGCAGCTGAACAAGTGGGAAAACATACTCTGCAATGTGGTTTTGATTCATTAGAGGCTTCTTGTAGAGTCGCAGTTACAGGATCTGTCATTCGAAGGCATGCTTGGTTAAAAGAACAAAGTTTACCTGATCATGTTAAAGCCAAATTACTGGACGTTCCTTTACAGCATGATACTTTGTTTGGTGTTAAGGCAGAAGAGGTATTAAAGAAAATGGAGGATAAGGCAAAATCAATGCAGACAGTAAAAGATTTCTTACAGGTACAGCCACCTAGATTTAGCAGAAATTGGTCTTCTAAAAATTGGTCCTTTCCAGTGTCAGACAGGCCTGAAAGAGGCAGATACAGACGTCCAAGAGGCAGATCTCAGCCACAAGGTTCCTACAGACCTAGACAGTGGGGTACTTCAACCCCCAAAGGAGGAAAAGACAAGTCACAACCTTACAGAAAGCAGTCCCAATGACTTCCCTTTACAGGAGCCAAGCACTTACCTTTTGGCAGCTCCTTTAAGAGGAAAGCTAGCACTTTTTTCACAAAACTGGCACACTATCACCCAGAACAAATGGGTACTAAATATAGTCTCTCACAGTTACAGGTTCCACTTTCACACCCTGCCAAGGTCAAAAGGAATGCCGGACCTGCCACAAAATCAATGGGCAGAGACGCAAAAGCAGAATACCGCTCTCATGGACATGAGAGCAATTCAAAAAGTACCTCGGCAAGAACAAGGACAAGGATTTTACTTGACTGTTCCTGGTTCCCAGAAAGGACAAAGCCTGGTGACCCATACTGGACCTGTCTATTCTAAATACTTACCTGGACATGCTCAAATTCAAAATGTTGACACTGCAGCAACTTCTACCCATGCTGGGCAAGAAGGCTTGGCTGGTTACTTTGGACCTCAAAGAGGCATACCTGCATGTCCCTATCAGACAAAATTGCAGAAGATACCTCAGATTCATAGCTGGCACAAAATGCATTACCAATTCTCTGCACTGCCCTTTGGCTTATCTACTGCGCCCAGGGTCTTCACAAAATGCCTGGCACCAGTGATCGCATTTTGCAGACAAAAAGGAATTCAAATATATCCTTATTTAGATGACTGCCTTATTCAAGCAGAGAGCAAGGACATTCTACTAAAACACCTGGCGTTTGTAAAAAGATTACTAGTTGCCCTGGGGTACACTGTAAATGAAAAGAACTCAAAACAAGTACCCTCTCAAGAGATAATATTCCTGGGTGCAAGCTTGAATACAACAGCCCAGATGGCTTATCTCATGCCAGACAAGCAAAGGCAACTAACTCATTACTTTCAAATCATGGCAACAAAAACCCAGCTTCCTGCAAGATAAATTCTGTAGGCTTTGGGGTTCATGGCATCCTGCATTCTACTAATTCCATATGCAAGACTGCATATGAGGAAGTTACAATGGTATTTAAAAAGTGTTTGGACTCAACATTGCCACAGTTTGGAAGCAATAATAACTCTTATTCCTTGCCTGCAGAAGGAGTTTCAATGGTGGGCACAGGCCTGTCACCACAACAAGGGACAGCCTTTCACTTTACCCACAGCCAGGCAGACACTGACAACAGATGCATTGGATTATGCCTGGGGGGCACACATGGCAGGAAAATGTATTCAGGGCAAGTGGTCCGCAGACCAAATGCATATTCACATCAATCAAAAAGAGATGCTGGCTGTACAGAATGCCCTGACAGTTTTCAAGGACCTTCTGCATCCCTGACAACTACTGTTAAAGACGGACAACACCACAGTTATGTGGTACATAAGCAAGCAAGGGGGGGGCACACTCCTACCCCCTTTGCAGGCAAGCTATGACCTTGTGGAACACAGCACGGACCTATCAAGTTCATCTGCAAGCACAATTCCTGTCAGGAAAGATAAACACTATGGCAGACGAACTAAGCACAAACCTCATGGACCCTCACGAATGGAAACTAAACCCACAGGTCTTCACCATGATGCAAAGAAATGGGGATGCTCGGACATAGATCTTTTTGCCTCCCCTCTCAACTGCCAACTACAGAAATTCTGCACAAGGACTTACCATCCACAAGCATGGAAAGTGGATGCTCTGTCATTCAGCTGCAGAACACTAAAAGTTTATGCCTTCCCACCACTGCCTATTAATCCCAAGGTGCTCCTAAAAGTCAGACAAGAAAGGCCAAAAATTATCCTGATTGCCCCAGACTGGCCACGCCAGCACTGGTACCTAATCTTAAAGAACTTGGCACTGGGCCCAGCCTGGACCTTACCTGAAATTCCTCACTTTCTGACTCAACAAAACACAGCCAACTCAAAACCTTAAATCTGGCTGCATGGCAGATAACATAGCCACTCAGACCACATCTCTCTCTAAAGCTGTTATGGATGTCATTCTGGAGGCCCAGCACCAGGAAATCTTATGCAGACAAATGGAAGAGATTCTGCACCTGGAACCAGGCACAAGGCTTTGACAGTTGTTCCAAATATTCCTCAGATTTTACAATACCTAACTGAGATGTTGAACAAAGGCCTATCCTTTTCATCAATTAAGATCCATGCTTCTGCCATTTCAGCTCACTATAACACAGAGCCTCCTATTTTCTCTCATCCATTACTAAGGCAGTACCTCAGAGGGGCTAAAAACATAAGACCCCCCCCCCCCCGGAGAGCACGAATACCTATTTGGGACCTCAACTTTGTCTTGGAAAAGCTCACCTTATCTCCTTTTGAACCAGCTAATACAGCGGATATAAAATTTTTATCATGGAAGACTGCTCTGCTCCTAGCAATAACTTCAGCATGAAGAGTCTCAGAGCTACAGGCTTTAATGGCAGTGGATCCTTTTATCATATTTCATCAGGACAGGGTTTCTCTACGGACAAACCCAACATTTATGCCAAAGGTGATATCCAGTGTGGCTCTTAACGAAACCATTCATTTGCCAACATTCTTTCCAAATCCCCAGAATAAAGGGGAGAGACTTCTGCATACCTTGGACATGCACAGGCAGTTACGTTTCTACTTGGACAAAACAAAAGCTATCAGGAAAACTGAGCAACTGTTTGTAGCATATGCTGCTGGATCACAAGGAAAAGCTATCTCAAAGCAGACTGTTTCAAAGTGGATAGGACACTGCATTCGTTTCTGCTACGCACAACATGGAAAGCCAGTGCCTAACAACATTAGGTCACATTCTACCAGGGCAACAGCCACTTCAGCAGCCTACCTCAGAGGGGTACCAACCAAGGACATTTTGGAGGCTGCAACTTGGAGTTCAGTGCACACTTTCACCAAGCACTACCACTTGCCTCTTTACTCCAAGTCTAGAGCAGGCTTCGCCTCTGCAGTTCTGCAGGGCCTTATCGCCTCTCCTAATTCTACGTAGATCCAACCACCCCACCTCAGCTTTGGGATTCTTCCCAAGTGTAATGACTGCAACAGTGAAACACGATGAACATGGTACAGTTGTGTACCTACCATAAATGTAGATGTTCGAGTGTATTCATTGTTGCAGTCCAGGTTACCCTCCCTCCATCCCCTCTTTCTTGGCTGGGGCCTAGCTATACCTTTCTATCCTTTACAACCTATGTGGTGAATTTGTTTGTAGCTGAAGGTATTGTTTCTATATATGTTTTTATATATGCATTGCCTACCTATTTAGGGGCACCTGACATCTGGGGCAAGAAAAACTGAAGAAAATGGCGTCGGCTGCATCTTATATACCCCTGGCGCACTGACGTCATGAAAGAAGCGACAGCAACCGACGCCGGACCAAGACTTCGGAACTCTGGCCGACTGCGGGGACCGCCTGATGGCAGGATAACCCAAGTGTAATGACTGCAACAGTGAATACACTCTAACATCTACATTTATGGTAGGCACACAACTGTACTTTCTGAAGCCGTACAAGTGGTTTCTGAATCCTTCAGTAGCGAAACAGATCTTTCTCAAGTGGGGTCAGCCTTGCTGCTATCTCTTCGCCTCTTCTTCCAACATGAAATGCAGTGAGTTCTTCACTCTGAGTCCTCCACTATGGGAAGCCCCCAGAGACACTCTGATTCATGCTTGGCCTCCCGGTCTTCTGTATGCTTATCCTCCTCTTCCCTTGATTCCAAAGTTCCTTCAGAAAGCTTGCAGGTTGGCGAGCTTAGTTATCCTCATTGCCCCATTCTGGCTTCATCAGGTCAGGTTCCCCTCTCTTTGGTCTCATTTGGTGGCTCCATCATGGATGTTGGATCCAGTTCTGGATCTTATTTCTTATCCATCAGGATGTGGGCAGTCTGAGGCTCACTGCTTGACTGCTGCAGTTCATAGGTTGGTACTAGGCTATCGGCCCTAGGGCCTGTACAACCCTAGCCTTAACAATTCCCTATTTCTTCCCACAGTATTTAATTCCCTGGACCCCTGTCTAGCAGTGCAACTGACGTGATCCCTGGGTGAATTTCCTATCTCCCATCTAATCATCAAGGTTCCTTTTGAAGAGGGCCAAAGAGGCGCTCTGTTTGACATGTATGGGCAGTCTATTCCAGAGTCTGGGGAGTCCCTGGGTCAGGAACCTATCCCTCCAGCATGTTTTGTTCATTGTGATGACAAGGTTTAGATCCCTGGAGCGTGTGTCTCTGAGGGATTGGGATTTCTTTAAGTGTAGCATGTCCAACAGCTCAGGGTTTAACATGGCCTTGTATGTTAAGCAGAGATAGCCTCTGAGTAGACTATATGCGACACTGTCATACCTCTCAACCTGGAATCATAAAAAATCTGGACAAGGGCCCATGAAAAATAGGTACAAATCTTTATGCTAATTAACATAAATTTGCATAATTTGATGTTCTTTTTAAAGAACACACCTTTGTCAAGTTATATTCAGTTTGCCATGGGAGTATGACAGTAAGGTAATCTGGGATATAGAGGTTCTGCCTGCCTACAAATAATGCTTGTTGGCATTTTTCCAAATTCTTTTCCATGAAAACAATTCAATGGAGAGGAGATTCATTTAGTTCTTTGTGCACCTGCAACTGATGAATGGTTGGTTTGAGGATACTAACTCGGAGACAAGTAAGCAGTAACGAGGTAATGAAAGAGAGCTGCAAAGTGGGATATTTGATGCAGAGAGATTCATGACCTTTGGGTTTGAAGAGAGTCATGTGAGGACTGTAAGTGGATTTACATATGTCAGAAGAAGGAAAAAGAAAAGCAGTCAGGATGGTGTACCTACGCTCACATACACGCAAACTAGGTGGTACTGCAGATTTTAGGGAAAATGTGATGAATGATACGGACATGAACTAATTTAATTGGTTTTGTTTACATTCTTGTTTCCCATTAATTTAAAAGGGAGAAGTTTTTACCTTTTTTGCAGGAGATCTTTTAACTATAATATAATTATTAAGGTTTCTGATGGGGGAGGCAGTTATATTAAATACCTAGGGATTGTAGTAATCTACTCCCCCATTCTTCCTTATGAATAATTGTAGCAGAACACAGCCACTTGTTTGAAATATAACAATCATCTTGCTACATTATGATCAAGGATATCAGAACTTGTCAGAGATTTGGGATGCATGGCTAGGCTTAAAAAGGCCCTTGTGGTCATTAGCCTAGTAAACACCTATGAACCTATTACCAGTGAGCAAATCCTCCCTACCGGTTACGGCTTACTAAGAGTAGACCGGCTAAACAAGAAAGGAGGTGGTGTAGCTGTAATATTTAAACAGCATCTAAACATCCAGATCTTAAAATCATCAGCTCCACAAATAGGCAATGAAGAAATAATATATACCAACCTCAAAATAAAACCATCAACATAATTGGATACTACTTCCCACCTGGCCAAAACATCCTTCCACTAGAAAAACTCCTCAGATGGCCTACCCACCATCTCCCCCAGGAAACTATAATTTTAGGTGATTTCAATATTGACTAGAAATCCTGTTCTGGCAACCATCCAACCCATCATCTAAACCTTCATGGCTTCACGCAGCTAATCCAGTCACCATCCAGGATAAAGAAAAGCTCCAACAAGCACACTACCCCGGATTGGATACTAGTCAGTAAGAGCCCCCAGTCATATATAACAGGCTGCTTATCAGATAGTCTCAGTGATCACTCCCAAACATTCCTACTCAAAAAAGCACCTATACCAAGCTGAAACTCTCCTCTACCGTCAAATACGTAAAAAACTAAACTTTAACCCACTCACATTCATTTCCTCCCTCAAAGAATGTAACTAGCATCCTCTAAAGTACCTCTGTCTTGATGTTGTTGTTTGTCTTTTCGGCTTTACCCGGTTAGGGGTCGCCACAGTGGAACTCCGGTCTGCTAATCATTGGCAGTAGATTTCTGTGGTGCTGAGTTGCCAGCCCGATGCCCAACCTTCAGCGAAGGCACGCCCATTCACGCATGTCTTTTGGAGGCCAGTTGAATTTTTTAATACCACCTTTCTGAGCATCCTTAATTACCACGCCCCCATAAGACTTTCCAGAACCAAAGCACAACCCTCCCCATGGCTACAGAAAACCACTAAGTCAGAAATGAAAAACAGGGATAAAGCCTGGGAGCACTGGCGCAAAACCAAAACCCACTCAACTAGACTGAAATTCCTAGAACTACGCAATATAGTCAAAAAGCTAATAAAACAGGACAAATTCCAATACTACCAGTCTGTCCTAGACTCCTCCAAACACAACCCCAAACAATTCTGGTCCTCCATAAACTCAATCCTTCACCCAGGTAAAGTCAGTACCCCTCCTCCTAACATCTCTCACTCCTCCGAAAATATTGCTACCTCATTCAATACACACTTCACACAAACCATACTATCACTAGCTAGACAACACAGTCCCCCTCCCCTCCAACCCACACCTTCAACTAGTAATCTCCCCACTGCCTTCTCTTTTTCTCCTGTACCTACCTCCAACATAAAAAAACTCTTAACTAAACTTAAGCCCACCAAATTAGCAGCAGACAATCTCCCAAGTGAATACCTACAAATCGCAGCTGATGCTCTGGCCTTCCCAGTATCCATCTTGATTACCCGATCTCTGTCAGAAAGTTATGTTCCCAGACTATGGAAAGTATCACATATAATTCCCCTCCACAAAGGCGGCCCCTCCACAGAACTAACCAATTACCGCCCCATAGCTATTCTCTCTGCCACTCTCCAAAATACTAGAGAGATGCATTCACTCTCAGGTCTCAGACTACCTCCTTACCAACAACCTCCTTTCCAGTACCCAGCATGGTTTCCAACCAAACCATAGCACCACCACTGCCTTACTCTCCTTTACTAACACTATCCTTCAGCATAAAAACAATGGCTATCTCTCCTTTGCTACTTTCCTAGACCTATCAAAAGCATTTGACATGGTCCCACACAAACAACTCATCTCTGTCCTCAATAATCTATCCTTCTCTCAATCAGTCACCAGCTGGTTTCAGAGTTACCTGTCTGATCGCCACCAATCTGTTGTATGGCAGGATGACATATCTCCCCAACTACCTGTCTCTGTAGGGGTTCCCCAAGGATCCATCCTTGGACCCCTACTCTTCTCACCAATAATTTAGCCTCTCCCTCCAAACATGGCACACTCATACAATACGCAGATGACTCAACCATCATCTGGTCAGCCCAGTCCCTACCCAAACTGCAAAAAGTCACACAGGAAGCCTTTTCCTCTGTTGAAACTTGGTTATCCGATGCCCAATTAATACTTAACCCAAACAAAACTAAACTACTCATCTTCCAACCCACCAAACATACTCAAAACAACTCTCACTTTAACATCACAGCAAAAAGGCAACACCACTATACACTCAACAGAACACACCAAACTGCTAGGAGTGGAAATAGATAAGAAACTAAAATTCACATATCCATGACCATAAAAAAAGTCCTCAAAAAAATATAAGCGTTATACAGAAATAAGCAACTTCTCACCAAAGCAGCAAAGATTTCAGTAGCAAATTCCCACTTTATCTCCACCCTACTTTATGCCTCTCCAATATATACCAACGTAAGGCAATGCGATCTAAACAAGCTAGAGACCTGCTACAACAAAATCGCCAAATTCGCCACAGTGGCATCCTACCGTAGTCACCACTGTCTCTCACTTGCTGAACTGGGCTGGGTTGTACTCCCTCACCTTCTTCAGTGGTATCAACTCACACCTGCCCACAAACTAGTAAACCATCCACTAAAAGTCCCATCCCTCCAGAATCTACTCCAATCCTATCGCACCACCAGACCACCAAGATCCACCAACAAAAATCACTTACAGGTCACTAAAGCCAATAACTCTGCTGGAGAAGCACTGTTCTCTTGCACCATTGCCAAATTATTGAACTCCCTCCCACTCACAATTACCTCTGTACCATCATGCACCCACTTTAAAACTTTACTAAAAGCGCACCTAAAAACATGCTGGCTATGCCCTTGCAACTCCCCTTCTAATATCACCCACCACCTTTCTTTCCACCCCACTAACCACCTTGATTATAGCAAGCTCGGATGCTCATAAGCCTAACTACTTATTATACAGCAGGAACTTCTTAATGTAACAATTGTTAATGTCTGTTATGTACTTCCCAGATGATAAAGATTCTAGTTGTCTACTGATGTACTATGTTCTTCATCTGTAACTATGTTTGTAATTGTTAATTGCTGTGTTGATCAAATTGTTAATTGCTATGCAAATCCAATGTAACTATTGTCTGTATATTTTAACTATGGAGCTTTTCTGGGTCTATATCAGAACTTTGAAGTTTTAAAACTTTGAATGTTCTAATATCGACCCGTTTTGAGCAAACCCTAAAAATAGCGAAGCTGCAGAACACCGAATTCTTTCCTAGGGAAAGAATTTGGTTGGCTGGTTCTGTGACTTCGCTATTTTCAGCGCTGTGGTGGAAAGTTACAGGTCGGATTCAGGTAAGTGTGCGATTGCGTGGTCGATAGGGTTAGGGTGCGGGTTAGGTGAGTTAGGGTTAGGGGCGGGTTAAGTGAGTTAGGGTTAGGTTGCGGGTTAGGTGAGTGTGCGATAGTGACGGACCTTAGGGTTTGGGTTAAGGTAAGTGGATAGATAAGATAGTCGTGTATGTACAGTTTAGTGTAGGGTTAGTTGCAGGATTGTAAGTGTGTGTGTGTGTGTGTGTGTGTGTGTGTGTGTGTGTGTGTGGATTGATGTTTTTTATGTGTGCTTGTGTTGTGTGTATGTGTTTCAGAATAGCAAATTTTTTCCCAAGGAAAAAAAATCGCTCTTCTGAATGTTCAATATTATGTGGTTTAGATATTTTAGGTTTGATGAAATAGCGTTCGCTATTTCGCTATTTTCTTCTTTCGATAGCGTGATGTAAACGTGCTTTTCTCCCCGGGCCTCCGCTGAAATTGGACCTACGTCCAGTCGGGCACTCCCGGTCAACAAATATAAATAAATAAATAATTTGCTTTTTTCGCCTTTAATATTACACCATATCAAATTTCTCTTTCCCATGTCCATATTTCTTTTTTATACTTTTCAAAAATCGATAGGTTTCGCTTGTTTTTGCACTTCCTCAGATGCTTCTTTTTCCAAACAGATCAGAGTTTCTTGGTCTATAGACTGTTTTTCACAAATCTGTTGTATTAATGAACACACATTTTTATTTGAGGCTTCTGACAGTTTTTCTTGTGGAAGTATTTTTCTTTCCTTTAATTTCTCTCTTAATCTTTTTGTATGTCTTGTGTCTTGAAATTCTGGGCTTTTTGCATAATAGTAACAATACATAATTTCTTTCGTATTCTCAATAGTCCACTCTGTTGTCTTTATGGGGAGGGGGGGGGCATCCTTCCCCTGGGCCTGACCTGGCCCCATTGTAGGAATGCTTCCATATTTTGAGGATTCTGCAGTGTCATTTTTTTTCCAGTCCTGGCACCAGTGCGCCTAACAGGATGGGGACTTTTTTTTATCCTGGTTGTTGTACACCCAGCTTTCTTTTAATTTTTGACCTACGTCTGTCCATAATATATGCTATATAAATACAGTCTGTGTATCAGTGTTGTCTTGGTAAGGTTTTGTGAAAAATGGGGTCCACCTCATGAAGATACTCACCAAGACCAGTGAGTCCTAAGACTAGTGAGGCCTAAGGGATGTCCCTTTGGGAACCCACCTGTTCCCTGCTTGAGCTCCAGCCTTTCTGTGTGCCTTTATCTTGTTTTTTTCATAATGATATGATGTTGTGTATATGCTAGTGTCGAGGAAGCAAACTCAATCTGAGGTATGCTAGGACAGAGCATTATAGTAAAGGGAGGAGCTCCACTGCTGGATACATGATTCCAGTAAAACTGGCTGAGTCAGATCCAAGACCCATCAGTTGAGGAATAATGAAAATGAATAATACATGCACCATTGTGGTGAGTGCATAACATTTATTTTTGCAGTTGGTGACCAATGGATTCCTTCCAGACATAAGTGATTAAATCAGTTTCATTGTCTGAAGAGTGATGCATTTTGTGAAGAAAGGAGTAGGCATTTCCTGCATTTCTTATCTGGATTGCTTCTTTTGTATTTCTGTTGTATTGATTCTCAGTCAGTGTGCTTCTGTATCACTGTTGCAGTATTCTTCACCTTTAGGGATCTCCTGCCAAGGCTAGCCCAGCATCCAGGCAGTATACCAAAGCCTTTAGATCTTGTATGTGCCATAAATCACAACTATGCTCCCCATATGGGACATAGGGCTAAAGGTGACGTACATAGTTACCCAGAAATTTTTTTCCACCTGTCCGAATCCCCTTTGCTTTGCTGAATACCTGGTTGTCAGATAAGTGCCCTGTTGGGGCTTTGTTTTTTTTTTTATTGGTCTTGTTTTCCTTTGATTATATGGAGTCTGTCTTCCAAGAAGGGGAAAATGTCATTGTGGGAGTTAGATTCCCAGTAAAGATCATTGCAAACTGTGCCTTTTTTGTTTGGGTGCTTGCCAGGACCATACCTCCCGTAATATTTATAAGGCATTTGTACCCAAGATGCAGAAGCAGTTTGTCTTCCCTGGCCATTTGTCTGAAGAACCACTGACTGACTTCAGATTCCTCTGCCACAACCCATTCAGAAGCCAGCATGGATCCTTCTTTTCCCACGTCCTTTGAGGCTTTACAGGCATCTGCAGTTTGTTATTTAGGAGGACCCTAGAGAGATTCCACAGATTCTGGACTGGGAAGAGGTTCTGGGTTACCCTTATTGAATCTCGTCAGGGGGTTGGAACCTCCTATGTTTGTTAGGGGTGACATCCCTGCTAAGAAAAAAATAGAAGACTAAGCATTCTTCTGTATTTCCTAAGGATCCTCAAAGGGAATGGCAGGAGTTTACTCAGGGCCTGTCTAATGCCTTAATTGCTTTGAAGACTCCCCAAGGGGTTTCTTTGCCTGTTCCACCTTGGACTGCATTTTTTTTTCTAAAAGGGCCAAGCAGCCTGATACTTAGGATTAGAATTTGGAGTTTGATGAGGGATCCTTGTTTTGTTCTTCTCGGATGCCTTCTCCTTTGGCTTATGGCTCTAATAAAGAGGAATCCATTAACCCTGAAGTCTCCTTTGGAGGAAGTTTATTTTAGGGACACAGTAGCTATAATGATGTAATACTTTAAGTGGGTTTCTTCTCTGGTTTCTGATGTACAGAAAATGTATTATGTGATTCTTCAGGTGGACACTCCTAAATCTTCTGCAGTACCTCCTGTGTTGACTGCTGTGTTAGACACCTTTATAGCTTCCTCCAAAACTGCAGATTCTCTTTCCCCTGCTCCAAAGAAACCTGTCAGGTTCTGTAAAGTTCCTGAAGATCGTCAATTCCTGTTTGTGTCCTCCTGCTGATCGTATTTGGTATCAGTCTTCTCTGACCAGCTTTCTAAGCTTTTGCTTCTTCCAAGCTTCTGCTTCATATAAGGATATTATTGCTATGGAGAAGCCTTTGGGGTCATAAATTACCAGATACACATAACAAGATATGCTTAGGTCTAGAGTGCTCAGGCTTGTCAGACTATTTCTGACCTCCCTGAGTTTGAAGGAAAGTGTTCTGATGTCTCTGTTTTGGGTTGCATCTCTCAGGCAGCTTACCATTCTGTCAGATGCACCTGTGATGCTGTTGATGCCTCCTCCAGAACTGCTGTCTTTGGGTTTGTCATGAGACATTACTCTTGCCTTCGTATCTAGTCATTACTTGAAGATATTAAGGCCAAATTATTGGATGCTTCCTTGGTTAATAAAATCTCTTTGGGACTGCTCCTGTTCTTAAGAAAGAGGTAAAGGTTTGCAGGACCTTAAACATATTTTTGTGTCCTTTATCCTCAGGTTTCAGAGGAACTATCCTATTACATCTGCTTTTGTTTGAGAAGCCTCGTCAGACCCCTAAAGGCAGGAAGGGTGGTAGTTGAGCTCCTTCTGCTAAGTATTCTTGGGCTTCTGTGGCCCAAAAGACTCCTTTATATGACAAGCCTGCTTCTCTTTGACATTTTGCTCCTCATCCCTTTGTCAGATTTTTTTTCCCTTCATCTCTCCCTCTGTCTTCCAAGCTAGCAATTTCTCACTTCAGATTCTTGGGTTCTGTCCATCATCCATCAGGGTTACTTCATAGGTTCATACTAGGCTATCTGCCCTAGGGCATTTATAAGCCTAGCCAGAGTGTGTGTGGCTTTCACCACCCCTTAGGATGAGAATACTATACCCATTAGTTTGCTGTGCCTCTGTCCAGCAGTGACACAGAGATGATTCCCAGGGTAAACCTACGATCTCCCATCCACTCGTCAAGATTTCTCTTGAACAGAGTCAGTGAGGGGCTCTGCCTCACATGGACTGGGATTCTTTTCCATAGTGTAGGGAGTCTCTGGGTGATGAATCTGTCCCTCCAGCACATCCTATTTATATCCGTGTTGAGGTTTAAGTCTCTTGCTCTCGTGGCTCTGGTGGATTTGGATTTTTTGAGGTGGAGCATGTCCATTAATTCCGGGTTGGACATGGCCTTGTATGTCAGGCACAGATCACCTCTGAGCAGACGGTATGCGACTGAATAGAGCTGGAGTTTCTTCAGTCGGGCATCGTATGACATACGTTTGAGCCCCTTTATCCTTTTGGTGAGGAACTTTTGGGGTCTTTCCAACTGCTGCAGGTGTCAGGTAAGGTACATTCCGAATGGGGCGTTGTACTCAATCATTGGTCTGATAAGTGAAGAGTACAGGGGTACAATGACCTCTCCTGATCTGGATGTGAATCCCTTCATGATCAGGTGGGCAATGTAGAAGGTCTTCCTAACCACTTTGGCAATGTGAGTGTCAAAAGAGAGGTTACTGTCAACTTGGGACCCCAGGTCCCTGATAACTTCTTCAGTGTTTAATGGATTACCACCTATGTGGTAATTAGGGGTTACCTTGTTTTTCCCAAAGGGTATGACTATACATTTTTTGGCATTTAGCTTAAGGCCATGGCTCTGGCACCAGTTATCCATTTCTATGAGACCTCTCTGGAGGATGTCTGTGTCTGATGGAGTGTCAATTATGGTGCCCAGTTTGCAGTCATCTGCAAATTTTGTCAGCCACAATCCCCCTATGTTTGCCTGCACTTCAGAAAAATAAATGCCGAACAAGAGGGGGCCCAGGACTGAGCCCTGTGGGACACCGCTCGTGACCAGCTTAGAGTCTGACATGGCACCAGCAACTCTAACCCTGTGTGTTCTGTCCTTGAGCCAGTTTGCAACCCATCTTGTGACGTATGGGTTTACATCTAAGCTGGTGAGCATTTCTATGATGCCCGAGTGGGGTATTGTGTCGAACGCTTTTGCTAGGTCAAGGTAGGCTGTGTGAACTGCCTTACCCTCATCAATGGCCTTAGTGACTGTTTCGAAAAAGTCGACCAAGTTCAAGAGGCAGGATCTGCCCTTGACAAAGCCAAATTGGGTAGGATCCAGTGTCTGTATGTCCCCAATGTCTTTATTTATGAGTTCCATTATGATCCTCTCCATAGCTTTGCAGACAAGGCTCGCCAAGCTTATGGGGCGGTAATTTCCAGGGTCCGTAGAAGCACCGCCTTTGTGGAGTGGGACCACAGTTGCCGTATGCCATTCTTTGGGTACGTATCCTGTAGTAAGGCTAAGATTAAACAGCAGCCTTATGTGTGGATTTAGTTCCTCATTGAGTTTGTGTAGCACACAGCCGGGGACACCGTCCGGTCCCATTGATGCTGTGTTTTTTGCTTTAGAGAGAGCAGCTCTCACCTGGGCATCTCAGATGTTTGGGAGGCTAGACTCTGGTGGGATAGATATTTCTCCTTTTGGGGGGGGAGAAATTTGCACTGAACCTGTCTGCCAGTATGTTGGCAATGTCTGTGGGTTCAGTGATTTTTTTACCATTTTGGACTAATTCTGAGCATATCTGGGAGTTTCCACCCAGGTTTCTAACATAGCTAAAGAAGGCCTTATGATTGTCTTTTGTGTCATTAGCGATTTTTCTCTCAAAGTTGGCCTTGGATGATTTTATGAGTGATCGTAGTTTTTTGCTAGTATTGATCAGAGATGCCTTCCCTTTTAGGGATTTTGCTCTGTCATGTAGTAGCTTTCTCCTCTTGTTGTAGAGTTTGTTTATGGCTGGGGTCCACCAGACCGGGCGCCTGCCTTTGGTGGAAAGGGTCTTGATTTTATTAGGGATTGGTTGATCCATACATTCCTGGAGGTGCTCGTAGAAGGCATTTGTAAGGGTTTCAGCAGCGTGGGTTGTGGTTTCCACTGGCTCTGGGGCCTTGAAGGATACCACTCCAGTCTTAAGAAGTGTGAAGTTTGCTTTTGAGAAGTTCTTCACTGTGGTCTTTTGCTGGGGTGGGGCGGGATGTGGATCTCCAGTGAGATTAATTTATGGTCTGATCTCACCAATGAGGGATATACTTCCGGTGTGGAGCATTTTGTCCCCATGTTTGTGATGATCAGGTCTAGTATATTTTCTCTTGTGGGAATGGTGACTAGTTGTTCCATAGCATTTGAGTTTATGAACTCCAGGAACCTTTGGGCTAGGGTGTTGGGGCTTGAGTAATGTTCCCAGTCTATGTTTGGGTAGTTGAAGTCACCCAATATGATGGTGTTTGGAGAGACATTCATACTCTCCAGTGTCTTCAGGAAGGCTGTGTGGGTTTCCTGAGTTTGAGAAGGTGGTCTGTAGCATGTTACAAACTGTAGGGCAGTTTTACCTATGGTTAATTGCACCTGGATGGTCTCCGATGCTTCGTGCGTTGCCACTAACCTGGAGGGTATGGGTATCCTTTATGAATATGGATACTCCCCCTCCTTTTGTGGTTCGGTCCGGATTTTGGGGCCGGAACGCATTATATGAGGTATAACCTGATAGTGCTGGGGTGCTCTCAGGAGCCTTGAACCAGGTTTCACTCACAGCACAGACATCGATGTTCTCCATACTGAGGAGGGCTTCGAGGGCGTGCATCTTGAGGTTGAGACTTCTGGCATTGAGCAGTATTACCCTTAGTTTTTCTCCATTTTTGTTTCCTAGGGTGGTAGGTTTATCATTTGAGTCTTGCCTAAAAAAGGCACTATGGGGGTGGCAAGAGCCTTTGCCAATATCCGGAAGCCCAGGGGTGACAGGTGCAAGCCGTCCCTTGCGAAGCAGCGTGGCTTGTCAAGCATGTCATCCCAGGCAGACAGACATTGGATCCCCTTAGAATGACACCAGTAATTAAGCCAATTATTAAAGCTGATCATTTTGTCTCTGTATTGTGGCATCATTCTTGGTGAGGGTAGGATACTGCTCAGGGTCAGGGTCATACCGGCCTGGGCTACATAATCTGAGAGCTCCTGTATGTCTCTCTTCATGTAGTCCAGGGAAGTACGTCTCAGGTCGTTCACACCGGCATGGACAATGACTGAGTCATACTTGTACTTGCTGTGGAGTGACCTGAGTGCTTGTGTTATGTGGCGGATTCTAGCGCCCGACAGGCAGCTTACTGTGATCTTTTCCTTGTTCAGTCTGGTGAGTGGGACGTCAGTGTGTCTGACTATGGAGTCACCTATAACAAGTGTGTCTGGCATTGTGTTTGGCCTTAAGGGCTGTGACTGTTTAGCACACTGACTTTGAGAACTATGTGTTGCATGTCTTATGTCTTGAGGTGGCAGTTGCTTGGGTGTCTGCTTTGGAGGCCTCTGTAGTTTTGGTAGATTTTTGATCAGTGCCTCCGAGTATGTCTTTGTGTGTTTGTGTTTGTTTTGCAGTTGTGATAGTTCTATGTGAAACTGGGTTTGTGGTGTGAGTTATTTCCTTCTCCTCCTGTCTGGTCTTGCCAGTCCTGAGTTGAGAGAGCTCAGCCTCCAGTTTGGCTATATAGTTGCATCTCTCACATGCATTTGTGTTTTGTGGGAGAAGGAGTGGGTTGTCTGTGTACATGAGGCAATTGTAACATTGCCTCAAGATGCCCAGATTCACCAGCTGAACAGGAGAGTACACTAGCAACTGACCCTTCGACATGCTAGAAAAAGTGAAAAAGTTTGCTGTGTAACTGAGTCAGAAGGGACCAATAGGGAAATGGGTACTCAAGGGGATTCTAGGCTAATGTAGTACTTTGTTTAGTATATAAGTACTTTACCTATATAAAAATGCTTTAGGAGCAAGTGCTGAGCTTTTGAGATAGAGAATAGACTGTTTAGATTGCAAGTAGAGAAGTTCTAAGGGAAAAATTGAAGAGCAGACTTTACGGAGCCAGAAATAGTTTAACCTTGTTTAACCGGCGCTGCCCGATGGTGCTCTATGGGCAACTCCGCGCTAAATCACGCAAAAGCGGGCTTTATAGCAGGGGGTTGAAAAGAGCTAGGAATTGACCCAAAATGGCCAATAGACTACAAGTTTCTGGCTGGAACCACTGCTCTAGGGACAAATAGGCTGCTCAGTGCTCCCCACTCCCACTGGTGAACAAAGAAGCTTCCCTTTATCCAAATAAGGATATGGAATAGCACAGGAACCAAGCCAAAGCCCAGAGATCAGCAAACTCTGAAGACTGGACTATTCTAGTTCAGTAAGGCGGGAAAACAAGATTTTTTTTTTTTTTTTTTTTTTTGCAGAAAACAGAGGAAAAACAGACAGTAAATGCTTTTAAACGGCTAGCGCACTTGAGTGTGTTAGCCTACAGGTAAAATTAAGCAACAAATAACTTTTTTAAAAGTGCAAAACAGTTAATCAACACAAAAACAGTTTAAATAGAATGCAGAGCTGTATAAACAGGCGAAAATGCAGTCGCTAAGCAGTAAATAATCAAAAAGCCAGAAAAAAATACTTAAATCAGGAAAAAGTCACTCTTTTGCTCTCTGCTGCTTGTAGAACTCTGCAGGACACCACGAGGAGCTGTGCTGAGTGGAAGTCTCTCCCTCCGTTTTCAGGAATTCATCAACCTCCTCAAGAGCAGCTTCCTCATTTCTTAGAGGTTCTTGGGTCCATGCTAGACCAGGGAACCATTCCTCTTGCCCTTCCTTCCCAAGTAGGAAAGGGATTTTACTCCAGAATGTTCCTGGCTCCTTGAAAGAAGACCACTTGGAGGCCTGTTCTGAATCTCTCCTTGCTCAACACCTTTCTCAAGGTTCTTTCTTTTCAGATGTGTTCTCTTCTAACCCCTTTTCCTCTATTGCTGCCCCAGGCTTTTCTGGTATCCTTGGATCTGGAGGATGCTTACCTTCATATTCCAAGTCGCCCTGTTTTCAGAAAGTTTGTTTTTCTCTGTTTCTTCCTCTCATTTTCTGTTATATGTTTTGCCCTTTGGCTTCTCTACTGCCCCAAGGGTATTCACAAAAATGCAGGCTCCAAGGCATTCAGATTTTTCCTTATTTAGACGATGTTGATTCAGGCACCTTTTACCATTTGCTTGTTATAGGGCTCTGCAGTTCACCATATCGCTCCTTCAAAGTCTGGGGTTCACTCTTAACTTACAAAAGTCTGTCCCGACTCCCTCTTAGGATCATGTGTGTCTGGGCTGCACTATTCAGATTGTGCCAATGTTGCCTTCTCTTCCTTTTCCAGAGATGTTGTCCTAGATAGCTTTCTTTTAGTCTCTTTATCCTGTGCCTGCCATTCCAGTCAAAGTTTCTCTGGATTCTAGGATTCATGGCCTCTTCTGTTCCAGTGCTCCTTCTTGCAAGACTGCATATGGGGGGAACCTTCAGTGGTACCTCAGGTCAGTCTGACTTCAGCATTGCCACTCTCTGGATTTCAGAGCACCTCTCTTTCCATGTCTCAAGCTTAAATGTAATTGGTGGATTCAACAACTTACCCTCAACTCAGGTCTGCCTTTTCGGCCTCTGTTTCCCTCAAGACCTGTTCATTGATGTGTCAGACATGGGAGTGGGGGCTTCCTGTGGTCACCTTAAAGTTCAAGTTCTCTGGCCTCCCATCAGAAGCCAGGCCATATCACCATCAACAGATGAGAGCTCTGCTTCTGGCTGTTCAAGCTTTTCACCCCATGTTCTCTCTAGGCTCCCTGAATGTCTACACAGACAATACAACAGTATGTCAACACGCAGAGGGGTGAAAAGTCTTACCTTCTTTGCAGGCTGGCTCTTCAGACTTAGGAGGTGGCTATCAGTTATCAGCTAACTCTTCAGGCAGTGTCTATTCCTTTAAAGCACAATTTAGTGGCAGACTCCTTGAGCAGGTCCAAAGCACAGGCACACGAATGGATGCTTCTTTCTGGATGTAGTCCATCAGGGCGTATTCCTCGGGAGGATCTTTTTGCATCCCCTCTGAATAGGCAGCACCCTCTCTTCTGTTCCAGAGTGTTATGCCATCTACCATGGAAGAGTGATGCCATTTCTTTTCCTTGGAAGTGCAATTTTCTCTCTGCCTTCCCTATTCTTCCTCTCTTTCCATGAACCTTGCAGAAAATTCAGCAGGACTTCCCAATAATCTTGCTATTGACTCTCTCTTGGCCAAAACAGGACTAGTTTCCCCCCATGTTCTTCGTGTTTCACTGTTGCAGTCATTACATTTGGGTTATCTGCTTGCAGTAGCCCTCAGTCGGCCTGATTAACAAAGTCTTGGGTCCTGTGTTGGTTGCTGTCCCTTCTTCCATGATGTCAGGTCGTCAGGGGTATAAAACATGCAGCGGACACCATTACATCAGTCTTTCTTGCCGTGCGGTGCCCGAAGCAGAAACAGTTCGCAAGTGCTGGTCGGCCGACTCCTGAAATTTTTGTTTTCGAGTTTCAGAACCGAAGTCTTCAACTAAAGCTAAGTACCCCGTTGGGGAAACTTTTTCTTGCTCCTTACCGATGTCAG
Organism: Protopterus annectens; assembly: GCF_019279795.1. Taxonomy (NCBI): domain Eukaryota; kingdom Metazoa; phylum Chordata; order Ceratodontiformes; family Protopteridae; genus Protopterus; species Protopterus annectens. The sequence continues at coordinate 712,761,815 of NC_056725.1, read as the reverse complement.
TAAAAGTTAATAATTGCATTACGTGTGGAAAGCAAATACCTCATAAAGATTTTCATTCGTACTGTATTCCTTGCCTAAGCCCTGACCACGATGTAATTTTGTGCTTTATTTAATCAGTGCACTATCCGTCGTTGGTATATTTTTGCCTCTAAATATTTCGTCTCTCAGTTTAATTATCCAGAAATGTTGTCGGTTAGCCATCCGACTACCGGGATTTCGAAAAAACGCAAAGATAAAGACAGAGACAGGGCGCCGAGGTCCAAAACTGCCAATGACACTTCTCCTAAGCCAGTCGCCAGTTCGCCGGTACTCATTGAGATGCTTTTGCAGCCCCTGATACCCGCTACTTCAAATTCGCAGGCCTCTACTGAGACCCATTCGGAGTTCCGGTATGCTGTGAGATGTTTCAACTATGGAACCCGCAGATGTCTCAACTTTGGATGGGTCCGGAGCCAATGTGCAAGCACCGGCTTCTGAGGGTGTATTCAGGCCTACAGACTTGCATATTAAACAGACACCTCCTCCTTCATTTAGGCCTAAATCTCGAACCATGTCTAAAAAACTGACACCCAGGCCGCATGCTCAGGCCTCTATGCCTAAAAAACAAATTATAAGAATGGCTGAAGATCTTATAACTCTAATCAGGGGAAGCCAACCTCCCCTTTCTAAGAGACCTAGGACTGAAGTTGTTTATGAATCTTCTGGCCAGGATTCTGATTTTTCTGATTCTTCTGATGATCTGGATTTGCCCTTATCTACTTATGAGGATTTTGATGCAGAGGACTCTATTCCCTCTGCTTCCCCTCCAGAGGATTTTTCTTTTGGTGAAACCTTACTCTAAGGGAGCATTTCCACTGGGAAAGCCAGGATTTTTCTGATTCAAAAAAGAGGCTTTAGGGATTTCTTCCTCTTGCCTCAGCATAGGCCTTTAGCTATTCCTCTTGTACTAGACATTGTTGATGATGCTTTTTCGGAATCTAGTTTGGCCCCTGATTCTTTGCCTCCTGCTCCCAGAAAACCTGACAGATATTACAGGGTTCCCGATTCACACAAGTTCCTTTTTAAAAATCCTATTGCGGATCCAGAGACTATTTCACAGGGACCCAAGGGCATTAAGGCTTATACTGCTAAAAATCCTACCCCTTCTGATAAGAGACTCCAGGGCGCTGGCTAGATGGGGTAAGAGGGTTTACACTTCTGCAACCTTGGCCATTAGGGCTTTAAACTGCCAGTTTCGTATGTTAAAGTATCAGCAACATGTTATTAGATTGGTAAAACAGAAAATTATGTTGATTCCTGACTGTGCGGAAAATAAAGAATTATACGATTTAATGCATTCTGCTGAACAGGTTGGAAAACATACTTTGCAATGTGGATTTGATTCATTAGAGGTCTCTTGCAGGGCTGCTGATATTGGGTCTGTGCTCAGAAGGCATGCTTGGCTTAAGGAGAAATCTTTGCCTGATCATGTTAAAGCTAAATTGTTGGATGCTCCCTTAAGTCAGGACCGCCTGTTTGGCAACAAGGCTGAGGAAGTTCTTAAAAAGATGGAAGATAAAGCTAAATCTATGCAAACTGATTTCTTACAAGTTCAGCTTCCTAGATTTAGTACGCACTGGCCATCTAAGAATTAGTCTTTTCCAGCCTCTTCCAGGTCTTCTCAAGCCAAACCCAGACATCAGAAACCCCAGGTTTCAATCCCAGGGGATGCACAAGACTTAAGCAATGGGGGCTTTCCGCACCCAAATCAGGGAGTAGTAAGACTCCCTCCTATGGAAAACTGTCTCAATGACTTGCTTTTAAAACTTCCAAGCACTTCCCAACTGAATGCTCCTTTAGGCGGAAAGATTGGCCTGCAGGTCAAAAACTGGGAACTCATTACCCAGGACAAATGGGTTTTAAATATAGTGTCCCGAGGATACAGATTTCACTTCCACACCTTGCCAACACCAAGCGGGTGGCCAGATCTACCCCCAAATCAGTGGGCAGAGGCTCAAAATCAAATACTCTCCCTCTCTCAAGCATGGCGGCTATTCAGTTGGTACCAGAAGAGGAAAAGGGACAAGGTTTCTATCCAAGACTTTTTCTGGTACCCAGAAAAGGCAATACATGTCATCCTATCCTGGACCTTTCTACTCTAAATACCTTTCTGGTGATTCCAAAATTCAAGATGCTGACTCTTCACCTGCTGCTTCCTATGCTAGGCAAAGATGCATGGTTGGCAACACCAGACTTAAAAGAAGCATACCTGTACATCCCTATCAGGGAGTCTTGCAGAAGATACCTACGCTTCAAAGCAGGCTACATGCACAATCAGTTCTCTGCACTGCCCTTTGGCTATCTACTGCACCCAGGGTATTCAAAAAGTGCCTAGCTCCAGTCATTGCATTCTGCAGGCAAAGAAATATTCAAATATATCCATACCTGGACGATTGTCTAATTCAGGCAGAAAGCCAGGACGTACTTTTGAATCATCTGGCCTTTGTTCAAAGGGTACTGACTTGTCTGGGGTACACCATAAATGAAAAGAAGTCATACCTGGTACCCTGTCAACAAATTATATTCCTGGGAGCAAGCTTGAATACAATTTCCTAGATGGCTTTCCTCACGCCAGAGAAACGGACTCATTTGACAACCTAATTCAAACAAGTGGCCACAAAAACCCAGTTATCTTTAAGGCAAATACTGCAAACCTTGGGGTTCATGGCCTCCTGCATTCTAATAATTACATATGCAAGGCTGCATATGAGGAAACTACAATGGTATCTCTAAAGCCTATGGTGTCAACATTCACAGGATCTAGAAGCTATGATTCCTATCATACCTTGCCTACGCCTAGAGTTCCTTTGGTGGGCAGAGGCCTTCCACCAAAACAAGGGACTACCATTCACACTACATTTTACCGTCCAGACCTTAACAACAGATGCATCAGACTATGCATGGAGGGCTCACCTGGCAGGGAAGTGCATTAAGGGCAAATGGAACCCAAGTCAAATGCACCTACACATAAATCAAAAGGAAATGTTAGCTGTACAGAATGCTCTGACAGCCTTCAAGGACAACATTCTTCCAGGACAACTAATGGAAAAGATGGACAATACCAAGGTCAAGTGGTACATATACAAGCAGGGGGGTACACACTCTTGCCCCCTTTGCAGACTAGCCATGACATTATGGAACATAGCCTTGAGCTACCAAGTGAATCTACTAGCTCAGTTCCTGCCAGGAAAACTAAATACACTGCCAGATGGACTAAGCAGAAACCTCATGGACCCACACGAGTGGAAACTGGAACCAAGGATTTTCAATATGTTGACAAGCAAATGGGGGAGCCCAGATATAGACCTGTTTGCCTCCCCGCAGAGCCATCAGTGGGACAAATTTTGCACAAGGATTCCCCACAAACTAGCTTGGAAAGTGGATGCTTTGTCCTTCAGTTGGAAAAACCTATCCGTTTATGCCTTTCCTCCTCTGCCTCTGCTCTCCAAAGTACTACTAAAGATCAAACAGGACAAGCCAAGGATGATTTTAATTGCAGTAGACTGGCCATGCCAACACTTTTACCCCCCCCCCCCGCGCAATGTGTCACACTTGACCCCATGGCACCTGCCTCATATTCCTTCCCTGTTGTCTCAGCAGGAGAACCAGATTTTGCACCCTCAGCTGCAAACCCTGAACCTAGCAGCCTGGCTAACTACCTAATCTCTCCTTTACCACCCCTCGATAAATCAGTGGTGGGTATAATTTTAGAGGCTAGGAGGCCTAGTACTAGAAAATCATATGCTGCAAAATGGAAAAGATTTTGTACCTGGAACCATTCTCAAGGGATGAGCGCAGCAGTGCCCAATTTACCTCAGATTCTACAATATTTGACCGAGATGCTTCATAAGGGCTTGTCCTTTTCCTCCATCAAAATTCATGCCTCAGCAATTTCAGCTCATTATAGAATAGAGCCTCCCCTCTTCTCTCACCCACTGCTCAAGCAGTTCCTCAGAGGGGCCAAAAATGTAAGGCCACTGAGGAGAGCTCCAACTCTAGCCTGGGACCTTAACTTTGTCTAGGAGAAACTCACGCTTCCTCCTTTCGAGCCAGCTGCTACTGCAGATTTAAAATTCCTTTCCTGGAAAACAGCTTTCCTTTTAGCAATCACTTCTGCAAGAAGGATATCTGAGTTACAGGCTCTTATGGCAGTGGAGCCTTTCATCATCTTTCATGCGGACAGGGTGTCCCTCAGAAGCAAACCCTCCTTCATGCCCAAGGTGGTATCCAGCATGGCTCTTAATTAGTCCATTCATTTGCCTACCTTCTTTCCTAACCCACAGAACAAAGGGGAATGGGTACTGCACTCCTTAGATGTGCACAGACAACTTAGATTCTACTTGAACATGACTAAACCTCAAAGGAAATCTGAACAACTGCTGGTGGCATTTGCTGCAGGGACAGAAGGGAAAGCTATTTCAAAATGGATAGGCCACTGCATTCATTTCTGCTTTAAGCACCATGGAAAACCTATCCCACAGGGCATCAGACCCCATTCAACCAGGGCAGCATCTACTTGTACAGCCTTTCTCAGGGGCGTCCCTACAAGGGACATCCTAGAAGCTGCTACCTGGAGTTCTGTACATACTTTAACCAAGCATCATCATTTACCAATTTTTTTCTAAATCCAGAGCTGGTTTTGCCAGTGCAGTCTTGCAGGGCCTTTTAGCTGGTCCTAATTCTATTTAAATTCTTCCTCCCAACCTTAGCTTTGGGAATCTACCCAAATGTAATGACTGCAGCAGTGAAACATGAAAAACATAGTACAGTTGTGTACACTTACCGTAAATGTAGATATCTATTCACTGTTGCAGTCCTGGTTACCCTCCCTCCAGCCCTGTTTTTTTTCTTTTGGCTATACCTCTACTCTCACTTACGATGCTCAAAAAGCTTTTTGGTGTATTTGCTTTTTGTTGGAGGTATATCCTTGTATTATAGATTTAATTGCGTCCCATTAGGGGGGCACCTGACATCTGGGGCAAGAAAAACTGATGTAATGGCGTCTGCTGCATGTTTTATACCCGTGACGATCTGACGTCATGGAAGAAGGGACAGCAACAGACGCAGGACCCAAGACTTTGTTAATCAGGCCGACTGAGGACTACTGCAAGCAGATAACCCAAATGTAATGACTGTAACAGTGAATACACTCAAACATCTACATTTATGGTAAGTGTACACAACTGTACTTTCTTAATGCATCTGGCTAGGGGCAGTCACAAGTTACTTCACCAGCTGGACCTCCTCACACAGGACTAGGGGTCACTCATCTATCCTTACTTGTCCACTCCTCAACTGACACTGTAGGTGATAGGGCTTGATCCCTTTTAGACGCCTTTTTTTCTGAGGACATGCTCAGAGTTTTACAGGAGGCAAGAAAACCTGCAACCAGAAAGTCTTGTATGTCCAAATAGAAAAGATTTTTTGTCTGGTGCCACACTCAAAGCCAGGACCCTTTTTCAATGGTGGTCCCTGTGGATGTTCTTATGTTTGACTGTTAGTCCTGAGTTTTGGGATTTCCCACCACGATAGTCCTTGGCTGGCCTGACTACCAGAGAAAAAAATCTCACTACTACAAGAGCTGGCAGACAGCTTAACCAACTTCCGAACATTCGAGTATATAGGGAACCAGCCGACGTCATGATTTTAGTCTTTTCTTGCCATCAGAGCCCAAAGCAGTATTTCCATGCATCGGCTGGTCCACACCAGAGAGAAGTTGTTTGAAAGTTAAATACCCTATTGGGGAACCCTTTTTTTCATTGCTTGACTCATGTCAGATAAGGTTAATAATTGTCTACATTGCGGTGAGCAGATTCCATACCAAAACTTCCATTCTTTGTGTGTCACCTGTTTAGGTCAGTATCATGACCTACATAACTGCCGTTTCTGTACCCATTTCAGCTCTGTGAGTATTAGACATAGGGCCGAGATCATAGCATGACACCTTAGTGTTGCAATTGTTTCTCAGCATCCAGTGGCATCCACTAGTTGTTCCGAGGTTGAGCTCCCTAAGAGCAAAAGGAATAAAGAAAAGTGACCCAGGCATAAGGCATCAGATGACAATCCGTTTCCATCAGCTAGTCCTTCAAGGCTTGTGATCACAGAAGAAAGTGAGGCGCTTTCACAGCTGCCTTCCGTGACTGAGTCCAGTATCCTATTGGGTCCCTTAACTTCCGCACAGGTCTAAGCACTTGTATCGTCAGTCAGCTCTGGGGCCACTCTGCCGGCCTCGGTAACTGATAAAAGTGCTTTAACTGGTGACACTTTGTGGCATCAGCACAACACCAGCTGTACATTTTTTTTTCAAGAAACTGGTGTCAGAATTGCGGATGTACCTAGGCCCAAACCGAGAGTTACCCCAAAGAGCAGAACTCCTCTGGGCCAATGGGCCTCCTGGCTCCCACACACATTATCAGCAGGATTTGGTTAGGTTAGCTGAAGATTTAATTTTAATTCCCCTGGTCAGATCCAGACAACCCCCTATGGAGTCTTCCCCTGGGAAAAGGACCCTACACCAAAAGTCCTTTCTGTCACTTTTGAATCTGGTGAAGATTCTGACCAGGAGGAGTCTGTGTTTTTGATGGACCCTCCCCGACTTCCTTTGAGGAGCCAGATTCTGAAGAAAACCTGGCTTCCACCCTTGAGGACATTACTTTTGGGGAAACTCTTCATGCTATGAGGGAGCTCAGGATTGCTTGCAGTCCAAAAAGAGGATTAGGGAATTCCTTGACCTGCCAGAGCACAAGCCCCCAGTTTAGAGGTGGTAGAGGGTGTCTTCTTGGGTTCCTCTTTGAATTTGACTTCTCTCCTCAAACCAGTCAGGATGTTGTTCATGTTTCACTTTTGCAGTCGTCACATTTGGGTTATCCCTGCCAGGGTTGCCCTCGGCCGGCCCGAATACCAGAGACTTAGTATTTCTGCGTCAGTTCCTCTTGCTCCAGGACTGATGTCAGGTCATCAGTAGTGTAAAGTAAGGCAGCCAACGGTATTACATCAGTCTTTCTTGCAGTGGAGCCCAAAGCAGAAGCAGTTCTCACAAGTGCCGGTTGGCTGCTACTTGAATTTTGTCCTCCGAATTGAAGCTGAAGTCTTATAAAGCTAAGGACCATGTTGGGGATCCGTTTTTCTTGCACTAACCGATGTCAGAAAAAGTTAACAATTGTCTTGCCTGTGGAAAGCAAATACCACTCCGAAACTTTCAGTCTTACTGCGTCACTTGCTTAGGCCAGGACCACGACGCCCCCTGCTGTCGCTTCTGTGATTTGTTCAATGCCAGAACTATACTTCGTTGGGCCTTTATTGTATTTAGATATTTTCACTTCCAGTCCTCAAACTCTGATGTGGCTTTGGTAAGCTCTGACAGCAAATCGTCCGAAAAAAGTTAAAGATGAAGACAGAGACAGACCGCGCAGGTCCAAACCTACCGACGATGCTCCCGTTAAGCTAGTCATCAGTTCTCTGGTCCTCAGTAAGGCACTTTTGCAGCCCGTGATGCCCGTTTATGTGGATTTGCAGGCCACTACAGATACCCTTTGAGTCCAGTATGCCACAAAACTCTTCTTCGACTAAGGATCCTGCGGTAGTCTCTACCTTGGATGAGCCTGGAGCCGCTGAGCAGGCACCGGCTTCCGAGGAAGGCCTTTGCACTACCGATTCTCGATCCAAACTGACAACTTCTTTTGCGACTACCGTTCTTTCAAAAACTACCGAGTTTCTTAAGCCCAGGTTACGAACCACACCCAAGAAACCGACAACCCAATCTCAAGCACCTGCTTCATTGCCTCAGTCTCAAATACTTAAAATGGCAGAAGACCGTATCATGCTAATCAGGAGAAGCCAAGCTACCTATTCCAAAAGTAAAAGAGATCTGTCCCCTGTAGTTTTTTCTGAACAGGAGTCCGATGACTCTGATGCATCTGAGTATGAAGACATGCAACCCCTCTCTGTTTGAGGATTCTGATGCAGAGGATTCCATTCCTTCAGCCTCTCCTCCAGAGGATTTTTCCTTTGGGGAAACCCTTCACACCTTAAGGGAGCATTTCCAATGGAAAAGTCAGGACTACCCTCAGTCTAAAAAGAGACACTGGGAATTCTTAGATCTTCCGCAGCACATTCCCCTGGCCATCCCCCCAGTCCAGGATGCTGTGGAGGATGTTTTCCTGGAATCCAGCTAGACTCCTGACACCATCCCTCCTGCACCCAGAAAACCAGACAGGTATTAGAGTCCTGATTCACTCAAGTTTCTTTTTAAAAATCCTCCTGCTGACCCAGAGGTAATTTCTCAAGGGCCTAAAGGAATTAAAGCAACCTCTGCTAAGAATCCCACCCCTCAGATAGGAATTCCCGAGCACTAGACATATGGGGTAAAAAAGTATACACTTCAGCTACTCTTGCTATCAGAGCACTAAATTGTCAGTTCCATATGTTAAAATTTCAACAGCATACCCTGGAACTCCTCAAACAAAAAAATGTCTTCCTTTCCTGCTTGTGCAGAGTCTAAAGAGTTACAAGAGTTCATGCATTCTGCAAGTCAAGTAACTAAACACACCTTGCACTGTGGTTTTAATGCCTTAGAAGCTTCTTGCAGGGCAGCAGTCACCGGTTCTGTCCTCGGAAGGCATGCATGGCTTAAGGAATAGCCCTTGCCAGACCATGTTAAATCTAAATTGTTAGATGCCCCCTTGCACAAAGACAACTTATTTGGCACTAAGGCAGATGATGTCTTAATGAGGATGGAGGAAAAAGCAAAATCTATGTAGACAGTTAAGGATTTATACAGGTTCAGCAAGCAATGTCCCTCCAAGCACTGATCCCTTCCTGCTCTCACCAGGTCAGCTCAGTCCAGACCTCGGGGAGACAGACCCCATGGACAGCAGCCACAGGGAATGCAGGGATCTAAGCAGTGGACTACCTCCACTTCAAAACTAGGGAGTTCTAAGCCACCCCCTTATGGTAAGAACTTGCAATGACTCTCCTCCTCCACCTCTTCCCTCTGCCCACCTCCACTTACCCTAAGAGGAAAACCCTCCTTTCATGCATTTACCTGGGCCACCATTACCAACGACCACTGGGTTCTCAACAGGGATGTAAATTTCCTTTCCACACCCTTCCAACTCCAAAAGGATTCCCAGATATACCTCAAAACCAGTGGGCAGAGGCGCAAAAGCAAGTCCTTTCCCTACTCTCCATGAGGGCAGTAGAGCACGTTCCCACAGAACAGAAAGGCCAAGGTTTCTACTCCAGACTTTTTCTGGTACCCAGGAAAGAGGGCACCTGGCGCACCATCCTCAATCTATCCATTCTAAACACCTTTCTGGTGATCCCAAAATTCAGAATGCTCACCCTCCAGCAGCTGCTACTCATGCTCTCCAAGGATGCTTGACTAGCCACCCTAGACCTAAAGGAGGCCTACCTCCACATTCCTATCAGGGATTCATGCAGGAAATATCTCAGTTTCAGGGCAGGATCTCAGCGCTTTCAGTTCTCTGCGTTTTCCTTTGGTTTATCAACTGCTCCCAGAGTTTTCACAAAATGTCTGGCTCCGGCCATTGCCTTTTGCAGGCAAAGGAATATCCATATTTACCCATACTTAGACGACTGTCTAATTCAGACAGACAGCCAGGAACAGCTGCTCAAGCACCTGGCCTTTGTAAAGTCCCTACTACCCTCCTTGGGATACACAGTCAACGAAAAGAAATCCAAACCGGTACCCACCCAAAAGATTATATTCTTGGGAGCAAGCCTGGACACAGCATCCCAGATGGCATTCCTTACATCAGAAAAGCAAACCTTCCTGACTGCCTACTTCTCTCAGCTAACCACCAGACCCCAACTATCTGCAAGGAAAATCCTGCAAGCTCTGGGGTTCATGGCATCTTGCATTCTACTCAGTCCATATGCCAGACTGCATATGAGGAAACTTCAGTGGTATCTAAACAGCCTTTGGTGTCAACACTCTCAATACCTGGAGACTCTTCATAGCTTGCCTCAGAAAAGATTTTCTTTGGTAGGCAACAGCGTGCTCCCTCAACAAAGAACTACCCTTCTCACTAGTCCATGCTGCCCAGACCCTCACCATAGATGCATCAGATTATGCCTGGGGTGCTCACTTGGATGGCAGGTGCATACAGGGCCAGTGGAGCCCACAGCAAATCCATCTGCACATCAACCAGAAAGTGATGGCAGCTGTCCAGCATGCCTTGATAACTTTCAAGCCCCTTCTCTCCCCAGGAGCTCTCCTGATCAAAACAGACAACACAACTGTGATGTGGTACATCAACAAGCAGGGTGAGACTCAGTCCTACCCTCTGTGCAGGCTGGCCATGACACTTTGGCACACAGCCTCTACCATGCAGCTTCACCTGTTCGCACAATTCCTACCAGGTTCTCTCAACTCTCTGGTGGACCACTTAAGCAAACATCTTCTGGATCCACACGAGTGGCAGCTCAACAGGAAAAACCTTTGCCCTAATAACTCAGAAATGGGCTACCCCAAAGGTCGACCTCTTTGCCTCCAACACCAACCATCAGCTCAGCAAGTTCTGCACCGGGGAGCATCAAAGCATGGCTTGTAAAGTGGATGCCCTGTCCTTCCCCTGGGTCAATCTATCGGTCTATGCATTTCCTCCACCACCTCTCATCCCCCGGGTGCTGCTCAAAATAAAGGAGGAAAAACCAAGGACAATTCTTATAGCTCCAGACTGGCCTCACTAGCACTGGTACCCCTTGTTGCGCAGCCTGTCCCCTCTGCCATCTTGGCATCTCCCTCAGATTCCAAACCTCTTGACCCAGAGGGAAGAGAAATTCATGCATCTCCAATTGCAGACACTCAATTTGGCAGCTTGGCTTATTCCCTAACCACCGATCAGTCTGCCAACCTCACCAAAAAGGTTCTAGATGTACGTGAGGCCAGGCGCTCTAGCACTAGCAAGTTTTATGCTGACAAATGGAAAAGGTTCTGCACCTGTATTCAGGCTAAGAGAGCCAGTACGGCACAGCCCACCCTCCTTCACATCCCGGATTACTTAGCTGACCTCCTACACAGTAGAGACTCCTTTTCCTCTATTCATATTCATGCCTCTGCTATCTCTGCTCATTTTCCTATTGAGCAGCCCCTTTTCTCACACCCTCTGATCCAACAGTTCCTAAGAGGGGCTAGCAACTTGAGGCCACCCAGAAGAGCACCAACCCCAGCTTGGGACCTTAACTTTGTGTTGGAAAAGCTCACTCTCCACCCCCTTCGAGCCTGACTCTTCAGCAGAGCTAAAATTTCTCTCCTGGAAGACAGCTTTCCATCTGGCCATCACTTTCCAGAAGGTTCTCCGAGCTGCAAGCACTCATGACTCTGGAACCCTTCATCAACTTCCATGTTGACATTTGTCAACCACAGAACAAGGGGGAAAGGATCCTGCACACTGTAGATGTGCACAGGCAGGTCAGATTCTGTCTAGACAGGACTAAATCCTTAAGAAAGTCTGATCAATTGCTGGTTATCTTTGCTGCAGGGGCAAAGTGATCTCCAAACAAACCATCTCCAAATGGATAGCACACTGCATCCATTTCTGCTACAAACAATACGGAAAGCATCCCACCAAGGGGGTCAGGACTCACTCCACCAGAGCAGCCTCCACCTCTGCAGCTTTCCTCAGAGGAGTCCCCACCAGGGACATCTAGGATGTTGCCACCTGGACATCTGTTCACACCTTCAGCAAACATTGCCACCTGCCTATCTTCTCCAAATCCAGGGCAGAGTTGTCCTCTGGAGTCTTGCAGGGCATCCTAGCCAGCCCCTAGGTTCCTTGACTGCCTCCACCCTTTTCCTCAGCTTTGGGAATCAACCCAAATGTGATGACTGCAGCAGTGAAACACGAAGAACATAGTATAGTTGTGTACACTTACCATAATTGTAGATGTTCGAGTGTATTCACTGTTGCAATTCTTGTTTCTCTCCCTCCATCCCCCTCTTCTTTCTTCTCTTTCCGTACAAGGGACATATTGGTATTTACTTTTTACTGGTGGGGTTCTTCCACCAGAACCAGGATCCCACTTGGGGGCTCCTGACAGGTTAGGGCAAGAAAAACTGATGCAATGGCATTGACTGCGTTACTTTATACTACTGACGACCTGACATCAGTCCTGGAGTGACAGCAACCGACGCAGAAATACTTAGCCTCTGGTATTCGGGCCGGCTGATGGCTACCCTGGCAGGGATAACCCAGATGTGATGACTGCAACAGTGAATACACTTGAACATCTACATTTATGGTAAGTGTACACAACTGTACTTTTTATAGGGTACTGCTCCAGGAACAACCTACTCTCAGCCTGAAAGACGGATGCCTTTTTCCCCCTTGGACTCACCTTTTCATCTATGCATTCCCCTCCTTGTTTACCTCTGCATCCTCAGGTGCTTTTAAAAATAAAGGAAGAGGGGCCCAGGGCAATACTGATAGCCCCAGACTGGCCCAGATAACACTGATATCCTCTGCTACTCAACCTAACCAATGAGAAACTATGGCAGTTACCTCAGAGAGTGGCTCTTCTAACTCAAGACAAGGGAACTATTGCGCATTCCAACCTGCAAACACTTACTTTCACCCTGGATAAATCCTCAGCATCCTGGACTTGACCCTTCCCTAAGCAAGCAGGCTCGACATCCTTAAAGAGGCCAGATGGCCCAGTACTAGGAAATGTTGCTCAGCTAAGTGAAAAAAGTTTTCCATTTGTTGTCAACAACAGGGCCACAATCCTTTCTTAGACGAGATCTTTATCATCCTAGATTACCTGGCTAATCTGGTTGAAAAGGGCCTATCCTTTTCTGCTATTAAAATTTATACCTCTGCCTGGCTAATCTGGTTGAAAAGGGCCTATCCTATTCTGCTATTAAAATTGATACCTTTGCCATTTTGGCCCATATCCCTGTTCGTCATCCTGTCATTTTTCACCACCTTCCCAGACAGTTTCCTAGGGGAGTGATTCACATCAAGCCTCCCAGACCATCACCTACCCCTCCATGGGACCTCACTTCTTTTTTGAAAAAACTGACCTGGCCTCCTTTCGAACCAGCGGTTTCTGCTAACTTAAAATGTCTGACTTGGGAAAACTGCCATTTTGCTATCACTTCTGCTAGAAGAGTCTCTGAGCTGCAGGATTTTGTGGTGGTGGAGCCTTTTCTCATCTTCCACCAAGGCAGTCTTCCACAGGACTAACCCTTCCTTTATGCCCAAGGTGGTGATAGACACATCACTGAATCAAGCCGTATATCTTATCTACCTTTTTTCCCCAGTCCTCAGAACCAGGGGGAAAGAATCCTTTATTCCTGTGGATGTTCATAGGCAGCTCCATTACTGTCTTGAACGAAAGAAAACCTTGAGAAAATCAGACAAACTCTTTGTGGCCTTTGCCTCCTGTGCTGAAGGAAAACTAGTTTCCGAACAGACCATCTCCAAATAGATCTATCACTGTATCTCGTGTTCTTACAGCCATCATGGTAAGAAGCCACCTGAGGCTGTTAAGACTCACTCGACTAGGGTTACTGCTGCCTGCACTGCCTTTCCAAAAGGAGTCCCTACCAAGGACTTTCTGGAAACTGCTACGCAGTCATCACTGCAAACACTACCACTTTTGAGGTCCAGAACAGGATTCACTGCTACCATTCTGCAGAGCATTCTGTCCTCTTCCTAATCTGCCACCACCTTCCTTTTTAGCTTTGGGAATCATCCCACAAGTCAGGACTGCAACAGTGAAACACAAAGAACATAGTAGTACAGTTATGTACACTTACCATAAATGTAGATGTTCGAGTGTATTCACTGTTGCAGTCTTTTTTTCCCTCCCTCCGTCCCCCTTAGCCTACAGGGTAGTCTGGCATAAACCTCTTCTCAAGCCAAGATGACCCCCCCCCCTTTTTTTTTTTTTACCCTTCCCTTGTTCAGGTTTTAAGTCCTTTACTTTAGGACCCATCTTGAGGGATCCTACCTTCGGGGGGGGGGGGGATGAAATTGTGATGTTGGGTCGCTCCCTATATACGTGAGCATACTGACGTTGGTCAGGGCGTCCACCAGCTCTTGGAGGAGGGAGATTTTTTTCTCTGGTAGTCGGGCTGGCCAAGGACATTTACAGCAGGAAATCTCGCAAGTCAATACTGCAACAGTAAATACACTCAAGCATCTACATTTCTGGTAAGTGTACACAGCTGTATTTTTCTCTTCTATTTGTGCGAGTTGCTCCATTCTGACTTGGCCTATTTATCTGTAAAGGCCCATTTGTCAGCTGTTTTTCCTGTCTACCCTTGAATCCTCGTTTTACTTCTCGTTTTGAGGTCAAACAGATGTCCTTCCTTTTCACTGTTGCAGTATTCTTTACAGTAGGGGATCCCCTGCCAAGGGCGGCCTGATCCAGCCAGTACGTATGCTCCCTCTTTATAGCATGGGGTATAAAGGTAACGTCCAGATGAACCAGCCTCAGAACTTCTTTGCCACCAGTCTGAATGCCCGTTTCATTGCTAGTTCACCAAGCCATTTCAGATAAGTGCCCCATTGGGGGTTTTCCTCTTATCTTTTTCCTTTGTTGTTACTTGTGGGGTTTCATGTCTTCCAGGAAGGGTAAACGCCAGTGCGGGAGACGGATTCCCCATAAAGACAGTCACGAGCAGTGCTTATTTTGTCTCTGAGCTTCCCATGACCATACATTCTGTCCCATTTATCAGGCTTTCATTGCAAAGACTGTCCATAGTAGGCTTTCCTCTCTGGCCTTGTATTTAGAGACTCAATGTCTTAAGCTTTTAGCGAAAGACACTATGAGGTGAACTGCCCACTCTGAGGGTCAGCCGTCTGTGATGAAAAATACCAATAAGTCTGAGTTTGATTCTTCAGCTGTACTTCCTCTGCCGGACGTCTCTCTGAAGGATAGTGAAAGCCCAGATGATCACCTGGCTCTTCTGTTGGATTCCTCTACCATGACCCCTTTGGAGGCCGGCATGGCTCCAACCATAGGCACGTTCTTGAAGGCCTTGCAGACATCTGCTTTAGATGTGGCTGATTATTACTTAAGGGCCTAATGGTGTTGCACAAATTTTGGTTAGAGAGGAAACTCCGACTACAGTTGTGGAATGTCGTCCGGTATATGAGCCTTCTAGGTTTTACAAGGCAGATGTCCCTTTGAAGAAGAAATGGAAAACAAAGCATTTATATTCATCTGTTGTAGTATTCTTAATAAGAGGGAGATCTGTGCAGCAGGCGACCCAACATTGGCTTGTATATAAAAATCTTTTACTACTGTAGGATGCATGGTACGCCGCATGTCGGCACGCATCCACCTCAGAACTTCTGTGCTGCCAGTCTGTACACCACCTTGAATGTCAGTTTGTTTGTCGAGTCATTTGGCTGTTTTTCAGCGAATTCTCAGATGCGTGCCCCATTGGGGAAATCTTGTTTCTTTTACTACTGTTTAGTGGTAAGATTTCATGTCATCCAAAAAAGGCAGATGCCAGTGTGAAAGACAAATTCCACATAAGAATAGCCATCTTCGTGTCTGTTTTGCTTAGGTCCTACTCACAATCGCATATCCTGTCCCATTTGCTAGGTCTTTGTACCCAAGACCCATAGAAGGAGGCTTTCCTCCTTAGCCATTTACTTGAAAAACCAGCACTTAAAAGTTATTAGTGAAGAATGTGATGGAGGGATCCCCGAGGACCCTGGCAGAACTTCACTCATTGTTTGTTTAATACCCCTTTGGCTTTGAAACCTCCTCAAGGAGTTTCTGTTCCTGCTCCACCTTGGTTCTCGACTCCTCTTAAAAGGCCTAGGGAACAAGATTCCTCTGAGGAAGAGGTGGATTCAGATGAGGAATCCCTTGCTTTATCCTTACTTACTCATCCCAGATTCCTTCCCTTTTAGACTATTGTTCTGAGGAAGAGGAGTCTAATAGTCCTGACACTCCCATTGAGGAGATTTCCTTCAGAGAGACCATTTCAAGATGATGGAATTTTTTATATGGGATTGTGCTCAGGTTTCTGAAGTATAGAAGCGGTATTACGAGTTTCTGCAAATGGACTATCCCAGACCTTCTGTTCCCTCCTGTATTGGCTGCCTTGTTGGATGACTTTTCTACTGTGTCTCAGGCTCCAGATTCCCAATCTCCTGCCCCTGAAAAACCTGACAGATTTGGCAGAGTGCCTGCGGATTGAAAATTCCTTTATATATGTCCTATAGCTGACCTCTCTGTGGTGTCTGTAGCATCTGACAAGCCATCTCCGTTACTGCCTTCTGCAAAGTTTCTTCCTTCTGATAAAGACAGTAGGACTGTCAAAAGGCTAGTTAAGAAGGTTTATACCTTTCTTTTAGAGCTGTTATTTACCAAACTCTTATGTCCAGATATATTTTTGCTTTTCTTTCTCAGGCTTGTAAGGTAATTTCTGACCTTCCTGATTGTGAAGGGAAGACTTCTGCCCTCTCTTTGTTGGGGACTTCTCTGGTGGCTCACCATTCTGTTAAGTGCAATTGTGATGCAGCAGATGCTTCTTCCAGAGCTGCTGCTTTTAATTCTGTATCGAGGAGATATTCCTTGTTTTGTCTTCAACCTTTGCCTAATGATATTAAGGCTAAGTTGATGGATGCTCCTCTGGATAACAAATACTTATTTGATGCAGCTCCTGCGATTTGTTTTTTGCAGGAACTTAAACATGTTTTGTTTCCCTGTGCCTAAATTACCATAATAAACTGGCCTTTGCCCGCAGACAGCCTCGCCCTTCTCCCAAGGGTAAGCGGGTCTACTTTTAAATTTTGAACTTTCAAAACCTTGAATTGCTTATGATCGAGACCATAGGCTCGAAGTTTTGAAAGTTTGAACCGTTTAAATGGAGATAGCCATATAGCGTGGAACAGTAACTTTACCGCTTTCCATACTGTAGTGCAATCTTGGAGTTGGTATATTTAATTAGCAGGGGGTGTGGGGGAGCAGAGGGGGCTTGCCCCCTGCAAAAAACGTAAAAAAAATTGATTTTTTTTTTTTTTTGTTGTTTTATTTTTATTTACCTTTCAGACTTTCAAATAATTGATCTTATGGTCTTAACCATAAGCAATTTGAGGTTTTAAAAGTTCAAAATTTGGAAGTATACCCAGGTAAGAAAGGGGGGGGGGGATAAAGAGCTCCTCCTGCTGAAGCCACCCAGACTCCTGTAACCCAGAAATCTTCTTTTCCAGACAATCTAGGTGCTGTCTGGCTGTCCTGTTCTTCTTGGCTACATTCCTTATTCTCTTCGTTTTTCTCTATCCATTATAGTTTGATTAAAGATTTCTCAGGATTCCTGGGTTCTTCTCCAAGGCTATTACATGGTCTGGAAATCTTTTTCCCCCTTCAAGGGCATTCTTCAGCCCACTTAGGAACAGTTGGCTTTCTTTCTAGGGGTGCTTCAGCATCTTTTGACTCGGGGGAACTATTTCAGGGAACTATTCAGGTAGTTCCTGTTTCCCAAAGGGGGGAGGAGGTTTTACTCCAGAATATTTTTGGTTCCAAGGAAAGATGGCACTTGGAGACCCATTCTAGACTGCTCTAATTTAAACACCTTTCTGAAGGTCCCTTCCTTTCAGATGTTGTCCCTACATACTTTGTTCCCTCTGCTGCATCTTCAGGCTTTTCTAGTGTCTCTGGACCTCAAGGATGCTTATATTCTTATTCCTGTTCATCCCCTTTTCAGAAGTTTTTATGTTTTCTGTTGCTTCTTGGCATTTTCAGTTTTCAACTTTGCCCTTTCTACTGCCCCAAGGGTATTCAGCAAAAGCCTCCTCCGGTGATTGCATTTTGCAAGCTAAGGGGAATACAAGTCTTTTCCTACTTGGACGATCTCCTGCTTCAGGCATCCTGCTGAGAGATTCTACTGCAGCATCTTCACTTTGCTATTTCCCTTTTGTAAAGCCTGGGATTCACTGCAGATTTCCAAAAGTCTTTTTTGACTCCTTCACAGGATCATGTATATGTCCCTCTGTTCACTTGCCACAGTATTATTAACCTGCGGGATCTCCTGCCTGAAGGTGACCCAACGTTGGGCAGTATACAGAAGTCTTGTACTACTGTAGGGTATGTGGGACATCGCATGTAGGCTGATGTCGGACGTAGGCCATTAAAGCAACATATGCACATACTAGCCTCAGAACTTTTCTGCCTGCATTTGAACACCGTTCCAACAGTTGATCTGATCATTGCAGCATTTGCGGCTTCAGTTTTTTTCCATATAAGTGCCCCATTGGGGAATCTTTTCTCTTACTACTGTTATGATTATGTAATTCAAAAAGGGCAAGTGCCAGTGTGGAAGACGAAGTCCACATAAAGACAGCCAGTTGTCAGTAGCTCTCTTGTTTTAGGCCCTAACCATGACCACAAGTCCTGCAGCATTTGCCAGTCCATTGTACTAAAGACCCTTAGAAGCAGGCTTTCCTCTGTTGCTTATATTTAGAGAACCAATGGCTTAAGTTGCTATCGAAGCGTATGGAGGGTATCTCACGGTGCAGCGCCGAGCCAGTGAAGCACAAGGCCAAGAAAACTTGGCCTGCAGGAACAAATTCACAGGCTGAGCCCAGTTCTGAGGTTGCCTTGACTTCGGCCACAAGCATGTCTGTGGAGGTCAGATGTCCAATCAGGATGTCGTGGGGGAACCTAGGCTCAAAAGTATGGAGTGTCCTGGGGTGGGGTGCCACGCACTCAAGCAAGAGAAGAGATGCAGTCAGACACATTTGAATGTAGGCCTTTGTCCATTCCTCCGGCGTTGCATAGGATTATTTCTTCTGCAAAGCAAAAACAAAAGACTAAGCATTTGTCCCCTACCAGAGGCACCCCTACAGATTCGGTGACCTTTCAAGCCGCCTTCCTGTCAGCCTGCTTCTACTCCTACTTCCCAGCCTTCTCAAAAAAGGATTAGGCACAAAGACTCATCTGATGAATTTTCTTCTAATGAAGAGGAATTTCTGGGTTATTCCACACAAATCCCTTCCCCTAGGAATATGTTTCCCTGAAGAGGAGTCAGTCAGTGCTGACTCTCCTATGGAAGAGAGATGCTTTGATGAAACTCTCCTGAAAATGGGAGAACGCTTTAAATGGGATACTTCCAAAATTTCTGAAGTCCGGATAAAATATCATCAACTTTTACACGTTGATGTCCCTAGCCCCCTCTGCAGTTCCACTTGTGCATCCTGCATTTCTGGATGCCTTTCACAGTGCTTCACAAACCCCAGACTCCAAGGCCCCAGCCCCCAAGAAGCCAGACCACTTCTACAAAGGTCCCTGAGAACTGTAAATTCCTCTTCAAGTGCCCTGCTGCAGACCCAGCAGTTATTTCTGTAGCTGCAGACAAACCTAGGATGCTTCCATCCTCTAATCTTCTCCCATTAGACAAAGAGATTAGAACCCTTGAGAGAAACAGTAAAAAGGCCTTTACGTCAGTCACCTTGGCTTTCAGGGCCATTAATTAGCAGACGCGTATGACAAAGTACTCCTTAGAGCTTTTGTCTCTGGCATCTAGTGCCATTGCAGATCTTCAAAATTCAGAAGGAAAAGCCTTGGCTGTATCTATCCCGGGAGCTTCCTCCCAAGTGGCAAAACATTCCATTAAATGTAGCTATGATGCTTCAGAGGCTTGTGCCATGTCAGCTGCTACTGTTTGTTCTTAGAAGATTTTTCTGGCTCAGGCTGCAGCCCCTCAAGGATGACTTCAAAAACAAGGAACTCAAGGAGTTGAAACACATCCTGGTTTCTCCCGTGCCCAAGTTTCAGGAGAATTTCTCTTCTAAGCCTGTTTTCTTCCATAACGACACTCAACACCCCTCCAGTAAGTCTTCCAGAGGTGGCAAGAGACACTAGAAGGCTAGGAGTTCTCAGACATCCTTCATAGAAATTCATAGATTAGTACTAAGCTAACTGCCCTTGCGAGCCATTTTAAGCCTAGCTAATTATCCCTCGTGAGACTCAAACCCTGCACCTTGTGTTTATAAGGCAAACACCTTAAGCATTAGGCCACCCTCCCAACCCCATCCTCACAACAAAGGCAGTCATTTCCTGACAAAGCAGGGAGTCTGCGACTACCCTGCAGATTTTTCTTTTTCCCGTCTTTCCCTTCACCTGTCAAACGTGCATAGAGTCTGGGAAAGCATCACCCAAGACACCTGGGTTCTTTCCATAATCAGAACTCCCACCTTCAAGGGTATTCCTCAAACCCCCCCCCCCCCCCTGAGAGCAGTTGCCCCTTTGGAAACAGGGCTCCATTCAAAAAGCTCCTCAGTCCTCAAGAGGAAAAAGCTTCTATTCAAGAATGTTCTTAGTACCAGAAAGGATGGCCCCTGGAGAACAATACTGGATTTATCCCATCTCAACACCTGCCTAAAGGTTCCTGCCTTCAGAATGTTGACACTTCAAACTGTATCCCCCCCTTATCCTTCCACAGGGATACATGGCAGCTATAGATATAAAAGATGCTTACTTTCACATCCCCATTCACCCCATGTTCAGGAAATAAAATTTTCTCTGGGTTTCTGGCATTTTCAATTCTCTGCCTTCCCCTGTGGTCTTTCTACAGCACCAAGGGTCTTCACAAAATGCCTGGTTGCAGTGATTGCACAGTGCAGGCTTTTGGCCATCCAGATTTTCCCGTACCTAGACGACCTACTTTTACAGGCCCCAACTTCCCACACTCTACTCCAAAACCTGAAAGCCACCATTTCCCTCCTCAGAAAACTGGGATTCACTATCAGCTACAGGAAGTCAGCCCCCACTCCTTCACAGGACCACATTTTTCTGGGTTGTTGAATCCAGACCGATATGAGTGTGTCACTTCCACCTCAGAAGGTGCAGGACCTTCAGTCCTTCTTTCACTCCATTCTCTGCTCAATTCACATCACAGCCAGGGAGTTATTCATAGTGCTAGGATTCATGGCTTCAATCATTCTATTGGTATCGATGGCAAAACTCCACATGAGGAAATTCCATTGGTTCCTTAGATCAGTGTGGACCCAGCATTCTCCCCACTAGAATACAAAGTCCCTGTCATTCCTAGTTCTAAGAGCGGGACTGCTCTGGTGGATCCAACAGATAGACCTAAATCCAGGTCAAGCCCAACATCCTCTTGCCCCCACCCCCAGTCGTAGAACTCTACACAGATGCATCAGATGTGGGCTGGGTTCCAGCCTTGGGCATATTCACAGTTCAGGGAATTAGAACTCCCTCCCAAAAATCGTAACACATCAACATCAGGGAAATGTGAGCATTGCTACTAGCTCTACAAGCATCTCAACCTCTCTTTTGCCCAGGCCCTTAACAGCTGTTCACAGACAACATGACAGTCCTCTGGTATGTGAAGAAACGGGGGGTGGGGCAGATCCTATCTCCTTTGTAGGTTGGTTGTCCTGGTATGGAAATGTCTGACCCAATACCACATGACTATTCAGGCAGTGTGCATTCATTCCAACCTTGAATAGTACCGTAACTCAATCCCACAAATGGGATGTGTTCCTGGGCATAGTCCACCAATGGGGTATTCCTCAAATAGACTTATTTGTCTCCTCCCTGAACAGACAACTTCCAATATTTTGTGACAAAGTCCCGAGACCTCTGGTTTGGAAGGTAGATGTCCTCTCCTTCTCTCAGAAGGGATGTTTCTGTATGCATTCCATCCCCTTTCTCCAGTACCAGAAGTTCTGTTCAAGATTTGACAAGACCAACCAAAAATCTTGATGGTGATACCATTTTGGCCAAGACAGCACTGGCTCCCCCTCCTACATGTAGCAAAGAGCCATTGTGAAGATAGATGAAGGTTGCCAGCCTAGCCAGATAGAATTTTGGAGATAATTCTGTCATCTGTAAATATATATGTAAACCACAGACTTGTTGTCTTGAATGGTAAAAATAGTGTTACATGTGGAACTGCAAAAATGTAACAGTGCACTCTGCTGTAAGGAAGCTAAGTCAAGCATTTTATGACTGTCTTTGATCTTTAAAGTTGACTCCAGCCTGTCTAGATGAAGGAATTCTTGCTATTGATGTTCTTCTTGTTTCACTGTTGCAGTCCTCACACTTGGGTTATCTGTCTGCAGGTAACCCTCAGTCTGCCCAAATACCAGAGTCTTGGGATTTCTGTGTCGGATGCTGTCACCTCTTCCATGATGTCAGCTCGTCAGGGGTGTAAAACATGCAGCCGATGCCATTACATCAGCTTTTCTTGCCAAGCGGGAGCCCAAAGCAGAAGCAGTTTGCAAGTGCCGGTGGGCCGCTGCCTGAAATTTTCGTTGTTAGAGTTTCAAACCTGAAGTCTTCCAAAGCTAAGTACCCCATTGGGGATCCTTTTTTCTTGCTCTAACCGATCAGAAGACGTTAACAATTGTCTTGCCTGTGAAAAACAAATACCTCTCATAGATTTTCATTCTTACTGTGTCATTTGTTTAGGCCCAGACCACGACATTCCTCGCTGTCGGTTTTGTGCCTTGTTTAACACCTGAACTATTTGTCGTTGGGTTATCTTAGTCGATAAATTCTTTCGCTATTATTCTCCATATTCAGAAATGGCTTTGATAAGCCGTCCGACTACCGATCTTCCGAAAAAACGTAAGGATAAAGACAGATCGCATAGGTCCAAAACTTCTGACAACGCTGCCGTTAAGCTAGTCACCAGTTCACCGGTACTCAGTGAGGTGCTTTTGCAGCCCCTGCCACCCACTTCTGCCGATTCGCAGGTCGCTGCTGAGACCCATTCGGAGTCCGGTATGCCATGAGTTGCTTCTTCAACTATGGAATCTGCGGATGTCTCTACCTTGGATGGGTCCGGAGCCGCTGTGCAGGCACTGGCTTCTGAAGGTGTATTCCAACCTTCTGATGTTCATATTAAACAGTCTACTTCATTTCTGACTAAAACTGCCAAGTTTCTCAGGCCCAGAGTTCACACTATGCCTAGAAAACAGACGACCAAAGCGCATGCTCAAGCTTCCAAGAATGGCTGAAGACCTTATATCTTTAATTAGGGGTAGCCAGCTGTCCCTCTCTAAAAGACAAAGGATTGATTTTCCTTCTGATTCTACAGACCATGGGTCCAATGACTCTGATCCCTCTGATTACCAGGACATTCCCTTATTGACAGATGAGGATTCAGATGCAGAGGATTCCATTCCATCTGCCTCCTCTCCAGAGGTCTTTTCTTTTGGTGAAACGTTGCATACCTTAAGAGAGCATTTCAGCTGAGAATGCCAGGACTACCCACAGTCCAAAAAGAGACTCAGAGAATTTTTAGACTTGCCTCAGCACAGGCCTCTAGCAATACCCCCTGTCCTGGATATTGTAGGTGATGTCTTCATGGAATCCAGTCTTACTCTTGATACTTTACCCACCAGCTGCTAGAAAGCCTGACAGGTGCCACAGAGTACCTGACTCGCACAGGTTTCTCTGTTCCACTGCGGATCCAGAGACCATTTCCCAGGGACCTAAAGGTATCAAGGCTACTACAGCCAAAAACCCTACCCCTTCGGACAGAGATTCTAGAGCTTTAGACAGATGGGGTAAGAAGGTATATACCTCTGCAACTGTTGCCAGTTTCACATGTTGAAGTATCAGCAGCATATTATGGAACTAATTAAACAAAAAATGGTGTTGCTTCCATATTGTGCAGAAAATAAAGATTTACAAGAGTTAATGCATTCTGCAAACCAAGTTAGTCAACATAATTTGCAGTGTGGTTTTGATGCCTTAGAAGCATCTTGCAGGGCTGCTGTGACTGGGTCTGTACTGAGAAGGCATGCTTGGCTAAAGGAACAAATCTTGCCAGACCATGTCAAAGCAAAATTACTAGATGCTCCATTAAACCAGGAACATTTGTTTGACACAAAAACAGAAGAGGTTCTTAAAAATATGGAGGGAAAAGCTAAATCTATGCAAACTGTTAAAGATTTCTTACAGGTGCAGCCACCTAGATTCAGTAGGCATTGGTCTTCTAAAAACTGGTCCTTTCCGGTCCCTCCCAGACCTTCTCAGTCCAAACCTAGGGGCAAAAGGCCACCAAGACTACAGTCTCAGGATATGCAGAGATCTAAGCAATGGAGTACTCCCACCTCAAAAACAGGGAGTGGTAAGCCACCCCCTTATGGAAAAAATTCACATTGACTTGTCTATCATCCTTCCCAGCCATGCCCAAGTACTTGCACCCCTAGGAGGAAAACTCTCCCTGCATGCAAAAAAATGGATGTCCATTACCCAGGACAGATGGGTCCTAAACATTATATCGCAGGGATGCATATTCTACTTCCACTCACTGCCAACCCCAAGCGGGTTGCCAGACCTTCCTCCAAACCAGTGGGCAGAGGCTAGAAAGCAAGTACTTTCTCTTCTCAGTGTCAGGGCTATACAGCCTGTTCCAATAGAGCAAAGGGGACATGGTTTCTACTCCAGACTGTTCCTGGTGCCCAGAAAAGAGAGCTTATGGTGCCCTGTCCTTGATCTGTCCATTCTCAACACCTTCCTGATGGTCCCAAAATTCCAAATGCTTACTACTACAACAGCTGCATCCTGTGCTAGCCAAGGACTCCTGGCTAGTCACCCTAGACTTAAAAGAAGCTTATCTACACATTCCCATAAGGGAATCTTGCAGGGAATGTCTACGTTTCAGGGCAGGCTCAATGCATTATTCGTTCTCTGCACTTCCCTTTGGCTTATTTACTGCGCCCAGGGTATTCACAAAGTGACTCCAGCCATTGCATACTGCAGACAGAGAAATATTCAAATTTACCCATACTTGGGACGATTGCCTGATTCAGGCAGACAGTCAGGAATTGCTACTTCAGCACCTGGCATTTGTAAAGAGACTTCTAACTTCGATTGGGTACACCATCAACAAAATAAATCACATCTGGTGCCCAGCCAAAAGATTGTATTCCTGGGAGAAAGCTGGAACACAACTTCCCAGATGGCATTCCTCACTCCAGAAAAGCAGGTTCATTTGACAAACTACTTCAAACTAATGGCCATCAAAACCCATCTGTCTGCAAGAAAAATACTGCAAGCCCTATGGTTCATGGCCCCATGCATTCTACTAATTCCATATGCAAGACTGCATATGAAGAAACTTCAGTGGTACTTAAAAAGTCTCTGGTGTCAATATTCCCAGGACTTGGAAACACTGATTCCTATCCTTCCTTGTCTAAGAGCAGAGTTCCTTTGGTGGGCAGAGGCTTGCAACCACAACAAGGGACTTCCTTTCACTCAACCCCTCACCACCCAAACCCTGAGAACAGATGCATCAGACTATGCATGGGGGGCTCACATGGCAGGCAAATGCATTCAAGGCAAATTGAGCCCAGGACAAATTCACCTGCATATCAATCAAAAAGAAATGTTAGCTGTACAGACTGCTCTGACAGCCTTCAAATACCTTATCCTTCCAGGACAACTCTTGTGTGGTACATAAACAGGCAGGAAGGAACTCATTCCTACCCACTCTGCAGGTTAGCCATGGCCCTGTGGAACACAGCCTTGAGCAACCAAGTGCGCCTGCAAGCTCAGTTCCTGCCAGGCAGAATTCACTGGCAGATGACTTGAGCAGAAATCTACTGGACCCACACGAGTGGAAACTGGAACCCAACTCATTCAAACTTCTAATCAACAGGTGGGGGACACCAGAGGTGGACCTCTTTTGCCTCCCCCCAAAACCATCAGTTGAGCAAATTTTGCACCAGAAATCCCCACAGCCAAGCATGGCAAGTGGATGCCCTATCCTTTACATGGGAAAACCTCTCAATTTATGCCTTTTCCCCTTTGTCCCTCCTCTCAAAAGTACTACTCAAGATCAAGCAGGACGGACCAAGGACCATCCTTATTGCACTGGTACCCACTCCTACGCAGTCTGACAGCAGTGCCACCCTGGCACCTACATCAGCCCCCCCCCCTGCTGTCCCAGCAGGAGGGACAGATTTTGCATCCTCAGCTGCAAACACTGAACTTTGCAGCCTGGCTTATTCACTGAACATACCACCAGCAATCCGCAGCAAACAGGTGCTGGACGTCATCGTTGAGGCCAGGAGGCCTAGTACTAGGAAATCCAATTCAGAAAAGAGGAAAAGATACTGTTCTTGGAGCCAGTCTCGAGGAAAGGACACTGCCGTGCCCTCCTTACCTCAAATCCTAGATTACCTAGCAGAGCTGCTCCACTAAGGCCTATCCTTCTCAACAATTACGATTCATGCCTCGGCCATCTCAGCTCATTACAATACTGAGCCCACCTCTCTTTTCTCACCCTCTGATCAAACAGTCCCTGAGAGAAGCTAACAACGTAAGACCCCCTAGGAGAGCTTCCAGCCCTGCCTGGGACCTTAACTTTGTACTAGAGAAGCTCACACTTCCCCCTTTTGAACCTGCTGCTACAGCAGAGTTAAAATTCCTTTCTTGGAAAACAGCCTTGCTTCTAGCCATCACTACAGCAAGAAGGGTGTCTGTGCTACAGGCACTAATGGCTGTGGAACCCTTCATTATTTTCCATGCTGACAGGGTATCCCTCAGGACTAACCTGTCATTTATGCCCAAGGTGGTATCCAGTGTGGCTTTAAACCAATCCATCCATTTACTGACTTTTTTCCGTTATCTTCATAATAAAGAGGAGGGGATCCTGCACTCATTGTACGTGCACAAACAGCTCAGGTTCTAACTTGACAGGACTAAGCCTTTCAGAAAATCTGACCAGCTGCTAATCAGCTTTGCTACAGGGGCACAGGGCAAGGCCATTTCAAAGCAAACCATTGCCAAATGGATAGCACACTGCATCCATTTCTGCTACAAACACTATGGAAAACCTACCCCACATGAGATCAGAACCCATTCCACTAGGGCTACCTCAACTTGTACAGCATTTCTCATGGGAGTCCCTACCAGGGACGTCATGGAAGCTGCAACCTGGAGTTCTGTACACACCTTCACCAAGCAATACCACTTACCTGTCTTTTCTAAATCCAGAGCTGGATTTGCCACAGCAGTCTTACAAGGCCTGTTAGCCAGCCCTAACACTTCTTGACTGCCTCCACCCTTGCTCAGCTTTGAGAATCAACCCATGTGTGATGATTGCAACAGTGAAACACGAATAACACAGTACAGATGTCCTTCAAGGCTGCATCTGCAGTCATAACATATGGGTTGTCCTGCCTCAGGCAGCCCTTCGGTCGGCCAGATTCCAAAGTCTGGGTCTGGCCTCGGCTGATGTCGCACTTCACCCAACGTCATAGCTCCTGGGGTATAAAGGCATCAGCCGACGCCATTTTCCCCAGTCTTTCTTGCCGCGCGGTGCCCGAAGCAGAAGCTGTTCGCAAGTGCCGGTCGGTCAGATCCAGAGATTTCAGCTACCGAAGACTTCTAAAAAAGCTAAGTACCCCGTTGGGGACTCTTTCTTGCCTCAGCCGATGTCAGACAAAGTAAATAATTGTTTAACTTGTGGGAAACAAATACCTCATAAGGATTTCCACTCTTACTGCCTTCCTTGCTTAGGCCCAGACCACGACGTATCAGCTTGTTTAGCCTGTGCTTCCTTCAACCGACGGACACTTAGACGCGGGTCGGAGTTTGCAGAAGTTTTTTGGTTCCGCTTTTGCATATAAAATGCCGTCGGAGACTCCGACTACACATTTAGCCAAAACCGCAAGGAAAAGGACCGACATCATGCCCGCGGTTTCAGCTGAAACCACGGTTAGGCCTACCGCGAGTGTCTCGGTTTCGGCTGAAACAGAGTCCTCGGTTCTTCCTTCTGCCGATAGCATGCCTCCGACAACCGAGGCCACAGAGGCCCCGGCTGAGTCGGCTACAGAAATTCCTACCGAAGAAGCAGGCGCACAAGAATTGTCCGACACCATTCCGTTGGACATCTCTACTCCTGCACGTGGGCCAGCTAGACCCCCTGCTTCTATGTCTATTAAGGCCTTCTCCAGGGCTAAAGCAGCTAAACTTTCCAAGGCCTTACCAACAAAAGCTTCCTCTCACAGACCTTCCTCAAGTTCTCAGATTCTCAGCCTTGCTGAGGACCTTATATCTCTGATTAGGGGATCCCAACCTCACCCAGACAGGGCCTCACAACCTCCTCCTGAAAAAAGGCCTAGGACTGATCCCCCTGAACCTCTTTCCTCTGACTATTCCTGCGGTGGATCAGATTTATCAGACCATCAGGAAGGACCATACTCACCTTATGAGGATTCGGATGCAGAAGACTCAATTCCTTCTGCCTCCCCCCCAGAAGAATTTTCCTTTGGGGAGACTCTACACTCAATGAGGGAACACTTTCAATGGCAGGGTCAGGATTTTTCTGATTCTAGGAAAAGGCTAAGGACTTTTTTACACTTGCCACAGCATAGGCCTTTAGCCATACCACCTGTACTATCAGTTGTTGATGATGCATACAATGATGCCAGTTCAGCCCCTGATTCTCTTCCCCCGGCCCCTGCCAAACCTGACAGATATTACAGGGTCCCAGATTCTCACTTCCACTTGTATAAGGCCCATGCTGCAGACCCAGAAACTATTTCTCAAGGCCCAAAGGGTGTTGCAGCTGCCACTGCCAAAAACCCCCTACCCTCTGAAAGAGAGTCAAGAGCATTAGAGAGATGGGGTAAAAAGGTTTATACATCTGCTACTCTTTCTGCCAGGGCTTTAAACTGTCAATTTCACATGATACAGTACCAGGAATTTTTGTTAGATCAGCTGAATAAAAAGCTTTCCTCTCCTGAACCTTTAGACCGTAAGTCCCATTCAGGATTTGGTACACAACTCTCAGCAGGTCAGTAATCATTTCTTAAAGTGTGGCTATGATGCACTGGAGGCTTCATTTAGATCAGCTATGACTGGAGCAGTGATTCGAAGGCATGCCTGGCTAAAAGAGCAATCCTTGCCAGACCATGTCAAGTCTAAACTCCTAGATGCCCCTATGGAGAAACAAAGTTTATTTGGCTCCCCTGCACAGGAGGTTCTAAAGAAAGTGGAAGAAAAAGCAAAATCTGTGCAAACAGTCAAGGATTTTCTGCAGGTCCAACCTCCGAGGTTCAGCAGAAACTGGCCTTCAAAGAATTGGTCCTTTCCAGACACCTCCAGAGCACAGAGAGGCAGAAATAGACGCCCAAGAGGCAGAGGTCAATCAAGGGGTGCCTACAGGGGTCGCCAGTGGCAACCTGCCAACCAGAGGAGTACCGCCACAGCTGCGACTACAACCACTTCCACAGGACAGACACAATGACTTGGCTCTGATCCCGCCTACCAGGGAACAACTGGAAGCACCCTTGGGCGGAAAGTTAGCTTTATTTTCTAAAAACTGGCATTGCATTACAGGAGACAAATGGACATTGCAAACAATAGACAAAGGCTACCGGTTTCACTTCCACACTTTACCAAAAAAGAGAGGAATGCCAAACCTTCCACCAAGCCAGAAGTCAGAGGCTCTAAAACAAATCATCAACTTACTAAGGATGAGAGCAATAGAAAGGGTACCATCTATGGAACAAGGCCAAGGATTTTACTCCAGACTATTCCTTGTACCAAGAAAAGAAACTCAATGGAGGCCTATTCTCGACTTGTCCGCACTGAACACATATCTCATTGTACCAAAATTCAAGATGCTGACCCTACAGCAACTTCTTCCCATGTTGGGCAAGGAGTCTTGGCTGGTGACTCTAGATCTCAAGGAGGCATACCTGCACGTCCCTATACGACCAGATTGCAGAAGACACCTCAGATTTCTTGCAGGATCAGAGCATTATCAATTCTCAGCATTGCCCTTTGGCTTATCTACTGCGCCCAGAGTATTCACGAAATGCCTGGCATCAGTAATTGCACATTGCAGGCTTCAGGGAATTCAAATCTACCCATACCTGGACGACTGCCTAATACAAGCGGACAACAAGACAAAAATAATAAAGGATTTGGCCTGTGTCATACAACTGTTACAAGCCTTGGGATACACAGTCAACATACAGAAGTCAAGACTAGTGCCATCCCAAAGGATAACATTTTTGGGTGCAGAACTGGACACAATAACTCAGATGGCTTTTCTCACAGAAGAAAAACAAAAGCAACTCCCAGTCTTCTTCATGGCATTGACAAGACAAACTCGGCTTACTGCAAGGAAAGTCCTGCAGGCCCTGGGTTACATGGCATCTTGCATAATCTTGATCCCACATGCCAGGCTGCATATGAGAAAATTACAATGGTACCTAAGGAATGTATGGTCTCAACACAGACAAAGTCTAGAAACCATGATACCAATCATTCCATGCCTGAAAAAAGAATTCCTGTGGTGGGCTCAGGCCTGCCAGACCAACAGAGGGTTGCCTTTCCACAAACCACAACCAAGGCAGACCATCACCACGGACGCCTCAGACCTAGGCTGGGGGGCACACATGGAAGACAAGTGTATCCAAGGCCTATGGTCTCAAGACCAGCTGAATCTACACATAAATCTAAAGGAGATGCTGGCAGTGAAGCATGCAATCGAGGCATTCAAATCATTCCTCCAGCAAGGACACCTGCTGATAAGGACAGACAATACCACAGTCATGTAGTACATCAACAAACAGGGAGACACGCATTCCTACCCTCTATGCCGGATGGCAATGGACCTGTGGAACATAGGCCTGAATCTCAACATCCAACTGCAGGCCAGATTCTTACCAGGAAAAGAGAATTCACTAGCAGACAGCTTAAGCAGAACTACCACGGATGCTCACGAATGGATGCTGCATCCAGACATCTTCAAAAATATAACAAAGAAATGGGGAATGCCAGAGATAGACCTGTTCGCCTCCCCACTCAACCACCAACTGAAGAAATTCTACTCAAGAGAATACCACCCACAAGCCTGGAGGGTGGACTCCCTTTCTTTCAGCTGGAAGGCCCTGACAGTTTATGCCTTTCCACCTCTCCCACTGATGTACAAAGTTCTACTGAAGATCAGGGAGGAACAGCCAAAGGTGATTCTGATAGCTCCAGACTGGCCCAGGCAGCATTGGTACCCGCTACTGAGAAGCATGTCTCGGACGAACTCATGGCCTCTACCTCTATGGCCTTTACTTCTAACGCAGAACAACTACAAGACCCTGCATCCAAACTTGAAAACGCTGCAGCTAACTGCCTGGAAAATTGCATAGAACAAAACCAATCGGTTTTATCTCAGAGGGTCAAGGACATTATCCTGGAGGCTCGCAGACCCTCCACAAGAAAAACATACTCAGCCAAATGGAAGAGATTCCTTATTTGGAGTGCATCAAAGGGAACAAATGTCACACTGGCAAACCTAGCACACATCCTAGAATACTTAGCAGAACTGTTCCACAATGGCCTGTCCTATTCTTCCATTAAGATTCATGCTTCAGCCATTTCAGCAGAGTACAACATGGATCCTCCTATCTTCTCTCACCCTCTCCTCAGACAATTTTTAAGAGGGATCAAAATGTAAAACCTCCAAGGAAACCACCTCTGCCTACATGGGATCTCAATTTTGTGCTGGAAAAATTAACACTTCCCCTTTTGAACCAGCAGCATCAGCAGACTTACAGTTCTTATCTTGGAAAACTGCTTTCCTTCTAGCAATCACTTCAGCAAGAAGGGTATCCGAGTTACAGGCATTAATGGCAGTGCAGCCTTTCCTTATCTTTCACCAGGATAGAGTGTCTCTGAGAACCAATCCTACTTTCATGCCAAAGGTGGTATCCTGGGTATCCTTGAACCAAGCTATTCATTTACCTACGTTCTTCCCTAACCCACAGAACAGGGGGGAAAAACTATTGCACACCTTGGATGTACATAGACAACTGCGCTACTATTTGGACAGAACTAAAACCAGCAGAAAAACTGACCAGCTTCTGGTAGCATATGCAACAGGAGTGCAAGGAAAAGCAATTTCCAAACAGACAATTTCAAAATGGATAGGAAATTGCATTCGATTCTGCTACTCTTTTCATGGAAAGACAACTCCTGAAAATATCAGGCCTCACTCCACAAGAGCCACAGCCACCACTACAGCTTTCCTACGAGGAGTGGCTACCAAAGACATTTTAGAAGCTGCTACTTGGAGCTCCGTGCATACATTTGCCAAGCATTACAATCTTCCTTTATACTCCAGATCCCGAGCAGGTTTTGCAACTGCAATTTTACAGGGGATCTTAACTACACCATCATTATCTTAGTGCCTCCTCACCCAGTTTGGCTATGATATCCTCACCCAGTTTGGCTATGATATTCTACCCATATGTTAT
Organism: Protopterus annectens; assembly: GCF_019279795.1. Classification (NCBI taxonomy): domain Eukaryota; kingdom Metazoa; phylum Chordata; order Ceratodontiformes; family Protopteridae; genus Protopterus; species Protopterus annectens. Next base: position 712,729,539 of record NC_056725.1, on the reverse strand, counting down.
GACTGCAGATGCATCCTTGAAGGACATAGTACAGTTTTGTACCTACCATAAATGTAGATGTCCGATAGGTATGCATCTGCAGTCAGGATTACCCACCCTCCTTCCCCTCTGTGGTATTCCTAGGGTACTTACCCCTCTTTTAGCTAGCTGGGGGAATCTATTATGGTGTATTTGTTTGTATGTATATATATATATATATATATATATATATATATATATATATATTTTGCTTTCTGCTGTTTGGAATTTTCTACATTTATCCAAATTTAGCCTTCCTAGAGGGCACCTGGCATCTGGGGCAAGAAACACTGAGGAAAATGGCGTCAGCTGATGCCTTTATACCCCAGGAGCTATGACGTCAGGTGAAGTGCGACATCAGCCGAGGCCAGACCCAGACTTTGGAATCCGGCCGACCGAAGGGCTGCCTGAGGCAGGACAAACCCATATGTTATGACTGCAGAGGCATACCTATCGGACATCTACATTTATGGTAGGTACAAAGCTGTACTTTGTACACTTATCATAAATGTAGATGTTTGAGTGTATTCACTGTTGCAGTCCTGGTTACCCTCCCTCCAGCCCCCTGACTTTTCTATACTTTCTACCTATACTCTTTTTGGCCATATCTTATGGCTATGTGTTTGCTTTTTACTGGAGGTGTTCCACACCATGTAATTGCTTCCTATTTTTGGGGCTCCTGACATCAGGGACAAGAAAAACTGATGTAATGGCATCGGCTGCATGTTTTACACCCCTAACGAGCTGATGTCATGGAAGAGGCAACAACATCAGATGCAGAAATCCCAAGACTCTGGTATTCGGGCTGACTGAGGGCTACCTGCAGGCAGAGATAACCCAAGTGTGATGACTGCAACAGTGAGTACACTTGAACATCTACATTTATGGTAAGTGTACACAACTGTACTTTTTAAGGCCAGAGTAATGGCCAGAATTTGCATGCATAAATGTCCTTAATGGCTTTGCTTCCTGACCAGGTGTGAGCTTACTAAAGAATGTAGCCTGTTAGCCTGTGAAACCCAGGGAATTGTGAAGAATTATGTAATGTTGAACCAGGAATGTGATTTTAAAAACAGAGAGAATCAGAAAGCATTAAGTATTTTTTGTCTTGACCATCCAACACCAGCCCGGTCTTGCTCTACATGTAAGTTTATATTAGACTTGTGTTTTCTCTTAGAAATAGCTAGAAATTAGAAAGATTAGACTGTGTTTTTCTGTGATGTCAGAACTGTACTACTGAATGTTTAATAATTAATAAATTATTAATATTATTAAAATATTATAATGGGGTGGGAGGGTGGCCTAATGGTTCAGGTGTTTGCCTTACAAACACAAGGTGCAGGGTTTGAGTCTCACAAGGTATAATTGTCTAGGCTTAAAATGGCTCGCAAGGGCAGTTAGCCTAGTATTAATCTATGAGTACTTTAAAACCTTTCAACTGTGGCTGGTTTGTGTATAGATAAGTTAAGCTGTAAGAGTACATTGCATGTATATAGGGATCCTGTACCAAGTCACTCTTATAAGCCTTGACTGTTTATTTATACTACCAATTGGATAATAATATTGCACAGTAATAATTGGGCACCCTTTTAAGGGCCTTTGGGTAGCTGATAAGTATTAGCTGGGTGGTGGCAGGGATTTCTGCCGTATAGTCTGGGAAAAGGGGGCACAGCTGGAGAACCTGTGCCAGCCTTCCCTAGGAGTGTCTGTGTGGTTATATAAGCTCTTAAAGTGTGTGTGCATTTGTTAGCTACTTGGGTGGGGACACGAAGCACTGGTTGGACAGAGAGGGTTCTGGAGGTTTTAGCTTGCCCACTAGGCTGAGATCTGGATCCTATAGCTGTGCCAGTGGGGAGTCTTATTGGGGATCTGAAGAGCAAGGGAGCGACCAGCCCCGGGACTGACTGTGATCTCTGTGTGCTCTTAAGGAAAATTGCATTTTACTGTGTGTATTTGTTATCCTTTCCTCCTATATGAGACTCTCCTCACTGTTGTTAGTGGTGAGGATTGAGGCTCTTTGATTGCTGGGCCATGGCACGGGTGTCACAGCCATCACCACAAGTTACCACACAGAGTAGATCTAGTCACACAGAACAAAGCATCCCTAATACAACCACACCTGTCAGCGCTACAGCTGACACTGTAGGTGATAGGATTCTAATCCCCTTCAGGCACGTATTCTCAGAGGATGTGCTCAGGGTTTTACAGGATGCCAGAAAACCCATTACAAGAAAATCTTATGTTTCCAAGTGGAAAAGATTTTCACTCTGGTGTCTCTCTAAGAACCAAGACCAACTGACAGTGGGAATCCCAGTTGTTCTGTATTACTTGTGTGAACTGCTGTCTGCCTGCTTGACTTACCCTCTGTCAAAGCACACGTCAGCTATTTATGCTTGTTTGCCTCTTTCTCCCCCCTCTAGCATCCAGATTTGAGATGAAACAATTCCTTAAGTGCGTCCTTCATATTAGGCCTCCCAGGAAACGTATTCCACCTCCTCCTTGGGACCTTAATTTTGTTCTAGAAAAACTGACCCTGGCCCCTTTTGAGCCTGCATCCTTGGCCTCTCTTAAACATTGCTCTTGGAAAACTGTTTTACTACTGGCCTTGACCTTAGCCAGAAGGTGTCTGAGCTTATAGCCCTTTTTGCTATTTCATAAGGATAGGGTATCCTTGAGAAAAAATCATTCCTTTATGCCAAAAGTGGTTAATGAGTTATCCCTTAACCAATCCATTCAATTAACTACCTTCTTCCCTTCCCCACAAAACCACAGTGTGAAGGTGCTACACTACTTGGATGTACACGGATAACTTGGGTTTTACCTGGGCAAGACTAAAGCCATCAGGAAATCTGATCGGCTATTTGTGAACTTTCATCCCAGGCCTCTGGGTTTACCTGTTTCCAAGCAGACTATTTCTTCTTGGATTATTCTGTTTGCCTTTGTTACACACTCCACGGAACAAGACTCTCTCTTCACCTGTGAATGCTCACTGTACCAGGACTATAGCTTCCTCTAAGGCATTCTTCAAGGGCTTGGATAACAGTGCCATCCTTGAAGCAGCCACCTGGTCTTCTATACATACCTTTACCAAACATTGCAAACTGGATGGCATTTCCAGATCCAGAGCCAAGTTTCCTAAAGCCATTTAACACTGTTTCATTGAGAGCTCCTCTGCTCCTTCCTCCTCCCTTCCTACTTGAGCTTTGGCACGTTCCCTCTTGTTAAGAATACTGCAGCAAGTGAATAGAAGGACATAGAATAGTTGTTTAAAATATTACCATAACCATAGATTTCCTTCTCTTCACTGCTGCAGTATTCTATCCCTTCCTCCCCCACTCAATTTGTTGTTTTGCTTGGATATAATGACCTTTTGTATCCTTAGTCTGGCATTCCTCCTGGGGCATTCATTTCTGAGGATGGTATGTGCGTACGTCGCTTTTATGGCCTATGTCTGATAGTAGCCTACATGTGATGGCCCACATACCCAACAGTAGTATAAGACCTTTGTACACTGGCTGACGTTGGGTCACCTTCAGGTGAGAGATCCGTCAAGTTAAGAATACTGCAGCAGTGAAGAGAATTTTCTGAGAGCTCCAGGTTTTATGGCCTCCACCATTCCTGTGCTCTCTTTTGCCAAACTCCACATGAGAACACTACATTGGTTTCTAAAGTCAGTTTGGCTTCAGCATTCTCATCCCCTGGACTTCTTAGTTGCTCTTCTTCCATGCCTCAAGCTGGAATTTCAGTGCTGGATTCAGTGGTTGACTGTCAATCCAGGGGTCCCTTTTAAACCTCCTCTTCACTCTCAGGAGCTGTTCACAGACACTTCAGATGTGGGATGGGGAGCATCCTTCGGCTGTCTAAAGGTGCAGGGTCCTTGGTCGCCTCAACAAAGGAAAGACTGCATCAATGTAAAGGAGATGAGAGCTCTTCTGTGGACTCTTCAAGCTTTTCACCCTCTTTTCTCCCCAGGGCCTTTCAAGGTGTTTACAGACAATACCACAGTGATGTGGTATGTCAACAAGCGGGGGGGGGGGGGACGGGGGGGGGACGAGATCTTATCTTCTTTGCCGGTTGGCACTTCTAGTGTGGGAACTAGCTATCCAGTACTGTGCGACTCTTCAGGAAGTTTGTATTACCTCAGGTCACAATATTGTGGCAGACACCCTGAGCAGGTTCATAACACATTCCCACGAGTGGATGCTTTACTGGGATGTGATCTGATGCTGTCCGTGTCATTATTGATCATGGATGGGTTTTGGATCTGAACTTTGATCCGAGCTGACAAAGTGAGCAACAGCTCCTGAACTCAAGCTCCTCCTCTCCCAGAAACCCCAGCTACCCATAATCCCCAGATCTCGTTTGCTGCGAACAGTGAATAGATGTGCTCTCTGCAGCTTGAGCTTTTCAGTCAGTTAAGTAGCCTTTTTGGGTATTTTTTTTGAGGTTTTCTCATCTCCTTTTCTTTTTTTACCAGTATAGTTAGTTTAGTTTAGTCTAGTAATAAGTTCCCTCCCCTTCTGTAGCCGGTCGTTGGTCCGTTAGGTTTTTTTCCTGCCCTTTTCCCTTTCTTAGTGACTTTCTCTCCCTTTCTTTGAGTGAGTGCATTTGTGTGTGCGTGTTGGGGGGTTGTATTTTCGACTGTGATTATGCCTGACAAACCCTCTGGTTTCAGGCATTGCTCCTCATACTGTCGGAAGTTAGCTTCTGCTGACATACATGAGGAGTGTGTCTACTATTTTGGAGAGCCCCAGTTAGAGGTCGAATCTGGGGTCCCCTGGTCTTGGGCTCCCCTTCCAAAGTCCCTTCAGATCCCAAGAGCAAGCCCTATTCCTCTCAGGACTCCCCTACTAAATGGCTGAGACTCTCGGATCAGTATTCAGCCTCCAGGGTGTTGGCGCTGGGGTCTTTGGCTCCCCTGGTCAGATCCGAATCCTTAGAGACTTGGAGGTCCTCTGATTCAGTCGGCTCCAAAAGCCTGTCTGATCCGTCCATGGGGTCCTTGGTGCTCTCTGATCCAACCATGCTGTCGTATCTGATGGCTTCCTTGGAGCCCATTATTATAATTGATCCTGTGGCCCCTTCTAGAGTTTCAGATTTGAGGCAGTCCAACAGTTCCTCCTTTAGGGACTGCAGACACTCAATCCATTCAGGCCGTTATTTGGTGTCCTCCCAGTCTACCAGGAGTTTGCTTCTGTCTGATATTGACCAGATGATGAGGAGCTTACTCAAAGCCCAAATAGAACTTGGCATGTTTCTGTCCCCTAGTCACTTCTGAGGGGCTCTTCACCCACGTTAGAACTGCTCTCCTTCTGTTCGACCCATGCTAGTTCGGCTTCCCAGGGTAACAGCTTGTCTAAGGAGAGGCTGTCTGTGTCGGGTAGTGTGCCCACTCTCACTGCCTTGGTCCCTGGCTGGTTCAGCCCCCTTACCTTCGGGGCTGGTATTACCTCGGCCAAAGAAATCTGGTGGGGCCGCCGAGGGGGAGGATCTGGTCTGGAGTTTTTGGTCCGTTCTCTTCCTTTGGGGGCATCCGTCTCGGATAGCTCAGGACCAATAACGTCCAGGAATGTCAGTACTGTGCCGGGGTCCCCACTGCCACCCCCCAGTCGGTCTTTCCTGGTGGGGATGCGGTTGAGGCTTCTTCCAGTCCATCTGCCTTCGGGCGATCGAGAGGACTGTCTCCGGTTGGTCAGTAGCCTCTACCCCTGCCTGGTTCTGTTTTGGGTGGCGTCTTCATCATCGGTTCGGGGTCAGCCTTCCTGGGATCACCTTCAGAAAGGCATTTCCCCCATGAGGGTACCCTCTTCTTCCAAGTCCTTTCCATAGGCCACGGTGTAGGTTCCTCCTCAGAAAAGGACATGCAAGAGGAGGCACCTGGACTCCCCTCGAGAGTCCCTCACTGAGGACATGGATTTCAAGGAAGAGGATGGGTCTTCCAGACTACTGTCCAAAGAGGTGTCATTTGGAGACATATTAGAGATTCTGAAAGAGCAGGATGGTTGGTCTGCCCCTATTCAGTCCTCAGAGGAATCCGTGCTCCTGAAGGCATTCGGGGCTGCCTCTCTTCCTCCTGGGTATCTTCCCCTGTGTATGAGCTAGTCCAGCTCATTGCCAGCAGGGAGTGGAAGGAGTCAGACACAGTAGAACTGGTCCCCAAGTGAGTGGACAGATTTCTAACTCCACCAAAAGACAAACCTTTTTGGAATAAGGTTGTGGCTGTAGAAGCTATTGTGGTTGCCACAGCCACCAAGAAAGAGCTTGCAGAACAGAGCTCTACGGTCTATCCACCTAATAGAGAGTTGCGGGCGAATGACCATTTTGGGAAGTGCATGCACGCCTCTGCTACCTTCTGACTGAGGACTACAAATTATATGGCACATTTCACATGGCTACAAAGGGATTTGTTATCGGAGCTTTCCTGTTCCCTTTCAGAGTTGTTGCCTCCAGAGAGCATTTAACTGGTCTCTCCGAAGCTTTCCACTCTCTCATTCCTTGCTAATGCCTCAATGAGGTTGATCTCAAATACAGTCGAAGCCACCTCACGAGCAACGGGCACAGACATTGCTATTGGGCATCATGCCTGGCTTTGCTTTGCGGGTTTCCGAACAACTTCACGGCATCCTTTACCAGTGACCTAGTTGATGGATCTACTTTATTTGGTTCTCCGGTTAAGGAAACACTGACCCACAGTGAGCAGGAGGGAAAGACTTGTCCATAGTAGGGATCAAGTTTTCTACTCCCCAGAGTTCCTTCTCTAAGACTCAGAAGGGTAGTAAGAAGGTATGGTTTCACAATGAGCAGTCTTACTTCCAACATGCTCCTCAGGAATCCTTTTCTTCTGCCGTGGAAGGGAATTTGATGTCAGACACCACTCCAGAGGCAGAGGAGGTCCGAGGAATCAGGACTTCCTAGAACCCTTCTCGGAGAAGCCCCCATAGCGCTCCTGAAGTGCTGCCCGACTGTGCTGTCCTAGAGGCAGTCAGGGGCCATATCTCCTTGCACCCCCTTGCTTGGGCTATTACCTCAGACCAGTGGGTGCTAAGCATTGTGTCCAGGGGATATCCTTCGATCACCCTTTCCAATCTAAAAGTCACTCCCAGATGTCCCACCTCGCCAGAGAGAGTTAGCTCTCAGAGGTTCAAGACCTCCTTCAAAAAAGAGCCACCCTGGAGATCCCAGCAGGACAACAAGGATCTGGTACTTACTCTCAATTCTTTTTAGTGCCCCAAAAACAGGGGACCTGTGTCCCATTCTGGATTACAGCAATTTGAATTTATTGGTCAAGAAGTTGAAGTTCTGGATGGACACTGTTCATTCCATTCTTCCGCTTCTACACAAGGACGATTGGATGTGCTTGATAGATCTCAAAGATGCGTACTATCACACAAAAATTGACTGCTGCTGCAAGAGATTCCTGTGCTTCTGGCTGGGGGCCAATCATTATCAGTGCAGAGCCCTACCCTTTGGTCTCATCTCAGCCACCCGGGTGTTCCCCAAATGTATGGCAGTGGTATCAGCCCTTCTCCGGCTGCAGGGATTTCAGATCTTCCCATACCTGGACAATAGGCTCCTCAAAGCTCCCACAAAGCATCTTCTCACTCTAGCTACACACTTGAATCTAGGCCTATTACATGATCTGGGCATTACTGTCAACCTTCCCAAGTGGCACCTTGCCCCGTGTCAGAGGCTGGAATTCATAGGGGTTCTTCTGGACATGGTGTTGGAGACTGCAGCTCTTTCCCCGTGCAGAGTAGACATGATCCAGGAGCAAGTCCTCCTCCTCCTGGATAGGGCTAGTGTCCTTGCCAACCTGATACTTCAAGCCCTTGGATCGATGACAGCTATTCACCTGGTTCTCCTCGCCAGGTACCACACATGTGGGTGCTTCAATGGACCCTTACGGTACAGTGTTTGGCTTATTATGTCCATGGCAATCTGGATATCTCGAGTCTGCCAGCACCACTTAGCGTGGTGGCTCCGATTCAAAGGTCTTCTGCTAGGGAGACCTTTTTGTCTTCCACAACCCCAAGCCACGGTGACCACGGACATCTCCCTGTTGAGGTGGGGGAAGCATTTTCAAGGAAAGACCGTCTAAGGCAAGTGGTCCTCCTCGGAGACCAGGTTGCACATCAACATCCTAGAGATAAGAGCTGATGTTCTTCGTGTTTCACTGTTGCAGTCATCACACTTAGGTTATCTGCCTGCAGGTAAAACTCAGTTGGCCCGAATACCAGAGACACTTAGTATTTCTGCGTCGGTTGCTGTCGCTCCAGGAATGATATCTGGTCGTCAGGGGTATAAAAACAGGCAGTCGACGCCATTGCATTAGTCTTTCTTGCCATGGAGCCCGAAGAAGAATCAGTTCGCAAGTGCCGGTCGGCCGCTACCTGATTTTTCGTTTACAAATTGAATAATCCTGAAGTCTTCTAAAGCTAAGTACCTCGCTAGGGATCTTTTATTCTTGCTCTAACCGATGTCAGAAAAAGTTGACAATTGTCTTGCTTGTGGAAAGCAAATACCACACACAGATTTTCATTCTTACTGTGTCACCTGTTTAGGCCCAAACCACGACGTACCTCACTGTCAGTTTTGTGCCTTGTTCAATGCCCGAACCATTCGTCGTCGGGCTGTTATTGTCACTAAATTCTTTTGCACTCTATCTCCATATTCCAAAATGGCTTCGGTAAGCTGTCCAACTACCGATATTCCAAAAAATGTAAGGATAAAGACAGAGACAGACCGCATAGGTCCAAAGCTGACGACAATGCTTCCGTTAAGCTAGTCACCAGTTCGCCGGTACTAAGTGAGGCGCATTCACAGCCTCTGATGCCAGCTTATATGGATTCGCAGGCCTCTACCGAGACCCATTTGGAGTCCTGTATGCAGCGAGACTCTTCAACTATGGAACCTGCAGATGTCTCTACCTTGGATGGGTCCGGAGCCGCTGTGCAGGTACCGGCTTCTGAGGCAGTTCTTCAGACTACTGATGTTCGACTCAAACCGATGATTTCATTTTTGTCTAAAACTACCGTGTTTCTTATGCCAAGAGTACGCGCTATGCCTAGAAAACCGACTACCAAAGCGCATGCACCTCCTCCCATGCCACAACGACAAATACTTAGAATGGCAGAAGACTTTATTATGCTGATTAGGGGAAGTCGGCCTTCCGCTGCTAAGAGGAAAAAAAACAGTCCCTTGTAACTTCAACAGACCAGGAGTCCTATGACTGTGAGGTGTATCTGATTATGAAGACATGCCCTTATTTGCTTATGAGGATTCAGATGCAGAGGAATCCATTCCCCTCTGCCTCCCCTCTAGAGGATTTTTCTTTTGGTGAAACCTTACATACTTTAAGAGAGCATTTCCACTGGGAATGCCAAGACTATCCTCAGTCCAAATAGAGACACTGAGAATTCCTAGATTTGCCATAGCACAGGCCTTTAGCAACACCCCCTGTCCTGGAGGTGGTGGTTGATGTTTTTATGGAATCCAGTCTTACTCCTGATACTTTACCTCCTTCCCCTAGGAAACCAGACAGGTACTACAGAGTACCTGACACTCACAAATGTCTTTTCAAGAATCCTACTGCTGACCCAAAGATAATTTCCCAGGGGCCTAGAGGTATCAAGGCAACTACAGCCAAGAATCCCACCCCTTCGGACAGGGATTCCAGAGCTCTGGACAGATGGGGTAAGAAGGTATACATCTCTGCTACTTTTGCTATTAGGGCATTGATTTGTCAGTTTCATATGCTGAAGCACCAGCAACATGTTATGGAAGTTATTTATTATTATTTTTATTTATTTTACATTTGTTGACCGGGCTAGTCTAGCTGGATACATGTCCTTTTTCAGTAGAGGCCCGGGGAGATAAGCTCCAAGACATGGTCTAAATACAATAGTACAAGTTCAAGCAACACAGAAAAAATATCAATGTACTAATAAAAATAGCAACTTCCAAAAAGGAAATAAAAATCATCAACAATGGTATTAAGTAATTAACGGTACAGAGTTTGTAACAGGATATATTATTGAGGACAAAAATCATAAAACAGTGAAATTTCAGATATGGAGCATAAGTCATGTTAGGGCATAGGTAAACAAAAGAAGTTAGGTGAGTAGTAATGTAGCAAAGGAGTTACTTAAGAAGAGAAAGTAAAAAGAGGATATAAAAAAAGAAAAGGGATAGATAAGAAAAATATGATAAGAAGGAAAAAAAGTAGCAGAGGCTAGTAAGCACTGGATAGGTTCGATAAATTAGTAGAGGTAGATGACTAGTCTGGTTTGGAACAGGGGCATAGCCAGTGAGTTTTGAGGAGAAGTTTACATCTATTTTTAAAGAGAGATAATGAGGTGAGTGAGGAGAGGTCACAAGGGAGAAGTTTCTAGGATTTACCTACAGAGTTAGAGAAGAGGGAATCTCCAGCTCTGTTAGGTTTAGTAGTGTGGGCTAGTAGTTTTTGAGATGAGCGTAAGGACTTCAGATTTGTATAGAGGGTTATTAGGGTAGATAAACTTGGAGTATTAGAAGGTTTATGAAGAATGTTGTGGGCAAGGGTGAGTTGGTGACATTTAATCAGGTGTTGTAGTTCTAACCATCCTAGCTGTTTTAGGTTAATGCAATGATGGGTTCGGAATGGGTTGCCTGTAGCAAATCGTGCTATGTTATTAAAAGCCATTTCCAATTTGTTGAGGCTATTCTTGGAGAGATTAGTAAAAATGGGAGAGGCATAAAGGAATGTAGAGATCAAATGTGTGTGGGCAATAGTAGTTTTAGCAGTGGGGGAAAGGAAGGGTTTTATCCTATAGAGGGTACCAATTTTTTTATTAACAGTCTTTATGGTATTATTGATGTGGATGTCAAAGCTCAGATTATTGTCGATGGTGACACCGAGTAGTTTGGTGATAGAGTCAGGAGATATAATAGTATCATTGGTAGATGTTACTGAGAATTGGAGAGGGGAGGACTTGTGAGTAGGTGTGAAGAGGAGGAGTTTGTTTTTTTTTAGGGTTCAAGAGGAGGCAATGCTGAGAGAACCATTGTTCAACTATGTTGAATGCTTTTTGGGTGAGAGCATGAAGGTCATGGGATGATGTAGCTAAACATAATAGTGTGGAGTCATCAGCATATTGTATGCAGGTGGCTTGTGGGATAGCTAGATGAAGGTCATTAATAAATATAGATAAGAGAAGAGGTCCAAGTATGGACCCCTGAGGGACTCTTAAGGTAACAGGTAGAAGGGTGGATAAAGTGTTTTGCCAAAGTATTGCTTGCTGTCGGTTGTCACGGTAGGATTAGAACCATTTAATGGAAAGTGGGTCTAATGACAGAAATTTCAGGATGTTTAAGAGAATTTGGTGGTTTACCATGTCGAATGCTTTGGACAGGTCGATGAACAGAGCAGAAGAAAGGTTATTCAGGTTTATACAAAAAGTGGCAACCTTTACATACTGTGCAGAAAGTAAGGAATTGCAGGAGCTTATGCACTCTGCAAGCCAAGTCAGCAAGCATACTTTGCTTTGACACCCTAGAAGCATCTTGCTGGGCAGCAGTCACTGGTTCTGTACTGAGAAGACATGCTTGGCATAAGGAGCAGACCTTGCCGGACCATGTCAAATCTAAGTTACTAAGCACTCCTCTGAACAAGGACAGTTTGTTTGGCACCAAAGCAGAAGAGGTTCTTAAAAATATGGAAGAAGAAGCTAAGTGTATGCAGACTGTTAAAGAATTCTTACAATTGCAGCCCTCTAGATTCAGTAGGCATTGCCCATCCAAACACTGGTCCTTTCCAGCCCCCTCCAGGCCATCTCACACCAGACCCAGGGGAAACAGACCACCCAGACTACAGTCTCAGGATATGCAGAGATCTATGCATTGGAGTGCCCCCACTCACAAAGCAGGGAGATTGGTAAGCCACCTCCTTACGGAAAAAACTCACAATGACTTCTCAACTCCACTCCCAACCTCTGCCGAATTGCTGTCCCCCTAGGAGGAAAACTTGCCCTTCATGCAGAGAACTGGATGTCCATCACACAAAACCGATGGGTCCTCAGCATTATATCCCAGGTGTACAAATTTTACTTCCACTCACTGCCAACCACAAGAGGGTTCCCCAGACCTTCCTCCAAACCAGTGGGCAGAGGCTCAAAACCAAGTTCTATCCCTGCTATCCATCAGAGCTATTCAGCCGGTTCCAGTGGAACAGATAGGTCAAGGTTTCTATTCCAGACTTTTCCTGGTACCCAGAAAAGAAGGCTCTTGGCTCCCGATCTTTCAATTCTCAACACCTTCCTGGTGGTACCAAAATTCAAAATGCTTAGCCTGGTTAGTCACCCTAGACTTAAAAGAAACCTACCTGCACATGAATCTTCATTTTTCTGGGCCGGATCAATGCACTATCAGTTCTCTGCACTTCCCTTTGGCTTATCCACTGTGCCCAGAGTATTCACAAAATGCCTGGCTCCAGCTATTGCATACTCCAGGCAGAGAAATATCCAAATTTACCTGTACTTGGACGACTGCCTGATTCAGGCGGACAGTCAGGAATTGCTGTTGCAGCACCTGACATTTGTGAAAAACCACCTCACTTCCCTGGGGTGCACCCATCAACGAAAAGAAATCAAAACTGGTACCCAGTCAAAAGATTGTATTCCTGGGAGCAAGCTTGGACACAACATCCCAGATGGCATTCCTCACTTCAGAAAAACAAGTCTATCCTACAGCCTTCTTCAAACAAATGTCCACCAGAACCCAGCTATCCGCAAAAGAAATACTCCAGGCTCTAGGGTTCATGGCCTCATGTATACTGCTAATTCCATATGCAAGACTGCATATGAGGAAACTTCAGTGGTACTTAAAAAGTCTTTGGTGCCAACATTCTCAGGACCTGGAAACAGTCATTCTTATTATACCCTGTCTATGGACAGAGTTCTTTTGGTGGGCAGAAGCATGCAACCACAAGGGACTGCCCTTTACTCAACCCCACGCCGCCCAGACCCTTACCACAGATGCATCAGACTATGCCTGGAGAGCACACTTGGATGGCAAGTGCATTCAGGGCCACTGAAGCCCAAGTCAAATTCATCTGCACATCAACCAAAAAGAGATGCTAGCGGTGCAGCATGCTCTAACGTCTTTCAGATCTTTACTCTCTCCAGGACACCTGCTAATAAAAACAGACAACACCACAGTTATGTGGTACATCAACAAGCAGGGGGGAACCCACTCTGCAGGCTAACCATGGCCCTGTGGAACATGGCCTTGGACATGCAGATCCATCTGCAAGCTCAATTCCTGCCAGGCAAACAAAATTCACTGGCAGACAACTTGAGCAGAAATCTCCTAGACCCACACAAGCGGCAATTAGAGGCCAGCACCTTCAACCTTCTCATTCAGAAATGGGGGAACCTAGAGGTGGACCTCTTTGCCTCCCCCTGCAATCACCAGCTCAGGAAATTCTGCACCAGGACACCTCACAGTAGGGCCTGGAAAGTGGATGCCCTATCCTTCCAGTGGGTAAATCTCTCAATCTATGCCTTTCCCTCTCTGCCACTACAGAAGAGTATTGCTCAAGATAAGACAGGACAGACCAAGGAAAATTCTGATTACCCCGGACTGGCCACAACAGCACTGGTACCCACTCCTGCACAGCCTGTCACCGGTGACACCATGACACCTACACTAGAACCCAACCCTGCTCTCTCTTCAGGGGGAACAGATCTTGCGTCTGCAACTGCAAACCCCTAAGTCTTGCAGCTGCATATTCCTTGAATTCTCCCCCAGTAACCAGCCTAAGCAAGGAGGTGCTGGACGTCATCCTTGCAGCCAGAAGACCCAGTACAAGGAAATCTTATGCCCATAAGTGGAAAAGGTACTGCTCCTGGATTCAGTCTAAAGGAGAGGCCACAACTCTGCCCTCCCTATTCCACAGAGGCCTGTCCTTTTCCTCCATTAAGATCCATGCCTCTGCCAGTTCAGGTCATTACAGCACTGAGCCACCTCTTTTCTCTCACCCTCTTATCAAACAATTCCTGAGAGGGGCTAACAACTTAAGTCCACCAAGCAAAGCACCCACCCCTGCTTGGGACCTTAACTTTGCACTGGAAAATCACACGCTATCCCCTTTTGAGCCTGCAGCATCTGCAGAGTTAAAATTCCTCTATTGGAAAACAGCCTTGCTTCTGGCCATCTCTTCAGCTAGAAGAGTGTCTAAGCTACAAGCACTTATGGCTGTGGAACCCTTCACTATTTTCCATGCTGACAGGGTTTCCCTCAGTACTAACCCTTCCTTTATGCCTAAAGTGGTGTCCATTGTGGCTCTCAACTAATCTGTCCATTTGCCAACTTTCTTCCCTAATCCTCAAAATAAAGGGGAAAGGATCCTGCACTCCTTAGACATGCACAGACAGCTCAGATTCTACCTTGACAGGACTAAGCCCTTAGGAAATCTGACCAGTTACTAGTCAACTTTGCACCAGGGGCAGAGGGCAAGGCCGTTTCAAAGCAAACAATTTTGAAATGGATAGCACACTGCATCCATTTCTGCTACAAGCACCATGGGGAACTAACCCCTCAAGGGGGTCAGAACACATTCCACTAGGGCAACTTCTACCTCTACAGCATTCCTCAGGGGAGTTCCTACCAGGGACATCCTGGAAGCTGCTACCTGGTGTTCTGTATACACCTTCACCAAATATTACCACCTGCCTATCATTTCCAAATCAGGGCGGGTTTTGTAACAGCAGTCCTGCAGGGCATACTAGCCAACTCCTATTCTTCTTGAGTGCTCCACCCTTCTTTAGCTTTGGGACTCAACCCAAGTGTGATGACTGCAACGGTGAAACGCGAAGAACATAGTGCAGTTGTGTACACTTACCATAAATGTAGATGTTCGAGTGTATTCACTCCTGCAGTCCTGGTTTCCCTCCCTCCAGCCCCCTTGTCTCTCTCTCTCTCACCTCTCTGTCTTTTACTCACCCCTTTTCAGGGGTGTTGGTATTGGTATTTACTTTTTACTGGTGTTTTTTTCTCCATAACTTAGCTCCGTATTTAGGGGACTCCTGACATTTCAGGCAAGAAAAACTGATGCAATGGTGTCGGCTGCCTGTTTTTATAACCCTGACAACCTGACGTCAGTCCTGGAGCGACAGCAACCGACAGAGAAATACTAGGTCTCTGGTATTTGGGCCGACTGAGGGCTACCTACAAGCAGATAACCCAAGTGTGATGACTGCAACAGTGAATACACTTGAACATCTACATTTATAATAAGTTTACACAACTGTACTGTCTCCTATCATTGCATGCTTTCCAGGACCATCTCCCTGTTGGGACTGAAACAATTCAGACAACATTGTAGTCTGGCACATCAGCAAGCAGAGGGGTACATGATCATATCCGCTGTGCAGAGAGGCCATGAGAGTGTAGGAATGGGCAATGTCCTCTCCAGGCGCTTTCTTCTTGGAAAGCATATCCCTAGCGATTCCACCATGCTGGCAGATTCAGCAGGTCTTTCCTGAGTCTCCATGAGTGGTCCCTGCACCAGTCAATGGCAAGCCAGATTTTCGACCAGTGGGGGTGTTCCGTGCTGTGATCTGTTTGCATCCCCTTTCAATTGCAATTGCAGTAAATATTCTGCCCTGATCTCCCCACCAGGGGGGGAGTCACCAAGGGACACTGTGATACACGATTGGCTGCTGGACTTTTCTATGCCTATCCCAAAGTTTTACAGAAAGCCCATCACCTGAAGTCTCACCTCATCCTCATTGCCTCCTTTTGGCCTCATCAGACGTAGTACTCCCTCCTCTGGTCTCATCTGAAATATCCACCCTGGATATTGGATCCAACCCAAGAGCTCATCTCCCATCCCTGGTGACTTCCTCCCCCCAACGTTCAGTCCTTGAGGTTGACAGTGTAGTATCTCCAATTCCAGTGATTGTCAGTCAGGTTAAGTTGCCTTCACCGATAAGACATAATTTTGGGATCTCAGAAACCTTCTACTAAAAAGGTATATTCCAGCAAATGGAAGAGGTTCTCTCTTTGGGCTAGTCAGCGGGACATTGATCCCTTTTCCATTCCTATTCCGGACATTTTGTCGTTCCTTTCTTCTCTGTTCCAGCAAGGAGCGAACTTCAATTGGCAGCTATTTCTAACTTCCCTCAAGTGATTGTCCCATGTTTTCTTCTAGGCTCTGCAAGGCTTTTCTAAAAGTTGCGTTTTTGCTCAGGCCTCCTTTCAATGATCTGTGTCCTCCAATTTTATTTTGGTGCTGCAGTCCCTGACACAACCTCCCTTTGAACCTGCCATGAACTGTGGTATTAAGTTTCCTTCTTGGATGATTGCCACTGGAAATGTACCTGTCCTCACCCAACCTAATCAAAGGGGTTCTCTCTCTGGTTCCCAAGCTCTACAACTCTCACAGTTATCTTCCTATGAGCCTATCTAAGCTCTCAACAATTTCTATAGCTTCTCTCTAAGCTCTCAACAACTCCTACAGCTACCCTCACACAGCCCAACCTTGTAAATAGCATTTTACATTTGATATGTGTATGTAAAGCGTATTTACATTTTCTTAAAAGGTTTGTATGTAAACTGTTTCCACACCTAACACATCTGTTTTCCTCAAATGAAACTATATGATCCCTACCTTCAAGCTTAATGACTTTAACTATGCATGATATTGGACGCATTCATGAGTGACTATTCTACATAATATTATCTTTAATATTAACTATCAGTTGTATCTAAATTGTATAATGCATCTTGAAGTTTTCTCCCCGGGCCTCCACTGAAAATGGGTCAATTCGGCCCAGGGGACTTCCTCGGTAATCAAACTGCAAATAAATAATAATAAATAAATGGCATTTTTGGTTGCTATTACCTCTGCCAAGAGGGTTTCTGAATTGCAAGCTCTTTGCATAAAGCCTCCTTTCATGATTTTTCACAAGGATAGGGTTTCTCTCAGGACCAGTCCTTCCTTCATTCCTAAAGTAGCCTTCGAAACTAACCTTAATCAATCTAGTTAACTTCCCGTCTTTTTTCTCAGTTTTGTGAACAAAGGAAAGTACAAGCTACATTGCCTGGATGTACATAGGCAGTTGCATTTCTATTTGAAGTGGACTGAAAATTAGATCAGCTTTTTGTAGCCTTCTCTCAGGCCGGGAAAGGTAGGGCCATTTTCAAAGTGTCAGTTTCACGTTGGATAGCTTGTTGCATAGCTCACATTTACGAAAACAATCACAGGGATCTCCCCAGGCCTATTAAAGCTTATTCTACTAGGTCGGTGGCTACTTCTTTGACATTCTGGGCTAAGACTTCCTTAGATGTCATTTGTGTTGCTGCAACTTGGTCAACCCCCATACCTTTGTAATAAATTACAAATTGGATTTGGTATCTAGGGGTAGAGCTTAGTTTGGTTCTTCTGTGCTCCTGCATGTCCTTTCTCTAGACCTCCCAGGGTTATGGATAGCTGGGAACTCTGACCCATCCATGATCAGTAATGACATAGCATCAGATCAAGAGTTATACTTACCATAACTTGGAATCTATACTATCAGTGTCATATAATAGTGTCATTATTCATCACATTCCCAACCTCCATCCCTCTCCGTCTGGTGACCAGGGGATTCTTGGAGTAATGGTATGCTTGGTTCTGCTGTTCCTAAGTGTGGACAGTTTCACTGTCCTGATGCTTATCTAGTAAACTTGATCTGGGAATTATGGGTAGCAGGGGCTCCTAGGAGGGGAGGAGCTCGAGTTCAGTAGCTGTCATTCACTGTGCCAGCTCCGATCCAAGACCCATTCGTAATGAATAATGACAGTGGATAGCACAGATTCCAAGTTATGGTATATACATAACTCCTTTTTCTGGACATTGTCCACCTGTGGGGTACCTCTTAAGTAGATCTATTTGCCTCCCTTCTGAACAGACAACTTTCTCTGTTTTGTGTCTGAGTCCCAGGTCCTCTGGTCTGGAAGGTGGACTTCCTGTCTTTTTCTCTGAAGGAGATGTTTTTGTCTTCCTCCACTTCCCCTTATTACAAAAGTCCTGATGTTTTTCGTGTTTCACTGTTGCAATCATGACATTTGGGTTATCTCTGCCAGGTTAGCCCTCGGCCGGCCCGAGTACCAGCGACTTAGTATTTCTTCGTCGGTTGCTGTCGCTTGAGGACTGACTTCAGGTCATCAATAGTGTAAAGAAAGGCAGCCGACGTCATTACATCAGTCTTTCTTGCCATGGAACCCGAAGCAGAAGCAGTTTGCATGAGTGCCGGTCGGCCATTACCTGAGTTTTCATTTCCGAATTGAAGTTGAAGCCTTCTAAAGCTAAGTACCCCATTGGGGATCCTTTTCTCTTGCACTAACCAATGTTAGAAAAAGTTAATAATTGTTTTGCCTGTGGAAAGCAAATACTACACCGAGACTTCTACTCTTAGTGCTTCACTTGTCTAGGCCCAGACCACAACGTCCCCCGTTGTCGCTTCTGTGCTTTGATCAACGCTAGTACTATTTGTCATCGGGCCCTTATTGTAGCCATATATTTTTGTTTACAGTCCTCAAATTACGATATGGCTTTGGTAAGCCATCCAACAGCAGAGCTTCAGAAAAAAAGTAGAGAGAGACAGAGACAGATTGCACAGGTCCAAACCTTCAGACGACTCTTCCTTTAAGCTAATATGCTTCACCTCAAAAAATCTAGATCCGTCAGAGCCACAAGGGCGGGAGACTTAAACCTCGACACGGCTATTAATAGGACGTGCTGGAGGGATAGATTCATCACCCAAAGACTCCCTATGCTGTGGAATAAAATCCCGGTATATGTGAGGCAGAGCACCTCGCTGGCCTTGTTCAAGAGAAATCTTGACCAATGGATGGGAGATCGCAGATATACCCCAGGGATTACCTCAGTGTCACTGCTCAACAGAGGCACAGCAAAATAATGGGTATAGTTCCCCATACTAAAGGGGTGGCGTAAGCCACAAAACTATGGGCTAGGCTTGTAAATGCCCTCGGGCAGATAGCCTAGTATGAACCTATGAACCTATGAACCTAATCAATTCTCTGGTACTTATTGAGGAGCTTTTGCAGCCCCTGATGCCCACTTCAGTTGATTCACAGGGATCTACCGAGACCCTTTTGGAGTCCGGTATGCCGCAATACTCTTCTTCGTCTAAGGATCTTACGCTCGTCTCTACCTTGGATGGGTCCGGAGCCGCTGAGCAGGCACCGGCTTCCAAGGAAGTCCTTCACACCACCGAATCTTGACACAGACATCTTCTTTCGTAACTACCATTCTTTTGAAAACTGAGTTCTTTAGGCCCAGGGTTTGAACCACATCCAAGAAACCGACTACCTACTCTCGGGCACCTGCTTCCTTGCCTCAGTCTCAAATGCTTAAAATGGCGGAAGACTTTATTATGCTGGTCAGGGGAAGCCAAAACTCCCCCTCAAAAAGGAAAAGGGATCTGTCCCTCAGTCCTGGATGTGGTGGATGATGTTTTCCTTGAATCCAGCTTAACTCTTAACGCCCTACCTCCTGCTCCCAGAAAACCAGACAGGTACTACAGAGTCCCTGACTCACACAAATTCCTTTTTAAAAATCCAACAGCTGACCCTGAGATCATTTCTCATGGGCCTTATGGGATTAAAGTAACCTCTGCTAAGAATCTCGCCCCCTCAGACAGGGATTCCAAAGCATTGGACAGATTGGGTAAAAAAGTATACACCTCAGCTACTCTTGCTGTCAGGGCACTAAATTGTCAGCTCCATAAGCTCAAGTATCAGCAACATACATTGGAACTCCTAAAATAAAAAATGCTTTCCTTTCCTGCTTGGGCAGAATCTAAAGATTTTTAAGACTTAATGCATTCTGCAGGTCAAGTAAAAAAACACACTTTGCACTGTGATTTTGATGCCCTAGAAGCTTCTTGTAGGGCAGCAGTCACTGGATCTGTCATTAGAAGACATGCATGACTTAAGGAACAACCCCTGCCAGACCATGTCAAATCTAAATTGTTGGATGCCCCCTTGCATAAAGATAGCTTATTTGGCACTAAAGCATAAGAGGTCTTAAAAAAGATGGAAGAAAAAGCAAAATCTATGCCAACAGTAAAAGATTTCTTACAAATCTATGCCAACAGTAAAAGATTTCTTACAAGTCCAGCCCCCTAGGTTCAGCAGGCATTGTCCCTCCAAGCACTGGTCCTTTCCTGCTCTGAGTAGACAGGCCCAGTAGAAACAGACCCGCTAGACAGCTGCCCCAGGGAATACAGAGATCTAAGCAGTGGACTACCTCCACTTCAAAACCAGGGAGTTCTAAGCCACCCCTTATGGTAAGAACTCACAATAACTCCCCTCGTCCCGACCTCCCTACTGCCCACCTTCACTTACCCCTAGGAGGAAAACTCCTTTCACTCAAGCACCTGGGCCACCATTACCATGGACCAGTGGGTTTTGAACATTGTGTCTCAGGGTTACAACTTCTTTTTCCACACCCTTCCAACCCCAAAAGGGTTCCCAGATCTACCACCAAATCAGTGGGCAGAGGCTCAAAAGCAAATCCATTCCCTTCTCTCTTTGAGGGCAGTAGAGCACATTCTTGCAGAACAGATAGGCCAAGGCTTCTTTCTACTCCAGACTTTTTCTGGTGCCCAGAAAAGAGAGGGCACCTGGCACCCCATCCTCAATCTATCTATTCTAAACACTTTCCTGGTGATCCTAAAATTCAGAATGCTCACCCTCCAGTAACTGCTACCCATGCTCGCCAAGGACGCTTGGCTAGCCACCCTAGATCTAAAAGAGGCTTACCTCCACATTCCTATCAGGGAATTATGCAGGAAATATCTCCTATTTAGGGCAGGATTTCAACACTTTCAGTTCTCTGCACTTCCCTTTGGCTTATCTACTGCTACAAGAGTTTTCAGAAAATGTCTGGCTCCAGCCATTGCCTTTTGCAGACAAAGAAATATTCAAGTTTACCCCTACTTAAACGGCTGCCTTATTCAGGCAGACAGCCAAGGAAAGCTGCTCAAGCACCTGGCCTTTGTAAAGACCTTACTAACCTCCCTAGGGTACACACTCAGCGAAAAGAAATCGAAGGATAATCTTCCTGGGAGCAACTCTGGACACAGCATCTCAGATGGCATGCTTTACATCAGAGAAACAAATTTTCCTGGCAGTCTGCTTCTCTCAACTGGCCACCAGGCCCCAGCTTTCTGCAAGGAAAATCCTGCAAGCTCTGAGGTTCATGCCATCTTGCATACTACTCATTCCATATGCCAGACTGCATATGGGGAAACTTCAGTGGTACCTAAAGAGCCTTTGGTGTCAACACTCTCAAGACCTGGAAACTCTTCTACCTAAGGTTTATAGGTAGGTACTGGGCTATCTGCCCGAAGGCATATATTAGCCCAGCCACGTTGTGCAGTATTCACCGCCCCTTTGGTTAGTTCCCCAGGCCCTTGATCTAGCAGCTAGTACCCTTGGCCCCTATCTAGTAGAGCTGTTGGTATGATCCCTGGTGTGAACTTTGTTACCCATCCACTCGTCAAGGTTCCTCTTGAAGAGTGATAGTCAGGGGCTCTGTCTTATGTAGATCGGGACCTTGTTCCATAGCAAGGGAAGTCTTTGCGAAGGGAATCTATCCTTCCAGCATGTTCTATTCATTGTTGTGCTGAGGTTTTTTTTATCCCTAGAGCATGTAGCTTGAGTAGATTTGGTTTTGCTACGATGGAGCATGTTCAACAGTTCTGGGTTGGACATGGCTTTGTATGTTAGACAGAGATCACCTCTGAGAAGGCGGTATGCAACAGAGAAAAGTCATAGTTTTTTCAATTGTGCTGAATAGGGCAACTGTTTGAGGCCAGTAATCCTCTTAGTGAGGTACCTCTGTGGTCTCTCCAGCTGCTGGAGATGCCTAGCCATGTACATTCCAATTGGTGCATTGTACTCAATAATGGGTCTGATGAGGGAAGAGTAGAGGGCACCATTACATCCTTAGATCTTGATGCGAACCCTTTCGTGATCAGATGGGTTACATAGAAGGATTTTCTAACCACCTTGGCAACATGGTTATCAAAGGAAAGCTGACTGTCTGCTTGGGTCCCTAGATCCCTTATTACTTCTTCAGATTTCAGGGGGTTACCTCCTATGTGGTAGTTCGCGGGTGCTCTGTTTTTTTCCAAAGGGGATTACTATGCATTTTTTAGCATTTAGCTTGAGACCATGGCTTTGACACCATGCATCAGTCTCATTTAGGCCCTTCTGGGGGGTATCCATGTCAGCCGGAGACTCTATTATAGCAGTTTGCAGTCGTCCGCACACTTGGTCAGCCACAGCCCTTCAGTGCTTGCCTGTACTTCTGAGAAGTATATGCCAAAAAGGAGGGGCCCCAGGACAGAGCCCTGAGGCACACCGCTCGTTACTGGTCTGGATTCAGACATAGATCCCGCTACTCTTACTTTGTGGGATCTGTCTGAGAGCCAGTTTGCGATCCATCTTGTGACGTAAGGGTTTATGCCCAGGATGGTGAGTTTATCAGTAATACCCGAATGGGGAATGGTGTCAAATGCTCTAGCAAGGTCAAGGTAAGCCATGTATACCTCTTTTCCCTTATCTATATGTAGCCTGAGTAACTGTCTCAAAGAAGTCCATAAGGTTCAGGAGGCATGATCTACCCTTGACGAAGTCGAACTGTGTGGGGTCAAGTGTTTGGAGGTTCCCAATCTCTCCATTTATGAGTTCCATAATGATTCGCTCCATTGCCTTACAGATCAGACTGGTCAGGCTTATTGGTCGGTAGTTCCCAGGGTCGGTTGTGGGCCCACCCTTGTGCAGCGGAACCACTGTTGCTGTGCGCCATTCTATGGGTACATATCCTGTCGAGAGGCTGAGACTGAACAGGGTATTCAGATGCGGGGTTAATTCATTTTGGATCTCGCGTATGACACAGCCCGGGACACCATCTGGTCCCATGGAGGCAGTGTTTTTAGCTTTAGATAGAGCCTTATTAACCAACGTATCAGTAATAATTGGGGTTACACAATCCCTGGAATAGTAATAGGCCCTGTAGGTGGTGGTGGGGGGGGAGAAATTTGCACTGAACCTGTCAGCCAAGATGTTGGCAATGTCAGCGGGGTCAGTGTATTTTGTTCCATTTTGTACTAGCTCAGAACAGACCTGAGCATTGCCATTTAGGTTTTTGATGTAACCATAGATGGTCTTATGGATGTCCTTCAAGGATGCATCTGCAGTCTTCACATATGGGTTGTCCTGCCTCAGGCAGCCCTTCGGTCGGCCGGATTCCAAAGTCTGGGTCCGTCGTCGGCTGATGTCGCCCTTTCCCCGACGTCACAACGCCTGGGGTATAAAAGCGTCAGCCGACGCCATCTTCCCCAGTCTTTCTTGCCGCGTGGTGCCCGAAGCAGAAGCAGTTCGCAAGTGCCGGTCGGCCAGCTCATGTAATTTCGCTATCCAAAGACTTCAAAAGCTAAGTACCCCGTTGGGGACTCTTTCTTGCCTCAGCCGATGTCAGAAAAAGTTAATAATTGTTTAACTTGTGGGAAAGAAATACCTCATAAGGATTTCCACTCTTATTGTCTTCCTTGCTTAGGCCCAGACCACGACGTCTCGGCCTGCTCTGCCTGCGCTTCCTTCAACCGACGCACTCTTAGACGTCGGTCGGAGTTCGCAGAAGAGTTTTTGGGGATACGTTTGCTTACAAAATGCCGTCGGAAACCCCGACATCACATTTAATTATGAAACGGAAAGACAAGGATCGACACACGCGGGCCGAGGTTTCGGCTGAAACCGCTGCTAGGCCTACTGCGTGTGTCTTGGTCTCGGCTGGTACAGAGTACTTGGACCTTCCAAACCCTGAAATAATACAACCGACAGCCTCGGCCCCGGAGGCTCCTACTGAGTCGGTTACAGAATTGCCTTCCGAAACTGGTGTATTGGAATCTACTGACACCGTACCTTTAGATAAAGCTACACCAGCATGTGGTGCAGCCAGGCCTCCTGCATCCATGTCTGTTAAGGCCTTCACCAGGGCTAAAGCTGCAAAACACTCTAAAACCATGCCTCCCAGAGTTATTCCTCAGGGACCTTCTTCTAGTTCACAGATTTTGACTTTAGCAGAGGACCTGATCTCCTTAATTAGGGGCTCTCAGCCTCATCCGGACAGCGGCTCCCAACCCCCTCTAGACAAAAGGCCCAGAATGGATCCCCCTGATCCCCTTTCTTCAGAGGAGGCCTCTGTTGGCTCGGATCACTCAGACTACCAGGAGGAGGTTTATTCGGCCTACGAGGTTTCGGATGCAGAGGAATCTATTCCCTCAGCCTCAGCCTCCCCTCCTGAACAGCTTTCCTTTGGGGAGACCCTTCACACTATGAGAGAGCATTTCAAATGGCAGGGCCAGGAATATTCTGATTCCAGGAAAAGACAAAGAACCTTTCTTCATTTACCTCAGCATAGACCTTTGGCTATTCCTCCTGTTTTAAATGTGATTGATGATGTATATTCTGACTCTAGTACGACCCCTGACACTCTGCCTCCGGCCCCTGTTAAGCCTGATAGGTATTACAGGGTCCCGGACACACATAATTTTCTTTATAAGGCCCACTCTGCTGACCCTGAAACTATTTCACAGGGCCCTAAAGGGGTTGCAGCTGTTACTATTAAGAACCCACTCCCCTCTGCAAAGGAGTCCAGGGCATTAGAGAGATGGGGTAAAAAAATGTATACTTCTGCCACTCTTGCTATGAGGGCATTAAATTGTCAATTTCACATGATACAGTATCAAGAGTATTTGTTAGAAGAAATGCATAAGAAATTGCCTTCTTCTGAACCCCTGGACTGTAAATTCCTTCAGGATCTGGTACATAATTCCCAGCAGGTTAGCAACCATTTCTTGCAGTGTGGTTATGATGCATTGGAAGCTTCATGTAGGTCAGCAATGACAGGTGTTGTCATACGCAGGCATGCTTGGCTGAAGGAACATACTCTGCCAGAACATGTTAAAGCTAAGCTTTTGGATGCTCCAGTGGAAAAGCAAAAGTTATTTGGTTCCACTGCTCAAGACGTCCTAAAGAAATTTGAGGAAAAGGCAAAATCTGTACAAACAGTTAAGGATTTTCTTCAAGTCCAACCGCCTAGATTCAGCAGAAACTGGCCTTCCAAGAATTGGTCCTTTCCGGACACAGACAGATTTCAAAGGGGCAGAAACAGGCATGCCAGAGGTAGAGGCCAAGCTAGGGGCTCCTACAGAGGCCGTCAATGGCAACCTCCAATCCAGACAGGCAGTTCAGGATCTGCAACTGCTGCACAAGGACAAACTCAATGACTCTGCTTTGACTCCGCCAACCAGGGCTCAATTAGAAGCACCTTTGGGCGGAAAGCTTTCTTTATTCTCAAGAAATTGGCACAACATTACAAGAGACAAATGGACACTCCAAATAATAGACAACGGATACAGGTTCCATTTCCACACATTGCCAAAAAGAAAAGGCATGCCAGGTCTGCCACCAAATCAAAGGACAGAGGCTTTGAAACAAATCTCAAACTTACTCCGAATGAAAGCCATAGAAAAAGTTCCTATTTCAGAACAAGGCCAAGGATTTTACTCCAGACTATTCCTTGTTCCAAGAAAAGAGCATCAATGGAGGCCTATTCTCGACTTGTCCGTACTGAATACTTATCTCATTGTGCCAAAATTCAAAATGCTGACTTTACAGCAACTCCTTCCCATGCTGGGCAAGTTGTCTTGGCTGGTTACTCTAGACCTCAAGGAGGCATACCTGCATGTCCCTATCAGACAAAGTTGCAGAAGATACCTCAGATTTCTTGCAGGGTCAGAGCATTATCAATTATCAGCATTGCCCTTTGGCTTATCTACTGCGCCCAGAGTATTCACGAAATGCCTGGTATCAGTAATAGCACACTGCAGACTCCAGGGGATTCAAATCTACACATATATGGACGACTGCCTTATACAAGCGGACAACCAACAAACTCTGATAAAGGACTTAAATTATGCCATCAATCTTCTACAGGCCTTGGGATATACAGTCAACATGCACAAATCAAGACTTGTTCCATCCCAAAGAATAACTTTTCTGGGTGCGGATCTAGATACAACCATCCAAATGGCTTATCTCACAGAAGAAAAACAGTCAACTACCGGATTACTTCAAGAATCTGACAAGACAAACTCAGCTGACTGCAAGGAAAATCCTGCAGGCCCTGGGTTACATGGCATCCTGTATTCTTCTGATTCCACAAGCAAGGCTACATATGAGAAAGCTACAGTGGTACCTAAGGAGTTTATGGACTTAGCACAGTCACAGCCTGGAAACTTTAATCCCACTCATTCCATGCCTTCACAAGGAATTCCTGTGGTGGGCTCAGGCCAGCCAGTTCAACAGAGGGCTGCCCTTCACAAAGCCAAAAACCTCACAAACTATTACAACAGACGCTTCAGACCTAGGTTGGGGAGCACACATGGAGGGCAGAGGTATCCAAGGACAGTGGTCACGAAAGGAGCTACGCATGCACATAAATCAAAAAGAAATGCTAGCAGTGATACACGCAATCGAGGCCTTCAGACTCTTTCTGCATCAAGGCCATCTACTAATAAGGACAGACAACACCACAGTTATGTGGTACATAAGCAAGGAGGTACCCATTCTTACCCTCTGTGCAGACTGGCAATGAATCTATGGGATCTTTCCTTGAAACTCAATATACAGCTACAAGCTCAGTTTGTGCCAGGGAAGGACAATACACTGGCGGACAGCTTAAGCAGAAATATCACGGATGCACACGAATGGATGCTGCACCTAGACATTTTCCAACAGATAACACAATCTTGGGGGAGCCCAGACATAGATCTATTTGCATCCCCCCACAATCATCAACTAAAGAAATTCTGCTCAAGGACATACCACCCACAAGCGTGGAAAGTGGACGCCCTCTCTTTCAGCTGGAGAAATCTGACAGTGTATGCATTTCCTCCTATTCCATTAATGACCAAGGTGTTACTGAAGATCAGGGCAGAGCAGCCAAAAGTGATCCTGATAGCTCCGGACTGGCCAAGACAGCACTGGTACCCACTGCTAAGGAGCATGTCACGTACGAAGCCATGGCCCTTACCTCTATGGCCACTTCTACTGACACAGCACAGATACAAAACTCTTCACTCCATCCTGAAAACATTGCAACTAACGGCGTGGAGAATACCTTGACTCCTCCACAGGATAAGCTATCCCAGAGAGTAAAGAATATTATTCTGGAAGCTCGCCGCCCTTCCACAAGGAAGACATACTCAGCAAAATGGAAAAGATTTCTCATCTGGAACAGCACAAAGGGCCTAGATGCGACAATGAAGAACATGGCACATATCCTGGAATATTTGGCAGAAAAGTTCCACAGTGGGCTGTCTTACTCTTCTATTAAGATTCATGCTTCAGCAATTTCAGCAGAGTACAATACTGATCCCCCTGTCTTTTCTCATCCTCTCCTAAGACAGTTTCTAAGAGGGATCAAAAACATCAAGCCTCCTAGGAAACCACCTCTACCTGCTTGGGACCTCAACTACGTGTTGGAAAAACTAACGCTGCCTCCATTTGAACCAGCAGCATCTGCAGATCTACAGTACCTCTCATGGAAGACTGCTTTCCTTCTGGCAATAACCTCAGCAAGAAGAGTTTCGGAATTGCAGGCCCTGATGGCAGTTCAGCCATTTATTATTTTCCATCAGGATAGAGTTTCATTAAGAACTAATCCTACTTTTATGCCAAAGGTGGTATCCAGGGTTTCATTGAATCAACATGGAAAGACTGTACCAGCTAACATTAGACCTCATTCTACGAGAGCCACAACCACCTCCACAGCCTTCTTAAGAGGGGTGGCTACAAAAGACATTTTAGAAGCTTCCACATGGAGCTCCGTGCATACATTTGCCAAGCATTACAATTTACCTCTATATTCCAGATCCAGAGCAGGCTTTGCTACGGCTGTCCTGCAGGGTATCTTAGCTACACCATCCTTTTCCTAGTATCTCCACCCCCAGATTGGCTATGGTATTCTACCCATATGTGATGACTGCAGATGCATCCTTGAAGGACATAGTACAGTTTTGTACCTACCATAAATGTAGATGTCCGATAGGTATGCATCTGCAGTCAGGTTTACCCTCCCTCCTTCCCCTCTGTGGTACTCCTAGGGTGCTTACCTCTCTATTAGCTAGCTGGGGGATCTATTATGGTGTATTTGCTTTCGGCTGACGCTTTTATACCCCAGGCGTTGTGACGTCGGGGAAAGGGCGACATCAGCCGACGCCGGACTTAGACTTTGGAATCCGGCCGACCGAAGGGCTGCCTGAGGCAGGACAACCCATATGTGATGACTGCAGATGCATACCTATCGGACATCTACATTTATGGTAGGTACAAAACTGTACTTTATCCTTGGCAACTTTCTTTTCGAAATTGGCTTTAGTTGACTTGATGAGGGCCCTCAATTTCTTACTAATGCTGATCAGGGATGATTTTTCTACTTGAGATTTGGCCTTTTTTTGTATAAGTCTCCTCCTTTTATTGTGTAGTTTGCTTATGGTCGGGGTCCACCAGACTGGTTTCTTCTTGCTTGAGGAAGGAGTCTTGGTTTTATTTGGGATAGCACGGTCCATGCAATCCTGAAGATGCATATAGAGTGCCTTGGTGTAGGATTCCGTATGCTGGATATCATTATCCTTCTGCAAGGGAATAGTGAAGCCTTCCACTTCTGACGCAAGTAGTCTGAAGTCTGCTTTAGAAAGGTTTTTCACGATGGTTTCTTTGACTGGGGGAGGTGGAGGGGTGAGGATGTCCAGGGTTATCAGTTTGTGGTCTGATCTGACCAGAGAGGGAGTGATAACGGGTGTGGTACAATGGGCGCCCATGTTTGTGATGACTAAATCCAATATGTTGTCCCCTCTAGTGGGAGAACATACCATTTGTTCAAGGGCATTTGAATTTATAAATTCTATGAACCGCTGGGCATAGGAGTTAGAACTTTGGTAGTTCGCCCAGTCTATACCAGGGTAGTTGAAATCACCCAAAATTATGGTGTTGGGTAGGACCTTTATATTTTCCAATGCCTCAAGGAATGCTGAGTGAGCATCTTGGGACATGGTGGGCGATCTATAACAGGCTACGACTTGAAATGTGGTTTTGCCTGCTGATAGTTGCGCATGGATGATTTCTGGGGCATCATGCTGCGCCACTAACCTGGCGATGTGGGTGTCCGTGATGAATATGGATACATCTCCGCCCTTTGTACTGCGATCCGGTAACTGAGGCTGGAAGGTATGATATGAATTGTAACCTGGTAGTGCTGGGGCTCTCTCTGGAGCCTTGAACCAGGTTTCCGTCACTGCACAAAGATCGATTTTCTCCATACTGAGGAGTGCCTTGAGTGCATGCATTTTGAGGTTGAGACTTCTGGCGTTGAGTAGCATTACCCTTAGTTTTTGGTTACCTGTGCTGGTTACGGTGGTTGGTTTGTCCTTTGAGCCTTACCTAAAAAAGGCACTATGGGGACTGCAAGAGCCTTGGCCAGTATTCGAAAGCCTAGGGGTGACAGGTGCAAACCATCTCTGGCGAAACAGTGAGGCTTGTCTATCATGTCATTCTAGGCAGACAGACACTGGATCCCCTTAGAATGACACCAGAAGCTTAGCCAATTGTTGAAATTGATAATTTTGTCTTTGTATTGTGGTATCATTCTAAGTGAAGGTAGTATGCTACTCAAGGTCAGGGTTATGCCAGCTTGGGCTACATGATCAGAGAGCTCCTCAATGTCTCTCTTCATGTAGTCCAGGGAGGTAAGTCTTAGATCATTCACACCAACATGTACAATGACAGTGTCGTACTTGTACTCGTTCTGGAGTGACCTAAGTGCCTGTGTTATGTGGCGGATCCTACCACCCAACAGGCTGCTGACAGTAACCTTCTCCTTGTTCAGCCTGGTGAGTGGAACATCTGTGTGCCTTGCTACAGAGTCTCCTATTACTAGCATGTTGGGTATAGTGTTTTGCCTTAGGAGCTGTCATGAGGCATACTGCCGAGGTGAATTATGTGTTTTCTGGCTTGTTTGGAGGTGCAGGTTACTTGCTTGTCTGCTTTGGAGGGCACTGTTTCTTTTTCAGATTGGTACCTAGTGCCCCAAATATGTTTTTGTGTATTTATGTGTATGTTTTGCCGGTGCTTGTTTTGTAGATCCATGTGTGACAGCTGGTGTGATGCTAGTGTCTCTCTTCTCCTCCTCTTGACTGTCTGTTACAGTCATGGGTTGAGAGCACTTCGCCTCCAGTCTGACTGTGTATTTGCATCTCTCACAAGTGTTTGTGTCTAGAGGTAAGAGGAGAGGGTTGTCTGTATACATGAGGCAGTTGTGACATTGCCTCAGGATGCCCAATTCCACCAGATGAACTGGAGAGAGGACACCTGAAGCTGACCTCTGGACATGCTTGGAAAAGTAAATTTCACTTGTCTTGCGGACAGTCGAGGGTCTTATGCTGTATTATAATAGTGCTGTCTAGGAGATTTGGAAAATAATAGTGCTATCTAGGAGATTTGGACAAGTGCTGATTTGGGTTATGCAAGTGCTGCAATAAGAGCAGTTGATCTGAAGCACTTGAGTTGAGGCTTGCCTAGTTCTAAGGGAAAATTTGCAGTGCAGACTTTGTGGAGCCAGGAATAGTATACCCCAGCTAACCGGCGCTGCCTGATGATGCTCTGTGCGCAAGACAGCGCAAAAAGAGAGTTGCAGGGCTTTAAGAGAGAGAGATCAAGGAGTTTGGAATTGACCCAAAATGACCAATAAAACTACAGTTTCTAGGCAGTAACCATTCCTTCAGGGACAGGCAGGCTGCTCAGTGAGGCAGGCTGCTCAGTGTTAACCACTGCCACTGGTGAACACAGAGACTTCCCTTTAGCCCAAGTAAGCACTGGCCTCCAAGAAACGTACAAACAGTTCAGAACAGCAACTCTGTAACTGAACTTTTTTTAAATTATAGAAAGTGGGAAAATAGCAAGATTTTTTTTTTGTTTAAGGATAGCAGAGACACACAAGCAGCAAACTAGTCAGAACAGTGCAATAAATGACCCCAACACGTGTGTGCTAGGTCAGAGGCAGGTAAAATCCAATTTTAAGAAAAACGATTTTAAATTAAGTGCAACACAAAAAATGCAATAAACAGGCTCTAGGTATGTTCTAAATACTGTTTCTAACACAGATATCAACTTTTGCAAGCAAGAAAACGCCGAAAAGTAGGCGGCAATGCAGTTTTTCTAAGAAATAAATCAGAAAAAAATACTTAAAATCTCAAAAGTGGCTCCTTTCTTCTCTCAGCGTTTTCTCCTCTTGGTAGGTGCTTCAGCAACAACTATCAAGCCTGGAAAGATGCCAAAACCACGCGGCTGCAGGGATTTAAGAGAGAGAGATCAAGGAGTTTGGAATTGACCCAAAATGGCCAATAAAACTACAGTTTCTAGCCAGTAACCACTCCTACAGGGATAGGCAGGCTGCTCAATGTTAACCACTGCCACTGGTGAACACAGAGACTTCCCTTTAGCCGAAGTAAGCATTGGCCTCCAAGAAACTTACAAACAGTTCAGAACAGCAACTCTGTAACTGAACTTTCTTTTAAATTAGAGAAAGTGGGAAAATAGCAAGATTTTTTTTTGTTTTTTTGTTTAAGGATAGCAGAGACACATAAGTAGGAAACTAGTCAGAACAGTGCAATAAATGACCCCAACACGTGTGTGCTAGGTCAGAGGCAGGTAAAATGCAGTTTTAAGAAAAAACAATTTTAAATTAAGTGCAACACAAAAAATGCAATAAACAGGCTCTAGGTATGTTCTAAATACTGATGTTCTTCATCTCACATTGCTGCAGTCCTTACACTTGGGTAGTCTGCTGTCCTCGGTCGGCCCGAATATCAAAGTATAAGGCTGACGTCGGTCAGGGCGCATTTGACTGACATCAGAACGTCAGGGTACAAATGCGCATGACCGACGTCATATCCTCAGTCTTTTTTGCCGCATGGTCCGATGCAGAAGCAGCATTGCAAGTGCCGGTTGGCGTTCTGAAATTTTTCGATTTAGAAGTTTCAGACCGAGTTCAAAGTTGGCTAAGTACCCCGTTGGGGAATATTTTAGTTTTTTCTTGCCTCAGTCATTTACCGGATGTCAGAAAAAGTCAATAATTGCATTTCTTGTGGGAAACAGATACCGCATAGAGATTATCATACTTTGTGTATTCCTTGCTTAGGGCCTGAGCACGACGTTGTTGGCTGTCGCCTTGTGCTAGATTTAATAAACACACTATAAAGAGAAGGTTGGATTGTGCAAGGTTAGTCTTTGGGAAGCGGTGCAACTATAAAATGCCGTTGGATGCTCCGACGCCCGCTTCTTCAAAGAAGCGCAAGGACAAGGCAGTTAAGCCTAGGCTAGAAGAACCGTCTGTACCGGACGCCGGTTCTTTAGAGGTGTCGGTGGAGCCGGTGGCTCCACCGGAGGTTTCTTTGTGTTCCCAGGGTGAGACCTTATTATTGCAAGATGTGGCCTCTCAGGAGACAAGTCAGGCTGAGGGGGCTTCTCAGGTTACTATACTCCCCTCCCTTCCTAAGGTGGCTAGGCCTTCTCCTTCTGTTTCAAAGGCTTCTCCCAGGGGCAGGCCAGGTTTAGCTTCAGTTGGTGTTACTCCTAGCTCTTCAGGTACTGTGCCCAAGAAGCATATGCTTAAAATGGCAGAAGATGTGATTACTTTGATTAGGGGTTCTATGCCCCCTCCTGATAAGAGACCTAGGGTGGAGCCTGAGCTGGGGGGTTTTGAGCAGGCTTCAGATGTTTCAGAGTCTTCGGCTGAAGACTTGCAGGAGTACTCTCCTTATTCTGATTCTGATGTGGATGATTCTACTCCTTCTGCTACTCCTCCTGAGGATTTTTCTTTTTCAGAAACTCTTCATTCCATGAGGGAGCATTTTAAGTGGGAAGGTCAGGACTTCTCTGATTCCAGGAAAAGGCTTAGGGAATTTCTGTTTTACCCCAGCATAGCCCATTGGCTATACCCCCGGTTTTGGATGTAGTGGAAGATGTTTTTACAGAGGCTTCTCTTAATCCTGATTCATTGCCTCCTGCTCCTGTTAAGCCGGATAGGTATTACAGGGTGCCTGAAGCTCATAAGTATCTTTTTAAGAGTCCTAGGGCAGACCCAGAAACTGTTAGCCAGGGGCCTAAAGGTGTTAAGGCTTCTGTTGTTAAGAATCCGGTTCCTGCAGACAAGGAGGCTAGGGCCTTGGATAGATGGGGAAAGAAAGTTTATACTTCTTCCACTCTTGCTATGAGGGCTCTGAATTGCCAGTTTCACATGTTGAAATACCAAAACTATCTCCTTTCTCAATTGAAGTCTAAGGTTGATGCTCTGGCAGTAGGTATTGATTGTAAAGCGTTGCAAGATTTAGTACATGTTTCTGAACAGGTGGGTAAGCATTCTTTGCAATGTGGTTTTGATGCTGTACAGGCCTCGTCTAGGGTGGCTGCCACTGGGTCAGTTCTTCGCAGGCACGCCTGGCTGAGGGATCAGAATTTGTCTGAACATGTTAAAACAAGGATTTTAGATGCTCCTTTACAATCTGACGTGTTGTTTGGTCCTCCTGTTGAGTCAGTTTTAAAGAAAATGGAAGACAAGGCTAAGTCTATGCAGACTGTTAAAGATTTTTTGCAGGTCCAGCCTCCAAAGTTTAGTAGAAATTGGCCTACTAAAGGGTGGACGTATCCTTCTTATGATTCCCAGTCCAGGGGTAGATCTAGACGTGGTAAGGGCAGAGCTCAGGGCTCTTTCAGGCCTAGAACAGGGAGTTCTCCTGCACAGGCTTCGGGTGAGGGCAGGGGTCAGTCCTTTCGTAAGCAGATCCAATGACCTACCTTTTCAGCTGCCAGAGCCTGCTCGTCTGGCAGCACCTTTGGGAGGAAGGTTGGCTCTTTTCAAAGAAAATTGGGGTTTAATTACCCAGGACAGATGGGTATTGGATATCATACACCACGGCTACAGGTTTTATTTCCATACCTTGCCTCCTTTCAAAGGCATGCCAGACGTTCCTCCTCAACAAAGAATAGAGGCTCACAAACAGGTTTCTCTGTTGCTCCAGCTAGGGGCCATACAGCCGGTCCCTCTGCCAGAAGTGGGCCTAGGATTTTATTCTCGCCTGTTCCTAGTACCAAAGAAGGGGAACACGTGGAGACCAATTTTGGATTTATCTGTCCTCAACACTTATCTGGACATTCCCAAGTTCAAAATGTTGACGTTGCAGCAGCTTTTACCTCTGCTGGGCAAAGATCATTGGATGGTAACTTTGGATCTCAAGGAGGCTTACCTTCATGTTCCTATCAGACTAAGTTGCAGAAAGTATCTGCGTTTTCGAGCTGGGACTTCTCTCTATCAGTTCTCTGCATTGCCCTTTGGCTTATCTACTGTGCCCAGAGTGTTCACGAAAGTTCTGGCTCCAGTGATAGCTTTCTTCAGACTAAAAGGAATACAGATCTATCCTTATTTGGACGACTGCCTAATTCTGGCTCAAGGAAGGGAAGAGCTTCTTCATCATTTGGAATATGTGATAGCAGTGCTAAGATGCCTAGGGTATTCTGTGAACGAAATAAAGTCCAGTCTAGTACCCTCTCAAGACATGTGCTTTCTGGGTGTAAGACTGAATACAGCATCCCAGATGGCCTTTTTAACCCCGGACAAACAAGAGTCTATCCCTTTACTTCCATCAACTATCTCATCAGTCCGGGCTGACTGCAAGGACAGTCCTTCAAGCCTTAGGGTTCATGGCATCTTGTATTCTGGTGCTTCCCAATGCCAAACTGCATATGAGGAAGCTACAATGGTATCTCAAAATGTATGGACACAGCACTGCCAGGATCTGGACACTGTCATTCAAATAATACCTTGCATTCAAAAGGAATTTTTGTGGTGGGCTCAGGAATGTCACCTAAACAAGGGACTCTCTGTGACCCGGCCAGAGGCGAGTCAGATTTTAACGACAGATGCCTCAGACAAAGCTTGGGGAGCTCATCTAAATGGAAAGTGGATACAAAACAAGTGGCCTGTCAGACTACAACATCTACATATCAACATGAAGGAGATGTTAGCAGTCCAGTTTGCATTAATAGCTTTCAAGGAAATGCTTCTTCCAGGACAGGTGTTGATTCTAACAGACAACACAACTGTCATGTGGTACATCAACAAGCAAGGGGGAACGCATTCTTATCCTCTATGCAGGCAAGCAATGATTTTGTGGGAGACTGCTCTCAGTTTACAGCTCAATCTTCAGGCAAGGTTTCTGCCAGGAGCACAGAACTCCTTAGCAGATGTGTTGAGCAGACGAATTATGGATCCCCACGAGTGGAAATTGGATCCTCATGTATTTCAGAAATTGACAGTGTCATGGGGAACTCCAGACATAGATCTGTTCGCTTCTCCACTAAACCATCAGCTGCCAAGCTTTTGCACACAAAGGTTTCATCCCACAGCTTGGAGAGTGGATGCTCTTTCTTTCAATTGGAGCAATCTCCATGTGTATGCCTTTCCACCTCTGCCTCTCCTCCCAAAGATACTTCTAAAGGTCAGACAGGACAAGCCAAGGATGATTTTAATAGCTCGATTGGCCTCGACAGCACTGGTACCCATTACTGAGAAGTCTGGTACGGAAGCCTCCATGGCCTTTGCCTTCGATTCCACACCTGTTGTCGCAGGAGGACAGCCATTTGCTAAATGTCAAGCTTCACTCTCTGCACCTAACAGCCTGGCATATTCTGTTTTGAACCATAGTGGGCCTCCACTTCCTCAGCAAGTTTTGAATGTTATTTTGGAAGCTAGAAGGCCTAGTACAAGGAAAGTGTACTCAGACAAATGGAAGAGATTTTTATTTTGGAGTGCAGCAAAAGATTTTGATGTTTCTGAGCCTAATTTGTGTGTGGCTCTTCAATATCTTACTGAGTTACTAGACAAAGGTTTGTCTTTCTCTTCTATTAAAGTTCATGCTGCAGCAATTTCAGCTCACTATGATTGCACCCACCATTGTTTTCTCATCCTTTGTTCAAGCAATTTCTTAGAGGGCAAAGAATATAAGACCCCCCTAAGAGCTCCTACTCCTGCTTGGGATCTCAATTTTGTGTTGGAGAAACTCACTCTACAACCTTTTGAGCCTGCAGCTACTGCTGAGTTGAAATATTTATCATGGAAGACTGCTTTTTGTTGGCCATTACCTCTGCAAGAAGGGTTTCTGAATTACAGGCCCTTATGGCGGTTGAGCCTTTCTTGATTTTCCATAAGGATAGGGTATCATTACGTACTAATCCTTCCTTTATGCCTAAGGTGGTTTCTAGTGTGGCTTTAAACCAAACTATTCATTTGCCTACTTTTTATGCAAATCCCCAAAATAAAGGGGAAAAGATTTTGCACACTTTAGATGTTCACAGGCAGTTGCGTTATTATTTGGACAGAACTAAAGGGTTCAGGCAGTCTCAGCAGTTGTTTGTTTCTTTTGCTTTGAGTTCTCAGGGCAAGCCTGTGTCAAAACAAACTATTTCTAAGTGGATTGGGTTTTGCATTGCTTTCTGTTATTCCCATCATGGCAAGGAGATTCCAGCTGGGATTAGGCCTCATTCCACTAGGGCTACTGCCACTGACAGCTTTTTGAGGGAGTGGCAACCAAGGATATTTTGGAGGCAGCTACTTGGAGTTCTGTGCATACTTTCTCTAGGCATTATCACCTGCCACTTTACTCTAAGTCCAGGGCTGGTTTTGCCACTGCTGTTTTGCAGGGCATTTTGGCAGCTCCTGCTTCCTTGTAGTTAGCCATCCTCCCTTACCTCTGCTTTGGGATTCTACCCAAGTGTAAGGACTGCAGCAATGTGAGATGAAGAACATAGTACAGTTTTGTACCTACCATAAATGTAGATGTTCAAGATCCACATTGCTGCAGTCCAATTTACCCTCCCTCCTTCCCCTCTGTAGTTAGAGGTGGTTGTGTGGGTTGGGTTGTACATATTGTGTATATTGTATATATATTGTACATATAGTTAGTGCAAGGGTGGTTGGTTGGTTGTTTGCTGTCTTTTGGTTTTGACCTTTATTTTTAGGGTCTTCTGACATCTGGGGCAAGAAAAGACTGAGGATATGACGTCGGTCATGCGCATTTGTACCCTGACGTTCTGATGTCAGTCAAATGCGCCCTGACCGACGTCAGCCTTATACTTTGATATTCGGGCCGACCGAGGACAGCGGACTACCCAAGTGTAAGGACTGCAGCAATGTGGATCTTCGAACATCTACATTTATGGTAGGTACAAAACTGTACTTTTCTAACAGATATCATCTTTTGCAGGCAAGAAAACGCCGGAAAGTAGGCAGCAATGCAGTTTCCTTGCCTCAGAAAAGAATTTCTCTGGTAAGCAACAGCATGCTCCCACTAAGAGGGACTGCCCTTCTCCCCACTCCCCACCACCCAGACCCTTGCCACAAGACTCATCAGACTACGCTTTGGGTGCACACCTGGATGGGTCTATATTATAAGACCGAAAGTGCATATGTGCAACTACATAAACGTCGACACATGATGCACGAAACCTGAAAATAGCGAATGGCCACGTAATCGAATTTTTCCCTAGGGAAAAAAACTTATGTGGCCATTCGCTAAAAAAAAATAATTTAACATCATAAACAGGTGAGGTCTTTGCCCCCCACACCCCCCTCACTAAATATACCAATTCCAAGATCGCACTGTAGGAGAGGAAAGGGCAACTCCGTGAAGTTGGCCAACTATCTCCTTGCCCTATGACATGTTCATCGAATCGCTTAAATGGGATTCGATGAATGTGTTGCTGTTTCCGTATTCACTCAGAGGCATTTTTGTGCTTCTAATATAGACCCCACCTGGACGGCAGGTTCATCCAGGGACAATGGAGCCTACAGCAAATCCCCCTGCACATGAATCAAAAAGAGACGATGGCTGTGCATCATGCCTTGATAGCTTTCAAACCCCTTCTCTCTCCAGGGATTCTCCTGATCAGGACAGACATCACGGTGATGTGGTACATCAACAAGCTGGGAGGGACTCACTCCTACCCTCTATGCCGGCTGGCCATGACCCTTTGGCTCACAGCCTCTTCCATGCAGCTACAAGTGTTGGCAAAATACCTACCAGGCTCTCTCAACTCCCTGGCAGACCAGTTGAGCAAAAACCTTTTAGACCCACAGAAGTGGCATCTCAACAGAAGTATCTTCGCCCTAATAACTCAGAAATAGGGAACCCCGAATGTAGACCTGTTTGCCTCCCACACCAACTATCAGCTCAGCAAATTCTGCACCAGGGAGCATAACTTCATGGCTTGGAAAGTGGATGCCCTGTCCTTCCCCTGGGCCAACCTCTCAGTCTTTGCCTTTCCTCCCCTATCTCTCATCCCCAGGGTACTGCTCAAAATAAGGGTGGAAAAACCAAGTACGATTCTTATAGCTCCAGACTGGCCCCAACAGCACTGGTACCCCTTGTTGCGCAGCCTGTCCCCGCTGCCTCCATGGCATCTTCCGCAGATTCCAAACCTCTTAACCCAGAGGGAAGGGAAATTCATGCATCCCCAATTGCAGACACTCAGTTTGGCAGCTTTGCTTATTCCCTAACCCCGAACCAATCTGCCATCCTCAGTAAGCAGGTTCTGGATGTTATCCGTGAGGCCAGACGCCCTAGCACCAGAAAGTCTTATGCAGATAAATGGAAAAGGCTCTGCACATGGATCCAGGCTAAGAGAGCCAATACGGCACAGCCCTCCATCCCTCTCATCCTGGATTACTTAGCTGACCTACTACACAGTGGTCATTCTTTTTCCTCTATAAAAATTCATGCCTTACCTATTTCCTGCTCATTTTCCCACTGAGCAGCCCCTGTTCTCGCACCCTTTAATCAAGCTGTTCCTCAGAGGGGCTAGCAACTTGAGGCCCCCCAGAAGGGCACCAGCTTGGGACCTTAACTTTGTCTTGGAAAAGCTCACCCTGCCTCCCTTTGAACCAGCTTCTTCTGCAGAGCTAAAATTTCTCTCCTGGAAGGCCACATTCCTTCTGGCCATCACTTCAGGCAGAAGAGTCTCTCAGCTGCAGGCACTCATGGCTGTGGAACCCTTCATCATCGTCCATGCAGACCGGGTATCCCTCAGAACTAACCCATCCTTCATGCCCAAGGTGTGGCTCTCAACCAATCCATTAATTTGCCCACCTTCTTTCCTAATCCCCCAGAGCAAGGGGGAAAGGATTCTTCACTCTCTAGATGTGTACAGACAGCTCAGATACCATCTGGACAGGACTAAATCCTTCAGATAGTCTGGTCCGTTGTTGGTTAGTTTTGCTACAGGGGCGAAGGCAAAGCCATCTCCACACAAACCATTTCAAAATGGATAGCGCACTGCATCCAATTTGGCTACAAACAGCCTGGTAAGCCTCCCCCCAAGGGGTTCAGAACACACTCCACCAGAGCAGCCTCCATATCTGCAGTTTTCTTCAGAGGAGTCCCCCACCAGGGACATCCTGTAGGCTGCCACCTGGACATCTGTCCACACTTGCATTACCACCTGCCTCTCTTCTCCAAATCCAGGGCAGGGTTTGCCTCTGCAGTCTTGCAGGGCATCCTAGCCAGCCTCGAACTTCCTTGACTGCCTCCACCAATTTCCTTAGCTTTGTGAATGTACCCAAATGTCATGACTGCAACAGTGAAACACTAAGAACATAGTACAGTTGTGTACACTTACCATAAATGTAGATCACTGTTCCAGTCCTGGTTACCCTCCCTCCAGCCCCCTAACTTCTTTTGGCTATACCTCTATTTTCCTTTAGTATGCTTAAAAGCCTTTTTTGTGTATTTGCTTTTTTGTTGGAGGTATATCTTTGTTCTTTTATATTTAATTGCTTGAGGTATATCTTTGTTCTTTTATATTTAATTGCTTCCCAGTAGGGGGGGCACCTGAGTCAAGAAAAACTGACGTAATGGCGTCGGCTGCATGTTTTATACCCCTGACGACCTGACGTCATGGAAGAAGGGACAGCAATCGATGCAGGACCCAAGACTGTCAATCAGACCGACTGAGGGCTACCTGCAAGCAGATAACCCAAATGTAATGACTGCAACAGTGAATACACTCAAACATTTACATTTATGGTAAGTGTACACAACTGTACTTTTTGGCGTTGAACAAAGCACAAAAGTGACAGCGGGGGATGTCGTGGTCTGGGCCTAAGCAAGTGATGCAGTAAGAATGAAATTCTTGGTGTGCTATTTGCTTTTCACAGGCGAGACAATTAACTTTTTCTGACATCGGTTAGAGCAAGAAAAAAGGATCCGCAGTGGGGTACTTAGCTTTAGTAGACTTCAACTTCAATTTGGAAAATGAAAAGTCAGTTAGCGGCTGACCGGCACTTGTGCGAACTGCTTCTGCTTCAGGCTCCACGGCAAGAAAGACTGGTGAAATGGTGTTGGCTACCTTACTTTATACTACTGACGATCTGACGTCAGTCCTGAAGCGACAGCAACCGACGCAAAAATACTAAGCCTCTGGTATTCGGGCCGACTGAGGACTACCCTGGCAGGGATAACCCAGATGTGATGACTGCAACAGTGAAACATGAAGATCATCTGATGTAATGGCATCGGCTGCTTTTCTTTATACTATTGACGACCTGACGTCAGTCCTCAAGTGACAGCGACCGATGCAGAAATACTAAGTCTCTGGTATTCGGGCCGGCCGAGGGCTACCCCGGCAGGGATAACCCAAATGTCAGGACTGCATCAGTGAAT
The DNA here is from genome assembly GCF_019279795.1 of Protopterus annectens. Taxonomy (NCBI): domain Eukaryota; kingdom Metazoa; phylum Chordata; order Ceratodontiformes; family Protopteridae; genus Protopterus; species Protopterus annectens. The sequence continues at coordinate 712,688,635 of NC_056725.1, read as the reverse complement.
ACACTCAAACATCTACATTTATGGTAAGTGTACACAAGTGTACTTTCAAAATTCAACAGCATGCTCCCAAAATCTTGCTGGTGACTTCCTGTTAGCCTAGACAGCATTGGTTCCCTCTTCTGCATTTAGCCAAGGGCAGTCATCATAAGTTACCTCACAGGGTGGATGTACTCGTACAAGACAAGGAATCTCTCATCCATCCTCACCTGTTCACTCTTAAGTGATACTCTGAGTGATAGGATTTTGATTCCATATAGGCACCTTTTTTTCTGAGGACGTGCTTCAGGTCCTGCAGGAGGACAGGAAGCCAACAACTAGGGAATTCTACTTATCCAAATGGAAGAGGTTTTCCATTTGCTGTCTTTCTCATAACCTAGATTCACCTACTCTGTATGTTCCTTTGGTTCTGTTTTTATCTGTATGAATTGCTCAGTGCTGATTTGGTTCATTCTTTTTTAAGGCCCACTTATCAGCTCTGTTTGCTTGTCTGCCTCTATCACATCCTTCAGCCTCTAGACTTGAGGCTAAACAGGTTCTAAAGGACTTAATGTTAGACCTCCCAGGAAGTCTGCCCCTTCTTCTGGGGGGGGGTCTTAATTTTGCTTTAGAAAACTTGACCTAGGCTCCTTTTGAGCCTGATGCTTCAGCTTCCTTACAGCATTGCTCTTGGAAGACTGTACTTTTGTCGGCCCTTACTTTTGTCTGACGAGTGTCTGATTTTCAAGCCTTTATGGCTTGGTCTCCTTTTTTAATTTTCCATAAGGAAAGGGTGTCCCGTCATACTAATCCTTCTTTTATGCCCAAGGTGGTTAATGAGTTGTCTCTTGATCAGTCCATTCATTTGCCACCTTTTTTCCCTTCTCAGCAGTCTGCTAGTGAGAAGATGCTGCACACTTTGGATGTGCATATACAACTCAGATTTTATTTGGTTAAGACTAAGACTTTTCGTAAATCTGATCAGCTCTTTGTTTCCTTTCACCCTAGATCCTTAGGTTTCCAAGCAAATTATTTTTTTCTTGGATTTCTAAAGCTATTTCTTTTTGTTATACTTTCTACAGCAAAAGCCTTTCTTCTTCTATTAAAGCTCATTCTACTAGGGCTATAGCTTCTTCTGGTGCTCTTTTCAAGGGTTTGGATACTACCTCTATTCTTGAGGCAGCTACCTGGTCTTCTGTGCATACATTTAGCACGCAGTATAAGTTGGATGTGATTTCCAGAGCTAGAGCTGGCTTTGCTATGGCCATTCTCCATGGGTTTCTGGAGAGCTCTTCTGATTCATCCTCTTCCCTCTCTTCTTCTTGAGCTTTTTCACTTTCCCTATTTTAAAGAATACTGCAACAGTGAAGTGGAAGGACATAGCACAGTTATGTAAGATCTTACCATGATGGTAGATGTCCTTCTCTTCACTGTTGCATTATTGACTCCCTTCTTCCTTTCCCATTTCATTTCTCTTCTGGGTGTATTGGTTACCTCTTTTTTTTTCCTTGGACTGGTGTTCCTGCTGTGGCTGTCAGTTCTGAGGACTGTACATCCAGACGTCACCATTATGCCCTATGCTGTACGCAGGGTGCATGTGTGTGATGTATGGCGTACCCTAAAGCAACCTAAAGGCTTTGGTATACTGGCCAGACATCGGGATGCCCTTGGCAGGCTATCCCTATTGTAGAGAATGCTGCAACAGTAAAGAGAAAGACCTCTACCGTTATGGTAAGATCTTGCACAATTCTACTTTCTTTAAAGGTGTCCCACATCTTGGCCCCCAAGGAAGCCTATTCCTCTTCCTTGGGACCTTAATTTTGCTTTGGAAAAATTGACACAGGCTCTTTCTGTGCTTGCAGTTTAAGCTTCTCTGCAACGCTGTACCTGGAAGACTGTCTTATTGCTTACCCTTTCTTCTGCTCTGAGGGTTTCTGAGCTTATGGCCATTCATCCTTTTTTGTTTTTTATTCCCAGGGACACGTTGTCCCTTTGTACTAATACTCCTTTTGTGCTCAAGGATGTTAATTAGTTGCCCTTGAATCAGGCACTACAACTCCCTTCCTTTTTTTGCTTCTCTTCAGTCTGCTAGTGAGATGGTCCTGCATACCTTGGATTTACACAGAAAACTCCCGGTATTTTTTGGATGAAACTAAGGCCATTCATAAGTCTGACCAACTTTTTGTTTCTTTTCATCCCAGGACATTGGGTTTGGCTGTTTCTAAGCAAACCATTTCCTCCTGGATAACTAAGGCCATATCTAATGTCCTTTTCATTCTTCTTCTACATATGGGTTACAGAATCAACCAGGTCGCATTCCACAGACTTCTGGATCCAACTCTAGAGTTCCTCCTTCCACCCAAAATGCCTTTATCAGCCTACAATACCTCAGATTTAGTTTGCTGGAATCTCTCATGGATCTGGAACCTCTTTCATAGGATCATAAGAGCATAGGATCATAGAAGGTTACTAGGGCCTTACAAGTCTTCTATAGTCAGTGCCCTTGTCCAAGACACAGGAGGAACCCCCGGGGGTGAATTCACGGTTGTCCATCTAGTCGTTCAGATTGCATTTGAAGAGGGACAGTGAGATTCTCTGTTTGACATGAAGTGGGAGTCTATTCCAAAGGTGTGTGAACCTATGGGAGACGAATCTGTTCCTCCAGCAGGTTTTATTAATGCCACATACCAGTTTAAGGTCTTTAGAGTGAGTAACGCGTGTGCCATTTGACTTGTGGATATGCAGCATTTCCAATAAAGCAGGGTCAGAGATTCCTTGTACACAAGGCAGGGATTGCCTCTGAGTAGTCTGTATGAAGCACAATAAAGTGACAGTGATTTCAGCTGATCCACATAGGACAGATGGTGAAGACCTTGAATTTTCCTTGAGGAACCTTTGTGGTCTCTCCAGTTTCTGCAGGTGCTTGGGAAGGTGCATACCAAAAGGGGCGTTGCACTCAATTTTTGGCCTGATGAAGGAAGAGTACAGGGAGGCTATTACTTCTTTTTTTCTTGAGGCACTACCCTTACTTATGAGATGAACAATGTAGGAATGCCCTTATCACCACTGTGGAGACATGGTGATCAAAGGTAAGGTTGCTGTTAACCTGTGCGCCCTGGTCTTTCACCACTGAGTGCGTACGTAGGCTGTTGCTGTTGTTGTGGTAGTTAGTGGGAACATTGCCCTTACTGAAAGGGATGATGATACATTTTTTGCATTGAGTTTAAGGCTGTAACTTTGGTACCAATCATTTGTGCAAGCCCCTGTTGTAGGATGTTGACATTGTTTGGCGATTGTGTCCGCTCCCAGTTTGCAGTTGTTAGTAAATCTTTGTCAGCCACAGACCTTTAGCTTTTGCTTGTACTTCAGAGAATTAGATTCTGAACAGTAGAGTCCCCAAGACTGATCACTGTGGAACACCAGTAGTTACAGGTCTGCTGTTGGAGGTGGATTCCACTGTTTTGACTGTATGCATTCTATCAGTGAGCCAGTTTGCGACTCATCCAATGATATAAGGGTTGATACCTAGCTGGATGAATTTGTCAATGATACCTGAGTAGGGTATAGTGTCAAAAGCCTTGGCTAAATCTAGGTCAGCTGTATGCACAGATTTCCTGTAGTCCAGGGCATTGGTGACTATCTCAAAAGAAGTCCACCAGGTTTAACAGGCATGATCTTCCTTTGGCAAAACCAGACTGAGTTGGTTCAAGTGTTTGGAGATTACCTGTATCTTTAAGGTCTGTGATGATTCACTCCATGGTCTTGCAGTTAAATTAGTCAGACTAATAGGTTTGTAGTTCCTGGGGTCAGAGGAAGTTTTCCATTCAGCTGGGACAAAGCCAGTGCTTAGACTATGACTGAAGAGAGTACTCAATGGTGTTGCTAATTCTTGTTGGAACCTATGTAGGACACAGCCAGGGATGATATCAGGTCCAATAGATGCTGTGTTTTTGGCCTTAGGGGCATTTACAGATGCAAGGTAGGGTACAGGTAGCAGGGATGTCAAGTGGTATATATGGAGGGGATAGGGGAGTGGAGTTTTCACAGAACCTGTTGGCCAACAGGTTAGCTATGTCCACAAGATCAGTTTATGTGGTATCATTATACACCAGTTTGGCACAAGTCTGGGTCTTTCCTTTTAGGTTACAGAAATAACTAAAGAAAACCATATGAGTGTCCTTAGTTGAGGAAACTAATTTGGATTCATAATTTACTTTGGAGGACTTCACAAGAAGTCTTATTTGGTTGTTTAAGATGAGGAGGCAGTGTTTCCAGTTTAGGGCCCACTCTCTCTTACTCTTAAACAGTAATTTATTTCTCTTATTGTAAAGCCTGTTAATGCCAGTTGACCACCAGGCGGGTTTGCTCTTCCTTGCAGAGCTTGTTTTGGTCCTATCAGGCACGGCCGAGTCAATGCAATTATACAGATGTTTGTATAAAACATTGGTGTAGAACTCTGCATAGTTGCCAGTTCCAACCTGGGGGGGCGGGGGTGCAGTGAAGGTATTTGTATCATCCCTTAAGAGATTATAATCTGCTTTGGAGAAGATTTTGTCTAGTTGCTGCTGCTTGTGGAGGGGGGGGGGGGGGTGTCAGATGTGATAGTTACTTTGAGACTGATTTGTGGTCCGATCTCACCAGGGAAAACCTCACAGTGGGGGTGCTATAGTGGTCCCCCATATTGGCAAGCACGAAATCCAGGATGCTGCTGCCCCTTGTGGGGATGTCAACCAGCTGGTCCAGGGCATTGGAGTTAACGAACCTTTGGGCAAGCAAGTTTGAACATGAGTAATTTACCCATCCAATGGATGGGTAGTTGAAGTTGCTCAAAACTCTGTTGTTAAGATGTATCTTGATAGACTCAAGTAGATCCAAATAGGCAGAGTGGGTGTCCTGATTCATGGAGGGGGTCCTGTAGCTAGCAATGACTTGAATAGCTGTCCTACCAACACTTGATTGCACCTGAAGTATCTCCAGGGAGTGATATTATTTAATCAATCTGGAGGTATATTTATCTTTAACGAATATTGATACACTGCCTCCTTTAGTTTTCACAACTTCAGTTTGTGGTCTGAATGTGAGGAAGGAGGTGTAACTCGGTATGGCTGGGGTGCTGTCCACAGCCTTGAAACATGTCTCCATGACTGTACAAATGTCTGCATCTTCCAAGGTGAAGAGTGCTTCCAGTGAGTGCAGTTTCGTGCTAAGACTGCTAGCATTTAACACCTTAACCTTGGGGTTGTTTTTTTGATTAAATTTTAACTTTGAGAATTTTGTCCTTGTGACTTTGCCAAAATAAAAGGCGCCATTGAGATGGCAAAAGCCTTTGCCAATAGCTGAAGTCCTAGGGGTGACAGATGAAGACCATCTCTGGCAAAGCATCAAGGTCTATTGGTCATGTCATCCCAGGCTGACAGAAACTGGATCCCCTTAGAGTGACATCAGAAACTAAGCCAGTTACTGAAGTTAATGATTTTCTGTTTTTATTGTGGTATCCCTGCAGTTGGGTAGCGTTCGAAAGACATGCATGCGTAAATGGGCGTGCCTTTGTTGAAGGTTGAGCATCGAGCTGGCACCTCGGCGTTTCGTAAAAATCTACTGCCAATCATTAGTGGACCGGAGTTCTGCTGTGGCGACCTCTTACCGGGAAAAGCCGAAAGACAAACAATTGTGGTATCATCGTAGGTGAGGGTAGTCTGCTGCTCAAAGCTAGGGATATGCCTGCCTGTGACACATGATCAGAGAACTCAGTCATGTCTCTCTTCATGTAGTCTGGGGAAGTGCATCTCAAGTCATTCACATCAACATGTACTGTGACCGAATCATAATAGTACATAGTACTTGTTAAGAGACTTGAGTGCCTGCGTGATCTGACAAATCCGGGCACCAGAAAGACAGCTGACAGTGACTCTCCTTGTTTATCCTGGCAGGAGGATGTCTGGTGTCTCACTGTAGAGTCTGTTATGACTAAGATATTTGGAGTGGATGTGCGTTGTCTTATGGGGTTTGATGTTGAGACACTTATGCTAGTGTCATTATGCGTATTATGTGTTTTGGGTGTTATGGTTGGTTTAGTATGTATGTGTTTTGGAGGTCTCTAATGTTTAGGTAGATTTTGTTTGAGCACCTCTGCATATTTTGGTCTGTGTGTATGGTGTGTCATGAGTAGGTGTTGTGGTAGGTGGGCTGACAACCTGCTCTGTATTGTTGTGCATTGAGCGAGAGATCTGCGATTCCAGATTCATAATGAGGTGCATCTCTCACAAAAGGTACAGGAATGATTTAGAAGTAGGGGGTTGTCAGTGTACATGAGGTAGTACTATACTGCCTCAGGAGACACATGTCAACCAGGCTGGTAGGAGAAAAGGAAGCAAACTGTGACAGTTCAAGGTCTTGGGAATAATTTTGGTCTGGTTGTAACAGTTGGAGGGAATGTAGCAGGTGCAGGCATTAGTAGGTTTAGGCATAAGGAGCTCAAGTTTAGATAATATTTTCAAGCCTAGAGAGCAGGCATCTGTAACTGGCAATCCCTCTGAGCAGTATGTGCAAACAAGCACAAACCAGTTCAAACACTGGTTATTTAAAGTAGAAAAACAGGAACCAGTTAAAGTTCAAATTATCCAATCAAAACTCCCTAAACAGAGCCCTGCAACAGTAACTCTAGCTAGAGCAGACCAAACTGTACCTTCATCCCATGAGGGCACAGCTGGATCTCTCCAGACAAAAACTGTTTTACAAGCTCCAAAGGTCACACAGTACTAGTTTCAACAAAAACCTGAACCTAATCTATGCTAGTGTTTTTCAAGTGCAGCAACAAGTAAAATGAACAGAATAAGCAGATAAACAGTAATTACAGTTTTAAGAGGAATTCATTTAGCAGACTATCTAAAAATGCAGTGAAAATATAGTTGCATAGTTTAAGCAAACATATATGCAGTAAATATTGTTTGAGTTAATCAGAAGTGCAGAAAACGGCTGAAAATAATTACTTATCTTTTGTAGTCTCTCAGCAGGTATTTGGAAAACAGTTGAGCAAGGGCAGAAGGACTAACTCACTGCAGCTTTGAGCAAACAAAGCCTTTTGTAAAATCTTTTGAGCATTTGTGAGTAGTTTTCTTCAGGATTCTTGTTAAATTAATCATCTGATGTCCATTTCATTCTTTCTTATCACTGGGTCTTAGGATCCGATATCAGGTCCAGTGCGGCCATTCCATTAGACTGATGCTTCAAGTCTCAAGCTGCTGCCACTCCTATAATGCCTTGCATCTCCTCTAATTCCTCAGATCTTGTTTACTGCCTTCCTGGTTAGACATGATTGCGATATGGTCTTCAGCGACTTTGATAAGTATAATTTTCTATGCTGCTTCCCCTGCTTCTGTTAAAATTCTTAGTCTTATTTTTCAACCTCTTCTAGCAAATTTTTAGGCATCCATTGGCATTCAGGATTTCCTCTCCCTCTCCACAAATTGTAGAGTTTGGCTGGAGTAGTGTGTGTGTGTGTGTGTGTGTGTGTGTGTGTGTGTACGCAAATGGCAGACAAACCCACTGGTTTTAAGTGATGCACCTTTTGTGGGCACAAAATTCCGAATTTGGATACCCACAAGAGGTGTGTTTACTGCCTGGATTCTGCTCACTTAGATCAGGACTGCGAAATTTGCATGGGATTCAACCCCCACACTTTAGCTGATTGCAGAAATAAATTAATTTTGAAAGGGCTGTTGCCCTCATCTGGAGCTCAGATGCCTGCCAAACCTGGAGCTTATAAGGAATCTAAGAAGCATGCCCCCTCAGCTTCCCAGGGGGGTTTTCCTTTGGTGCCAGGGAAAAGGCAAAGATTGTCAGATCCGATTTTGATTATTGACCAGACATTCTTCAGATCCCAGGGGCTCCTCGGTCCTGACGTTATTTTACCAGATGCGACTCCATCACAGATCCGACCATCATAAAATCCAAAGGTTTCTGATCCAAAAGTGCTGTCACATCCAGCAGAGATGGTGTTGATCCAGAGTTCTCCATCCCTGAGTAAGTCGTCTTCGGATCCAAAGACCGTGGATCACAGATCTAGGAACCATATGCTGAGACACAGCAAGTCACCCTCCCCAGCTAGATCTACACTTTCCTCTGTTTCCTGTAGGTCTTCTAGGCTTTCCCGTTCAGAGATGGAGAGGGGTGATGTGGAGATCACTTGCCTCATTTACAGCCAAGCTCACCTCTAGGTGTTTCTTCAGTTAACTCCTACTGATGCCTCTAGGTATCCCATATTGCTTGTTCATATTTGCATAAATAATTTCAAAACCATGCTACATAACAAGGTATCAGAAGATTTCAGCTTAATGCATACATGATGGCAAATAAAATTGTATTGATATTTGACTTTTGTCTAATGCAGCTAAAGAGATAATGAATTTTATTTGTATACTATTTATTTGTATTGTAATAATTTTTATATTTCTGTAAATATTTCAATGTTCAGATAACACAGAACTGCATAGCATCATATGAAACTCACAGCTGTATGAAGAAAATCTTGCTGGCAGTATGTGTCTTGCTTGAATAGTTACTGAGATATATCACAAGCTGTTTGTGTATTAGAAAAATTAATGTTTACTGCCTTTATTTTGGCTTATGAAATCCAGTTTAAAGCATCAAACTGAATGAATGCCATAGGTGTAAAGACTAATTCATCCTGAATAGTCCCATATTACACTTTCTAGGAACACTTACGGTTCCAGAGGTGTGAATATTTGTTTGAACTGTAAGGGGGTAACTTTATTTTTTTGAAGGCTCAAGCCACACCCACTAGGAGTTAAAGGTACACATGCAAAAGAGTTGTATGGGAGGGAATGAGTTAAGACTCTGACTGAAATGGAGATTTCTACAGTCTCCATCCCATCTTTTGTCTGTGAGAGCTCTGTCACCTGTTTTAGCCATGTCTCTTCCGATCTGACCACCTCTTCAGAATCCCAGGATCAAGATCAGGGTACCTTGAGAGAGATGTTGCTGGAGCTGAGGATAGTGCTTTCCTAGAATACAGCAGTGTCCCAGACTGGCTCGGCTCAGATGCTTTTAGAGTAGAGTAGGTCCTGGACCTGAGGCTTCTGCACCGGCTTTGTGGGGGTGGTTTCGTCTCCGACCTGGTCAGGTCTGTCCCTCTCCCTCTCCCTTGGGGCTTGAACTCTTGATAATTCGGGGCTGGTGTTGTGTGGAGGCCTCTGATATGGGGTTGTGTCTACTTTTTCTCTTCAGGTGATCTCATGTCCGAGGAGCGAGGGGGAAGGAACCCCAGGCTTGCCATCTTTTAAGGTGGCAGAGAGGGCTTTCTCCAGGCCTAGAGATGTGTCTTCTCACCCCCGGAACCTATATTGTCCTTTTTCTGTCCGAGCTTTAGTCCCAGTCGTCCTGTCCATAGTTAGCCTGTCCAGGAGGTCCTCCAGCCTCCCCCTCTACAAGGGGGTCACTTGCTCTTCCAAGTCCTTCCCTGAACATCCACCAGAGGAGGTGCATTGGAAGAGGATGTGCAAGAAGAAGCATGTAGACTCCCCTTTGGAGTCTCTGACCGAGGACACCAATTTTGATGAGGGAAAAGGATCCCCACGATCGCTACCCAACAACATCTCCTTTGGAGATATCCTAGAGATCCTGAAGCGAAAGGGTGGATGGTCTTCCCAATCTCCTCCTTCTGAGGAACTGGTGTTTCTGGAGGCTTTTGGGATGGGCCCATCTATCTCCTGAGTAGTGGACGAACTCATTGATCTAGTTTCTTGCCAGGCTTGGAATGAGCTAGACATCATGGAGCCTATCCCTAAAAGCACCAACAAGTTTATAAGTCCCCCCCGTCTGATTGCCCTTATAGGACTAAAGGCGTTAAAGTTGACATCATAGTGTTAGCAGAACAGAGCTCCTCTGTCCACCCCACCCCCCCAAAACAAGGAGGCTTGGGGGTTTGACGGGCACAGGAAGCGCGTCTACACTTCAACTATTTTTAATCTGAAAATGTTAAGTTATTTGGCACATTTTACATATCTTCAGAGGGATTTGGTCAAGGAACTCACCAACTCTCTCAGTCCATGTTGGAGTAGGACCGTAAGAAGCTTCTCCCAACTGTTGACTCTAGCTTCCTTGTCCGATTTGTCAGTGAGGTTGATTTCCAGTACTACGGAAGGAACCACCCGAGCTGCAGAAACAGGCATAGCCTTCGGGAGACATGCTTGGTTGAGGCTTTACGAGCTTGCGGAACCCTTTAAAGCATCCATGACCAATGCCCCCTTCGATGGTTCTTTCTTGTTTAGACCATCGATTAAAGAAATGCTTACCCACCATGAGCAAGAGGGAAAGACCCTGTCTGCTGTAGAGATCAAGTTTTCTTCTCCTCAAAGGTCCTTCTCAAGGAACCAGCACAATGGGAAGAAAATGTGGTTCAGGAACTCTCTGTGATCTATCCAGGATTCTCATGAGAACTCCTCACCCAGAACCAGAGGATGAGGATTTAATGGAAGATGCTGCTCTAGAGGCAGAGGGGGTCAGCAAAATCAGGGCTTCAACCTTTCTTTGACATGCCCCATCAGTGCTCCTGAAGCCCTGCCCAACTGTCCTACTCTGCAGGCAGTCGGGGTTAGACTTTCATTGCACCTAGATGCCTGGACAAAACTAACAAAGGATAACTGGGTGCTAACCATAATTTCTAGAGGTTATTACATTCCATTTTTCCTTCCTCCACCACCGCTGGAAGGAATCTCCCTGGCATTCCACCCAGTCGCTGGGGGTATGCCATACAAGAAGTTCAAAAACTTCTATAGAAAGGAGTCATACAAAAGGTCCCAACCGAACAACAAGGATGTGGAACTTGTTTGCTTTTTTTTTTTTTGTTGTTGTGCCATAAAGTCAGGGGACCTACGGCCAATATTGGACCTGATCAAGCTAAATCTGTATGTCAAGAAGTTTCTCTTGGTGACGTTTCAGTCCATTCTGCCATTACTACACAAGGATGATTGGGTGTGCTGCCTAGATCTCCAGAGTGCATACTATCGCATAAAGATCAACAAACACTCCAGGAGGCACTGCACTCCAGCTGTGAGCCAGTCATTACCAATTCAGAGCATGCCCTTTGGATTTATCACAGCCCCCTGGGTGTTTACCAGATTTATGTCAGTGGTGGCAGCTCACCTGAGACTGTGAGAATTACAGGTGTTTCCGTACTTAGACGGTTGGCTCTAACTGCACCATCGAGGCATCAACTGGTTCAAACAACGCAGAACCTATTACACACCTTCAGTCAGTGGGGAATCGCAATAAATTTGGTGAAGTCAAAACTAACACCTATGCAGAGGATATGGATATACTTCATAGTAAAGCAACTGAACACAATCACTGAAGTAGCATAGCAGCCTTGGTATTACAGTGTGCGTCATCCCTGAGACAAGTCCAAGTCTTAGTGGATACCCCTGCAATCCCAATAAGATTTATTCTAAGAGCTTTAGGTTTCACGTCAGCTGCCATACTCCTAGTACCATTGGCAATATTCTTTGTGAGTGCTTCAGTGGACCCAAGCAGTTCTTGGTCTATTCTGTATCATCCGTAAAATGCCAAGATCAAACTGACTCAAGTCTGCAGATGCCATATTCAGTGGTGGATGCTGTGACAAAGGGAGGGGGGGGGGGTACTGCCAGCACAGGTGTCTGGAATTTTGTAAATAATTGTGTCTCATTTGTAAATATCAAGATGATTTATATAAGATGCTTGTGGTACAACTATATTAGAACTGTTTGTCATGTGTATATCAGACTAAGTTTGTACAGACATTCGTTAAAAAGGTATTTTATAAAGTGCTTGTGCTTAAAATGTAACCACAGTGGGCCTACTGGAAGAGAACAGAAATGTACATGCATGCGCTATTGTAACTGTTTAAATGTATATATTTTAACAGTGGAAACTGGAATACAGGAGGTTAACTTCAGAAAAATAGCTGAAATTCAATTACTTTATGGCTCTGCAATAAAAGATGGCGTCTTTCAGTTTTCAGTGCAACAAGAGAGACAGAGTCTGTGCTGAGAAGCTTTCTGTATTGTCTTTGGAGTGAACTAATTACTGCCTCTGAAAGTATGAAGGAATGCAGTTGTTTTTTGACTTCCAGCATCTGCCAAAGATCTGAGGTGTATGTCTTTTCACAGGTAGATGCTAAGTACTGCCAACTTCCAGCAGTGAGGGTTTCACTTGGGATAGAGTCAGATGACAAGAAATGATGTAATTCTGTAAGCTATCTCAGCAGTAATTTGAGAGGTCCGCCAGACCAAAGAGCATGCCAGATTCCAGCGAACAGTCTGACTGAGTTATTTGAGATTATTCTAAATTCAGATAAGGGCCATGCTGGGGAATCTTTTGACTTTTGCTGCTGTCTTTGGTTAGGGTTCATATCATTCAAGAGGGGCATGTGCCAATGTGGATGACAAATTCAACTCAAGTTTAGTCACCTCCAGTGCCTGTTCTGCTTAGGCCCAAACCACGATCACAAAAACTGCTCTGTTTGTCAGAAGTTTGTCCTAAAGACTTTGAGTAGATTATCCTCCCTAGCAATCTACTTTGAGAATCAGTGCTTAAAGCTGCTAACAAAATGTGCAATGGACTGATCCCCGGGGCCCTAAACCAAGTCAGCTTTGAAGAGGAAGGCCTGAACTACCTTCTGTGCCAAAGGATACAGACTCTCTAGAGGCAGAGGACAGCCTGGAGATGCGTCTGGTTCACAGCCTAGGCCTAATGTACAGGCAGCCTGGGATCCAGGCATTAGCATGTCCACAGAGGCTGGGCAGGCATCCATGCCAGATGTCTTGAAGGGAATTGTGATTACAGAAGCCCCTAAGGGGATTCCATGGATCCTTGTTAGGGAAGAGGTAGATTCTGACTTGATCGAATGTAGGCCTAAATTGGGCCCTGTAATCCTACATAAAGCAGACCTGCATGGGAAAAAGAAACAAAAAAACAAGCATTTGTCTCCTCCTAAAGAACCAGCTATCGATTGGCAGCAATTCTCTCGGCATTTTCAATGCCCTTATGTCACGTAGGCCCCCTTCAGGTTTTACAACCCCCCCCCCCCACCCCACTCAGTACTGTGCCTCCACTTAAAAGAACTAGAGAAGAGGATACATCTGAGGAAGAGGGAGCTTCAGTGGATGAATCCCCTTGCTTACTCTTCTCGGATCCCTTCCCTCCTGGATTATGCCTCCCCTGAAGACAAATCAAATGGCACAGACTCACCAGTGGAAGACCTGTGCTTTGGAGAGACCCTAGCTAAAATGAAACACCACTTTAAATGGGATAGCACCCAAGTATCTCAAGTATAAAAAATATATTATGACCTATTACAGGTGGAATCACCTAGTCCATCAGCTATCCCTCCTGTCTTGCCTGGAGTCACCAAGCAATGCTCCAGTTCACATTGGCCTTTCGGTGTCCTTTGCATTTATCCCCCCAGTACATATAATTCCAAAATGCTTACAGAAAGCCAGTCAGTTGAAGAGCTCTTTTTTATTCTCATTGCCCCCTTTTGGCCTCACCAGGAGTGGTTTTCCTTCCTTTGGTCTCACCTTTGTTATCCTGTATGGATACTGGATTCCAATCCAGACCTTTTCTCGCATCCCTCAGGGATAAAATGTCCCAATATTCCAAGCCCCAAACTAACTGCATAGTTTCTCCAATTCTGTTAGTAGCTAGATGGCATAGGCTTTTCACCCTGTTTGTCATATACGTTTATCTTCCCAGAAATCTTCTGTTAGGAATATTTACAGGAGTAAATGGAAAAGATTCTCAATTTGGGTCCTTAAAAAGAAATTGGACCCTTTTACTGCTCCAATTTCTTTGGTACTGGAGTTTTCAGCTTCTCTGTTTCAAGAAGGTGCTCATTTTTTCACAAAGTACAGTTAGCAACCATATCAAATTTTTATTAAGGAGAGAAAACCTTCTTGTTTAGCTTCTTCCAAATTGTGCAAAGGTTTGCTAAAGGCACCTTCTTATTCAGGCCTCCAGTGAAAGGTACGTCACCTCCTTGGGATTTGACAGTCATACTTAAGGGGTTGACGCAACAATCTTTTGGACCTTTATCCAAAACTGATTTAAAATTTTTGTCATAGAAAACGGCATTTTTAGTTGCTATTACATCTGCAAGTAAAATTTCTGAACTCCAGACTCTGTCATCCAAATCTCCTTACATTGTTTTTCACAAAGATAGTTATTTTATGAACCAACCCATCCTTCTTAGCAAAAGTAGCCCCTGAATCAAATATCAGTCAAACAATTAATTTACCTGTCTTCTTTTCTCATTTTTCAAATAAGGGAGAATACATGCTACATCTTTTATATGTACATAGACTATTATGTTTCTTTATACACAGGACAAAGGATTTCAGGAAAATGGACCAATTGTTTGTCTCTCTGTCACCAAACAGATTGGGGTCACCAGTTTCTAAAGTTACCCATATGAATTGCTGATTACATTTCTTTGTTCATTCCTAGCAAAGTCTGTCCTTACAAAACCTCCTAAGGCACATTCAACTAGAGCCACGGCCGCCACTTTTGCCGTCTGGTCTAGAACTTCATTGATGATATTTGTGCAGCAGCTACCTGGTCTAATGCTTTATCGCCCATTATAAAATAGATTTGACTTCTTGAAATAGAGCTGCATTTGGTTCAATATTTCTCTGGAATATCCTTCCATGAGGGCCACCCAAGAGTCACGTAGCTGGAGACTCTGTCCCATATGTGAAGAATGTAAAGGACAACATCAGATATTAAAGTTATGTACTCCCCATAACTATGCATCTGTGTTGACCATTTTCATTCTTCCTCAACTCCCCTCCCTGTCATCTTGTGGCGTGATCTGATGGATATTTTGGAACCTTTTGTTCCAGGTTTGAGCCCTAACTTTACTGTTATTTCCTTTTTCTACTATATCTTTGGATCTGTAATGCAGGAAACCTGATTTGAGGAATTGTAGGCTGACTATGGCATTATCGGTAGAGTATGAGGAACTCTAGAGTTGGACCCGCAAGTCTGTGGAATGAGGCCAAGTCAGATCCGAGTTTGGATCCATAACCCATGTGTTGGGGAAGAATGAAAATGGACAACACAGCTTCATAGGTGTGTCCTAGGCTAATGGCCCTGCGGCCTTCACAAGCCTAGCCATAGGATTACCCTGGCATAGTGCCATCTGACCTTAGTTCCCAGTGCCACTGTTGAGTAGAGCCACTGGAGTTATCCCGGGGTGAATTTTCTGTTTTCAATCCACTCATCAAGATTCCTCTTGAAGAGGGTCAGCGAGGTGCTCTGCTTGACATGTATAGGAAGTCTGTTCCATAGCATGGGCAGTGTCTGGGTTATGAACTTGTCCCTCCAGCATGTTCTGTTAATTGTAGTAATGAGGTTGGGGTCTCTGGAGCATGTGGTGCAGAGGGATTAGGATTTCATTAGATGTAGCATTTTTAACAGAGCTGGGTCAGACATGGCTGTGTAAGTCAAGCAGAGATCGCCTCTTAAGTAGGTGGTATGAGACAGAGAATAGTTGGAGTTTTTTGAGTCTGTCCATATAGGAAAAGTGTTTAAGGCCTAGGATCCTCTTTGTGAGGTACTTTGCGGCCTCTCCAGTTGTTGCAGATGTCTAGTGAGGTACATGCCAAATGGGGCATTGTACTCGAAGATTGGCCTAATGAGGGAAGAGTAGAGGGAGACAATGACCTATTTCTTCCTGAATGCAAAACCCTTAGTAGTAAGATGTGTCACATAGCAGGACTTTCTGACCACAGTGGCAATGTGTGTCACCTGTTTATGCCCAGACCATGATGTACCTCGCTGTCGGTTTTGTGCTTTGTTCAGCGCCCAAACCATTCATCTTCGGGCTCTCATTGTCACTAAATTCTTTCGCTCTCGATCTCCATATTCCCAAATGGCTTCGGTAAGCCATCTGACTACTGATATTCTGAAAAAACATAAAAATAAAGTCAGAGACAGACCGCATAGGTCCAAAGCTGCCGACGATGCTTCTGTTAAGCTAGTCGCCAGTTTGCCGGTCCTCAGTGAGGTGCTTTCACAGCCCCTGATGCCTGCTTCTATTGATTTGCCGGCCTCTACTGAGACCCATTCGGAGTCTGGTATGCCATGAGACTCTTCTTCATCCTGCAGATGTCTCTACCTTGGATGGGTCCAGAGCCGCTGTGCAAGCACCGGCTTCTGAGGCAGTTCTTCTCACTACTGATGTTCGACTCAAACTGATGACTTTTTTTTTATCTAAAACTACTGAGTTTCTTAGGCCAATAGTATGCTCTACACCTAGAAAACTGACGACCAAAGCGCATGCACATCCTCCCATGCCACAAAGACAAATGCGTAGAATGGCAAAATACCTTATTACGCTGATTAGGGGAAGTCAGCCTTCCCCTGCTAAAAGGAAAAGAGACCAGTCCCCTGCAGCATCATCAGAACAGGAGTCTGATGACTCTGAGGTATCTGATTATGCAGACATGCCCTTATCTGCTTATGAGGATTCAGATGCAGAAAATCCATTCCCTCTGCCTCTCCTCAAGAGGATTTTTCTTTTGGTGAACCCTTACATATCTTAAGAGAGCATTTCCACTGGGAATGCCAAGACTATCCCCAGTCCAAAAAGCGACTCAGCGAATTCCTAGATTTGCCACAGCACAGGCCTTTAGCAATACCCCCTGTCCTGGAGGTTGTTGATGATTTCATGGAATCCAGTCTTACTCCTGATACTTTACCTCCTACCCCTAGGAAACCAGACAGGTACTACAGAGTAACTGACACTCGCACATTTCTTTTCAAGAATCCTACTGCTGACCCAGAGATTATTTCCCAGGGGCCTAAAGGTATCAAGGTAACTACAGCCAAGAATCCCACCCCTTTGGACAGGGATTCCAGAGCTTTGGACAGATGGGGTAAGAAGGTATGTACCTCTGCTACTCTTGCTATTAGGGCATTAAATTGACAGTTTCACATACTGAAGTACCACCAACATATTATGGAACTTGTTAAACATAAAATGGCAACCTTTACAGACTGTGCAGAAAACAAGGAATTGCAGGAGCGTATGCACTCTGCAAGCCAAGTCAGCAAACATACTTTGCAGTGTGTCTTTTGATGCCCTAGAGGCATCTTGTCGGGCAGCAGTCACTGGTTCTGTACTGAGAAGACATGCTTGGCTTAAGGAGCAGACCTTGCCAGACCATGTCAAATCAAAGTTACTAGACGCTCCTTTGAACAAGGACAGTTTGTTTGGCACCAAAGCAGAAGAGGTTTTTAATAAGATGGAAGAAAAAGCTAAGTCTGTGCAGACTTATGCAGACTGTTAAAGCATTCTTACAAGTGCAACCCCCCTAGATTCAGTAGGCATTGCTCTTCCAAACACTGGTCCTTTCCAGCCCCCTCCAGGCCATCTCAAATCAGGCCAAGGGGAAACAGACCACCCAGATTACATCCTCAGAGTATGCAGAGGTCTAAGCAATGGAGTGCTCCCACCCCCAAAGCAGGGAGTGGTAAGCCATCTCCTTATGGAAAAAACTCACAATGACTTCCCCACCTCTGCCCAATTGCTTATGCCCCTAGGAGGAAAACTTGCCCTTCATGCAAAGAACTGGATGTCCATCACACAAGACTGATGGGTCCTCAACATTGTATCCCAGGGGTACAAATTTTACTTCCACTCACTGCCAACCTCAAGAAGGTTCGCAGACCTTACTCCAAACCAGTGGGCAGAGGCTCAAAACCAAGTTCTATCCCTGCTCTCCATTAGAGCTGTTCAGCTGGTTCCAGTGGAACAGATAGGTCAAGGATTCTATTCAAGACTCTTCCTGGTACCCAGAAAAGGGGGCTCCTGGCACCCAATCCTGGATCTTTCAATTCTCAACACCTTCCTTGTAGTACCAAAATTAAAAATGCTTACCCTGCCACAGCTCCTACCCATGATAGTCAAAGATGCCTGGTTAATCACCCTAGACTTGAAAGACACCTATCTGCACATCCCTATAAAGGAGTCTCGCAAGAAGTATCTTTGTTTCTGGGCCGGATCAATGCACTATCAGTTCTCTGCACTTCCCTTTGGCTTATCCACTGCACCCAGAGTATTCACAAAATGTCTGGCTCCAGCCATTGTGTACTGCAGGCAGAGAGATATCCAAATTTACCCATACTTGGACGACTGACTGATTCAGGCAGACAGTCAGGGATTGCTGTTGCAGCACCTGACGGTTGTGAAAAGCTTCTCACTTCCCTCGGGTACACCATCAACGAAAATAAATCAAAACTGGTACCCAGTCAAAAGATTGTATTCCTGGGAGCAAGGTTGGACACAACATCCCAGATGGCATTCCTCACTAAGGCTATCTGAGAGCCTACTTCAAATAAATGGCCACCAGAACCCAGCTATCCACAAGAAAAATACTGTAGGCTGTAGGGTTCATGGCCTCATGTATACTGCTAATTCCATATGCAAGACACTGTATATGAGGAAACTTCAATGGTACTTAAAAAGTCTTTGGTGCCAGCATTCTCAGGACCTGGAAACAGTCATTCCTGTCATACCCTGTCTAAAGACAGAGTTCCTGTGGTGGGCAGAAGCATGCAACCACAACAGGGGACTGCCTTTTACTCAACCCCATGCCGCCCAGACCCTGACCACAGACTCATCAAACTATGCCTAGGGGGCACACATGGATGGCAAGTGCATTCAGGGCCACTAGAGCCTAAGTCAAATTCATCTGCACATCAACCAAAAAGAGATGCTAGCGGTGCAGCACACAGCTTTCCGATCTCTACTCTCTTCAGGACACCTGCTAATAAAAAGAGACAACACCACAGTTAAGTGGTACATCAACAAACAGGGGGGAACCCACTCTTACCCATTCTGCAGGCCAGCCATGGCCCTGTGGAACACAGCCTTGGACATGCAGGTCCATCTGCAAGCTCAATTCCTGCCAGGCAAACAAAACTTACTGGCAGACGACTTGAGCAGAAATCTCCTAGACCCACACGAGTGGCAATTAGAACCCAGCACCTTCAACCTTCTGATTCAGAAATGGGGGACCCCAGAGGTGGATCTCTTTGCCTCCCACTGCAATCACCAGCTCAACAAATTCACTAGGACACCTCACAGCAGAGCCCGGAAAGTGCATGCCCTATCCTTCCAGTGGGTAAATCTCTCAATCTATGCCTTTCCCCCTCTGCCCCTTTTCTCAAGAGTATTGCTCAAGATAAGACAGGACAGACCAAGTACATTTCTGATTGCCCTGGACTGGCCATGCCAGCACTGGTACCCACTTTTCCTGCGCAGCCTGTCACTGGTGCCACCCTGGCACCTACACCAGAACCCAACCCTGCTCTCTCTGCAGGGGGGACAGATCTTGCATCCACAACTACAAGCCCTAAATCATGCAGCCTGGCTTATTCCTTGAATTCTTCCCCAGTAATCAGCCTAAGCAAGCAGGTGCTGCACATCTTCCTTGAAGCCAGAAGACCCAGTATAAGGAAATCCTATGCTGATAAGTGGAAAAGGTACTGTTCTTGGGTTCAGTCCAAATGGGAAGACACAACTCTGCCCTCCCTGCCTCTGATCCTGGATTATTTATCAGATCTACTCCACAGAGGCCTATCCTTCTCCTCCATTAAGATCCATGCCTCTGCCATTTCAGCTTATTACAGCACTGAGCGGTCTCCTTTCTCTCACCCTCTTGTCAAACAATTCCTGAGAGGGGCTAACAACTTAAGGCTGCCAGGGAGAGCACCCACCCCTGCTTGGGACCTTAACTTTGTACTGGAAAAGCTTACGCTACCTCCTTTTGAGCCTGCCGTGTCAGCAGAGTTAAAATTCCTCTTTTGGAAAACAGCTTTGCTTCTGGCCATCACTTCAACTAGAAGAGTGTCTGAGCTACAAGCACTTATGGCTCTAGGAACCCTTCATTATTTTCCATGCTGACAGGGTTTCTCTCAGGACTAACCCTTTCTTTATGCCTAAAGTGGTGTCCAGTGTGGCTCTTAACCAATCTGTCCATTTGCCAGCTTTCTTCCCTAATCCTCAAAATAAAGGGGAAAGGATCCTGCACTCCTTGGACATGCACAGATAGCTCAGATTCTACCTTGGTAGGACTAAGCCCTTCAGGAAATCTGACCAGTTACTAGTCAGCTTTGCACCAGGGACAGAGGGCAAGGCCGTTTCAAAGCAAACAATTTCCAAATGGATAGCGCACTGCATCCATTTCTGCTACAAGCACCATAGGAAACCTACCCCTCAAGGGGTCAGAACACATTCCACTAGGGCCACTTCTACCTCTACAGCATTCCTCAGGGGAGTCCCTACCAGGGACATCCTGGAAGCTGCTACCTGGAGTTCTGTACACACCTTCATCAAGCATTACCACCTGCCTATCTTTTCCAAATCCAGGGTGGGTTTTGCAACTGCAGTCCTGCAGGGCATATTAGCCAGCCCCAATTCTTCTCGACTGCCTCCACCCTTTTTCAGCTTTGGGAATCAACCCAAGTGTGATGACTGCAACAGTGAAACGAAGAACATAGTACAGTTGTGTACACTTACCATAAATGTAGATTTTCGAGTGTATTCACTGTTGCAGTCTTGGTTTCCCTCCCTCCAGCCCCCTTGTCTTTCTCTCTCTCTCCTCTCTATGTCTTCACATCTTACCTAGAAAACCAGCAGCAGGCTGTACTCTGGCAAAATAAGCTATCTAATCACCTTCCTATCCCCCTCGGGGTCCCATATTAGGCCCACTCCTATTTTCCATTTATATTAATGACCTGCAATCAGCTATTCCACACACCACCTGTATTCACTATGCAGATGACTCTACTATAAGCTGTTCAGCCACTTCTCAAACTGAACTTCAGTCTCTTACCCAAAAAGCTTTCAATACTGTAGAACAATGGTTCTCACACCACTGCCTCCTCCTAAACTCCAAAAAACGAACTGTTACTCTTTACACCAACCCGAAAGTCCACCCCTTTACATTTCACTCTCACATCCAACAACGGTACTCTTATTTCTCCTGACCCAACCACTAAACTCTTAGGAATAACAATTGACAACAACCTTAACTTTGAAACTCACATAAACACCACAATAAAAATAGTTAACAAAAAACTAGGATCCCTTTACAGAATCAAACCCTTTCTTACACCAGTAACCAGGACCGCTATAGCCATAGCCCACTTAATCTCTACTCTACTCTATGCGTCTCCTATATACACCAATCTCTCTAAAAACAACCTCAACAAACTAGCAACATCCTATAACAATATTTCTAAATTTGCTACAGGCTCTCCTTTCAGAACCCATCACTGTTGAATCTAAAACAACTAGACTGGCTAGAATTTCTTAACCAGCTTCAATTTCACCAGCTTACAATAGCCCACAAAACCCTGTATCAACCCAGCAGCACTCCAATACTCTCTAGCCTCTTTACACCTTCTAATAATCTCAAGAATCTACACTCCTCAAACAAACTGCTGATCAATGCTGCCACATCCAACAACTTAGCAGGTGACTCCTTGTTCTCTTAACTCTGTTGGAAAAATATGGAATAAACTACCCTCTGAAATCACATCTCAAACTTCTCTGTCACTTTTTAAAAGGAATCTAAAACTATTTCTCAATAAACACTGGCTATGCTCCTGTACTAACCCTGACAAACTTTTTTCCTTTACACTAATTTTCAACCTACATCTTTTATAATCTTCCCTTTAAAGTTTCAATGTACTATACTATTGCATATAAAATGTATGTATATATGTATATTGTACCTTCTCACATAATCACTATGAGTATTATAATTTGTGCTTCAAAAAAAAAAAATACACACTAATGTTTTTATGTAACAATTGCTGTTTTTATACTTTTATACTTCTATATTAATTTTGTATGTTTTTCTTGGAGCTGTTCTCCCTGGACCTCTACTGAAAATGGACATGTATCCAGTTAGACTAGCCCGGTCAACAAATGTAAAATAAAATAAATAAATAAAAGGCCTTGTGTTTGCCCTTACTATTTGCTGCAATTCTGTTTTCATAGCTAGCTTTAGAGGATTTGATGAGGGATCTCAGCTTTTTGTTGAGACTAAAAAGTTAGATGTTCGTGTTTCACTGTTGCAGTCATAACTGTAGGGTACTCCTGCCGGCAGACAGCCCGAGGTCGGCCAGAATATCAAAGTCTGGGTCCGGCGTCGGCTGTATCAGCAAGTACCCAGACGTCAGAACGCATGGGTATAAAGCTGACAACCGACGCCATCTTCTCCAGTCTTTCTTGCCGTGCGGTGCAAAGCAGTTCGTTAGTTGTTGGTTGACGTTTTCAAGACAACGTGGTGTGATTGTCGTCGGTCCGAAGTTTTCTACTTCTCTTCTCAAAGCTAAGTACCCCGTTGGGGAAACCTTTTTCTTGCTCCTCCGATGTCAGAAAAAGTTAATAGTTGTGTATCGTGTGGAAAACAAATACCTCATAAAGATTTCCACTCTTACTGTCTACCTTGCTTAGGCCCTGACCACGACGTTTCTTGCTGTCGGTTCTGTGCCAGGTTTAATTCTCGCACTATCAAGCGTAGGTACGATTGGGCCTTGAATTACTTCGGTAGACGATTTAATTATAGGATGTCGTCGGATACTTTACCGACTACCGGAATACAGAAGAAACGCAAAGACAAGGACAGGCCTCCGAGGTCCAAACAGGATACTTTGTAGCCGGAGCCGGCTTCGGGTTCGGCGGTCATCAGTGAGGCGCTTTTGCAGCCCCTGTCGTCCGCCACTTCAGAATCGATGGCCGACACAGACTCCCATGGGGAGCCATCTAGGCCTAGTAATTTGTCTGCTGCAGGACCTTCGGACGTCGCTCCTTCAGATGGGTCCGGAACCACTGTGCAGGTACCGGCTTCTGAGGGGGTCTTCAGGCCTTCACATATTACTATTTCCACAAAGACAAAGGCTAAGTCAAAGACTCCTGTTAAACCCAGACTTTCTGCTCAAGCTTCTTCGGATTGAGCTCCTAAGACTCAGAAGCAATTACTACAGATGGTTGAGGATTTATTAACTATGATTAGGGGCTCTCGCCCTCCTCCTGAGAAAAGGCCTAGACAGGATATCCCTTATGATTCCTCTGATCAGGCTTCTGTATCTTCTGTTTCTTCCTCTGATCAGGATTACTATTTTCCTCCTTATGAGGATTCGGATGCAGAGGATTCTGTTCCCTCTGCCTCCCCCCCTGAAGATTTCTCTTTTGGGGAAACCTTGCATGAGATGAGGGAGCATTTTCAT
Organism: Protopterus annectens; assembly: GCF_019279795.1. Lineage (NCBI taxonomy): Eukaryota > Metazoa > Chordata > Ceratodontiformes > Protopteridae > Protopterus > Protopterus annectens. Next base: position 712,665,358 of record NC_056725.1, on the reverse strand, counting down.
TGGGAAGGTCAGGATTATTCTGCTTCCAAAAAGAGACTTAGGGAATTTATTCTTCTCCCTCAATACAGGCCTTTAGCTATTCCTCCTGTACTTGACATTGTGGATGATGCCTTCTCTGAAGCTAACTTGAATCCAGATTCCATGCCGCCTGCTCCTTCTAAGCCTGATAGATTTTACAGGGTCCCTGATTCCCATCAATTCTTATTTAAGAATCCTTCTGCTGATCCTGAAACTATTTCACAGGGTTCCAAGGCTGCTAAGGCTGCCTCCTCTAAGAATCCTATCCCCTCTGAAAAGGATTCTCGTGCCTTGGACAGGTGGGGCAAAAAGGTTTATACTTCAGCTACCCTTTCTATTAGAGCTTTAAATTGCCAGTTTCACATGTTTAAGTATCAACAGTTTCTTTTATCTGTTTTAAAACAAAGGCTTTCTACCTTTCCTGCATGTGCTGAGGACAAGGAATTACAGGATGTGTTGCATGCAACTGAACAAGTTAGCAAACATAGTTTACATTGTGGTTTTGATGCCTTGGAGGCTTCTTGCAGGGCGGCTGCCTCTGCTACTGTTATCAGGAGACATGCTTGGCTTCGTGAGCAGAATTTACCTGAACAAGTTAAAGCTAAATTGCTAGATGCCCCTGTTCAGCATGATGTCTTATTTGGATCTAAGGCTGAGGAGGTTATTAAAAAGATGGAAGAAAAAGCCAAGTCTATGCAGACTGTAAAAGATTTTTTGCAAGTGCAGCCTCCTAGATTTTCCAGAAATTGGCCCTCCAAAAATTGGTCTTTTCCAACTTCTGACAGGCCTCAAAGGGGAAGATATAGATGCTCCAGAGCTCGGGCGCAGGCTCAGGCCTCTTACAGATCTAGACAGTGGACTGCTTCTTCACCTAGAAGGGGAGAAGACAGACCTCAAACCCAAAGAAAGCAGACCCAATGACTCCCTCTGTTGGGCTTCAGGTCTTCCTTCCCTGGATGCCCCTCTCGGAGGAAAACTTTCTCTTTTTTACCAAAATTGGACTCTCATTACCCAGGACAAATGGGTGTTAGACGTGATTTTGAAAGGCTACAGATTCCACTTTCACACTCTGCCAAGGCCTTCCGGCTGACCTGATCTGCCAAAACATCAATGGACAGAGGCCTTAAATCAAGTGGACGCTTTATTAGCCTTAAGAGCCATAGAACCTGTTCCACCTCTAGAGGTGGGGAAAGGTTTTTACTCCAGACTTTTTCTGGTCCCAAGAAAACAAAACTCCTGGAGACCTATTCTGGACCTCTCAATATTAAACACCTTTTTGGAAATTCCAAAATTCAAGATGCTTACACTTCAACAACTTCTTCCAATGCTCTCACAAGATGCTTGGATGGTAACATTGGACTTAAAAGAGGCTTACTTACATGTCCCCATAAGGCAACAATGCAGAAAGTACCTCAGATTCAAGGCAGGCTCGAGACACTTCCAATTCTCTGTACTGCCATTTGGCTTATCTACTGCGCCCAGAGTTTTTACCAAATGCCTGGCTCCAGTAGTAGCTTACTGCAGACTTCAGGGGATTCAGATTTACCCCTATCTGGACGACTGTCTAATTCAGGCAGACAGCAAAGGCCTTTTACTTCAACACCTGCATTTAGTTCAGCATCTTCTCCTACTACTGGGATTCTCAGTGAACACATAAAAGTCACATTTGATTCCTTCTCAACGAATGACCTTTTTGGGAGCTCTTCTAGACACAAGTTTACAGATGGCCTTCCTTACTCCAGAAAAACAGTTACAGCTGGCTTCAATCTTCAAGACCTTGGCAACATTGACTCAGCTCACTGCAAGGAAATTCCTGCAGGCTTTGGGCTAGATGGCCTCTTGCATCCTGTTGATTCCAAATGCGAGGCTTCACATAAGGAAACTTCAATGGTACCTAAAGAGTGTATGGTCTCAGCATTGCCACAGTCTGGATACAATGATTCCACTGATTCTCTGCCTCCAGAAGGAATTCCTTTGGTGGTCCAGGGCCTGTGTTTTGAACGAAGGGAAGCCCTTTCGACTTCCTCAACCTACTCAGATCATAACCATGGACGCCTCGGATTATGCTTGGGGAGCCCATTTTCTAGACAACTGCCAACAAGGTTCTTGGACAAACAAACACCTTCTATGGCACATCAACTTGAAAGAAATGTTAGCAGTCCAAAATGCTCTTCTAGCCTTCCAGACTCTTTTGAAGCCAGGACTTCTGCTAATTCGAACAGACAATACCACAGTCATGTGGTACATAAACAAGCAAGAGGACTCTCACTCTTACCCCCTTTGCAGACTTGCCATGACCTTATGGGACACAGCCCTAAATTTGAATCTGGATCTTCAGGCACAGTTCATTCCAGGAAATCAGAATCTCTTAGCCTAAGCAGAAACATTTTGGATCCTCACGAATGGATGTTGGACCCCAACTTATTCAGCAAGATAACTGCAGTTTGGGGCTGTCCTCAGATCTGTTTGCATCCCATCTCAACCATCAGTTGCCTCTCTTTTGCACCAGGTCCTTCCACACGACAGCTTGGAAAGTGGATGCCCTGTCCTTCAGCTGGAGGAATCTTTCGGGATATGCCTTCCCTCCTCTTCCTCTTCTGCCTCGGGTATTGCTAAAGATAAAGCTGGACAAACCCAGACTGATCATTTTGATAGCTCCAAATTGGCCTCGTCAGTTTTGGTACCCAACTCTACTGCACCTTTGCTTGGAACCCCCTTGGAGTCTTCCTCTGACCCATTCTCTACTGTTCCAGTATCAGGGTCAGGTATTTCACTCTCAAATCAAGACTCTCTGCCTGGCAGCTTGGCTCATCAAAGGCAATTGATTCCTTCTTCTCTTCCTAAACAAGTTTTGGATATTCTTTTGGAAGCTAGGCATCCTAGTACAAGGAAATCTTATGCTTCTAAATGGAAAAGATTTTGTATTTGGATGCAGGATCGTGGCTCTGATCCCTTAATACCTGATATTCCCTCTATTTTACTTTATCTCTCAGACCTTTTGATTAAAGGTCTTTCCTTTTCTTCCATTAAAATTCATGCTTCTGCTATTTCGGCTCATTTCAATTGTGATCCTCCCATTTTTTCACACCAGCTGGTTAGACAATTTCTGAGAGGAGCTAAGAATTTAAGACCTCTTAGATCTCCTCCTGTCCCTCCTTGGGATCTCAACTATGTCTTGGAAAAGCTTACTTTGCCTCCTTTTGAGCCTGCTGCCTCTGCGGATATTAAGTTCTTATCCTGGAAGACAGCTATCTTGTTGGCCTTGACTTCTGCCAGAAGGGTGTCTGAGTTACAAGCCCTCATGGCCGTGGACCCATACCTCATCTTCCATCAGGACAGAGTTTCCTTGAGGACCAATCCTACTTTTATGCCTGAGGTAGTTTCTAGAGTGGCTCTAAATCAGACTATTCACCTTCCTAACTTTTTTCCAAAACCCCAAAATAAGGGGGAAAGGATTTTGCATTCATTGGATGTACACAGGCAACTACGTTTTTACCTGGACAAAACTAAAGGTTTCAGAAAATCAGATCAATTGCTTATCTCATTTGCTTCCAGTTCTCTAGGTAAAGCTATTTCTAAGCAAACTATTTCCAAATGGATTGCTCATGGAATAAGATATTGTTACTCTCTTTATGGAAAACAGATTCCAGGTGCCGTCAGGACTCATTCTACTAGAGCAGCTGCCACTTCAGCAGCCTTTCTCAGAGGAGTTCCTACCAAGGACATTCTGGAGGCTGCCACTTGGAGCTCTGTGCATACCTTTTCCAAGCACTATAACCTCCCTTTGTACTCCAAGTCTAGGGCAGGCTTTGCCTCTGCTGTCTTGCAGGGTCTTCTAGCTGCTCCTTCTTCTTCGTAACCTCCTCCCGTGTTCTCAGCTTTGGGATTCTACCCTACAGTTATGACTGCAACAGTGAAACACGAAGAGCATAGTACAGTTGTGTATACCTACCATAAATGTAGATGTTCGAGTGTCTTCACTGTTGCAGCCGGTGTTTCCCTCCCTCCAGACCCCTCTTGTTTCCTTTTGCTTACTGTGTTTCCTTTTCCACTACCTTTCTGGTGTATTTGTGTTTCCCTTGGGACACCTTTTGGTTTTATGGGGGCTTCTGACATCAGGGGCAACAAAGGCTGGAGAAGATGGCGTCGGCTGTCGGCTTTATACCCATGCGTTCTGACATCAGGGTACTTGCTGATGCAGCCGACGCCGGACCCAGACTTTGATATTCTGGCCGACCTCTGGCTGCCTGCCGGCAGGAGTACCCTACAGTTATGACTGCAACAGTGAAGACACTCGAACATCTACATTTATGGTAGGTATACACAACTGTACTTTTTTCCAGTCTTGGGACTTCACCTTATTCAGCATCAGTTTCCTCCTCCTGTTGTAGAGTTTGTTTATGGCAGGGGGCCACCAGATTGGCTTCCTTTTTTTGGAGGAGAGCGTCTTGGTTCTATTGGATATGGCAAGATCCATGCATTTGTGTACGTGTTCATACAGTCCATTGGTGTATGATTCTGAGGTCACGCAACTATTCTCCATTTGTATGGGTGCCGTGAAGTTAGCCACCTGTGTGTCCAAAGTTAGCCTTGGAGAAGTTTTTCATGGTGGTTACCTTTGCAGGGGGGGGGGGGTGGGAGGGATGTAGATTTTCAAAGTGATTAGTTTGTGGTCAGATCTAACCAGGGAGGAGCTGAGTGTTAGTGTAGAGCAACGATCGCCCATGTTAGTAATGACCAGGTCAAGGATGTTGCTACCTCTAGTGGAGGTAAGAACGAGCTGTTCCAGGGCATTGGAATTAATGAACTCCAAAACGTTGGGCAAGTATATTGGTACATGAGTAGTTTACCCAGTTAATGGAGGGGTAGTTGAAGCCGCCTAGTAAGAGAGTGTTAGGTTGAACCCTAATATTTTCCATGGAGTGCGAGTCTTGGGACATGGTTAGGGACCTATAGCAGGCTACGACCTGAATCGCTGTCTTACCCAATGTTAGCTGCTCCTGAAGCATCTCTGATTGGTTATGTTGGGGTACCAGTCTGAAAGTGTGTGCATCCTTTATGAATATGGAAACACCACTGCCTTTGGTGCTTCGGTCCAAGTTCTGGGGCCGGAAAGTGTGGAATGAGTTGTAGCCTGGAAGTGCAGGGGTGCTTTCTGCTGCTTTGAAACAGGTCTCTGTTACATCACAAATGTCGATATTCCCCATTTTTAAGGAGTGCTTCGAGCTAGTGGATTTTGAGATTTAGACTTCTAGCGTTGAGCAGCATGACCCTCAGATTGCATTTATTTGTAGCCGTTACTGTGGTAATTTGGTCTTTGGAACACCACCTAAAAAAGGCATTGTAGGCTGTCAAGAGCCTTGACCAGTATCCGGAAGCCCAGGTGTGACAGATGCAGGCCATCTCTGGCAAAACATCGAGTTCTGCCAATCATGTCATTCCAGGTAGACATACTGAATCCCCTTAGAATGACACCAGAAATTTAGCCAATTTTTGAAATCAGTCATTTTCTGCTTGTACTGTGGTATCATTCTGGGTGATGGTAGGTTGCTGCTCAGGGCTAGGGTCATACCTGCCTAGGCTACAAAATCTGAGAGTCCTGCATGTCTCTTTTCATGTAGTCCAGGGAAGTGCATCTTGGGTCATTCACACCCGCATGTACAATGACTGAGTCATATTTGTACCTGTTGTTGGACCCGAGTGCGTGTGTTATGTGACGGATCCTGGCACCTGACAGGCAGCTGACTGTTACTTTCTTCTTATTCAGCCTAGTGAGTGGGACATCAGTGTGCCTCACTATCGAGTCACCTATGACTAGTATGTTGGGCATGCTGTTTTGCCTTAGGGGTTTTGGTTGAGTGGCACACTGGTTAGGAGAGTTGTGTGTCTCGTGATTAGTGTTGTGTTGTGGTGGTCAAGTGCGTTTCTGCCTTGGAGGTCTCTGCTGCTTTGGTAGATTTTTATTGAGAGCCTCCGCGAAGGTAGGCTTGTGGTTTGTGTTTTTATGTGAGGCAGTGCTGGTGTATGTTCTGGAGGGCTATGTGTTCCATGTGGTGTGGTGGAAGTGTTGACTTCTCCTCTTGACCAGCTATTCCGGTCTTGGCTGAAGAGTGAGTGGCTTCCAATTTGGATATGTAAGTGCATTTCTTGCAAGTCTGAGTGTTGGAAGGTAAGAGGAAAGGGTTGACTGTGTAAACGAGGCAGTTGCTACATTGCCTCAGGATGCCCACGTTCACCAGTTTAATAGGAGAAAGCACAGGTAAATGACCTTTAAACATGCCTGGAGGGGTGGGCATTGATAATAAGTACTTGATCTTTTTCCTTGTAGAACGTTTAGTTCTGGTAGCACTTTCGTGTGCTACAATAATTGCTATAAGAAGTCTGGTAAAGTGCTAGACTAATAAGCTAGTATAAGTGCAGTAGAGGAGAGAATTAGTAGATCTAAGGAAAAAATTGAAGAGCAGACATTGATTACATAATTTTAATTTCCTTTTGTTCTTTTCATGGCTAATGTCTGTCTACTTCCATTAGAATACATGCCACTAGGGCTTTTGCCTCTTCTGGTGCTTTCTTCAAAGGTTTGGATGCCAGTGCCATCCTTGAAGCTGCTGCTTGGTCTTCAGTGTGTACTTTTGCTAAGCATTATAAACTGGATATTGTTTTTAGAGCCAGAGCAGGTTTTGCTACAGCCATCCTGCATAGGTTGGTTTGTTGAGGGCTCTTCCCAGCCTTCCACCTCCCAGTCATTTTCGTAAGCTTTTGTACTGTCCTTAAGGCGAGGAATACTGCAACAGTGATGTAGAAGGACATAGTACAGATATGTAAAATCTTATAACAGTAATTTCTTTCTTATCATTGTTGCAGTATCCAGTCCCTTCCTCCATTCACCTTTTTCTTTTGGACTTTGATTTGGTTACCCTCCTGGCTGAGGGACCCGCTTTTCCATTTACATTTCCCCCTTCTGAATGTGCATGGCCTCCTTTGTCCTGTGAAGACTATTCCCTACTGGGACAGTTCAGTTCTGGCTAACTGCATCCGTACATCACGTTTATGTCCTGCATCTTGTACAGGGAGCATACGTTTAACGTACTGTGCATAGAAGATTTAAAGGCTTTGGTATATTGGCCGGATGTTGGGCTGTCCTTGGCAGGAGATCCTGAAGGTGAAGAATATTGTAATTGTGAAGAGAAGGACATCTGTTATGGTTAGATTTTACAAAACTTTACTTTCTGCAAAAGTGTTTGATTTTGCTTGCATATGGGATTCATACATGTTTAATTTTCCTTTATTCTGTTAGATTCCTCCAAGGTAGAGCACGTTTTATCCAGAGTGCTCCAATGTTGCTTAACTAAGGCAACATTCCTCAGATTGAGTTTTGGGTGAAAGCTGAAGTATATAACTCTAACTAAAAGTTCCTCCAATTGCTATCATTTGTTTGTATTATGTTTAACAATTCAAATTGAGTTGTCTTTGCAATGAAATTACCTTTCTGTACCATTCCTGAAACAGGTTTTATTATAGCTCCAGTTATTTCCTCAGTTAGTCTAAAGAACTGAAAAAGGAAAAACATTTCACCTTTTAAAAATTCACAGACTTATTAGGCATTTGTTGTTTGTTAAATTAAAATTCGTAAGAAAAGACTTGTCAATAAGAAATTGTTAGTGTGAAACTTCATAAACACCTTTCTGTCATTCAGAAACAGTTTGCCTGAGCCTTAGCTTTCTAAGGGCATCCATTGTCTAGTTTTCTGATCACTTTTGGGCTAGGCCAAACTTTTTTTCTTTCTTTAGTAGTATATGACTCATGAGGCAGCACATGCCTTATGCAATTATTGGTTTGCTGCTGACATTTAGTGTTAACCTTTCAGAACCCCAACTAACCCATTTATGTCTTCAAAGGCAGTATATTTTCATTGGGTTTTGGCTTGAAAATCATATGTGTAGTATGACCAGTCCTGATATTAATTTGAATGCATGAGGGTTTTGGGTTTTTGCACTTTATTTAAAGCAACTCAAGCTGAGAAACCACCTTTGTCTGTCTTCTGTGTTTGCGTTAATGGTCATGTTTTATTCCTGAACTTTTTTCATGACTTTGAGCTGTAGGGTAGTCATGTCTTCTACTCTTTCCTGCTGTGCCTTACTGGAAAATAGTTAAAAGAAGTATTTTCTTTCTGGAACCTTCTTCAGGGAGGTTTTGCTGTCCTGGTCTAATTTTCCACATATTTAAAAACAGTCACAGCTGCAGTTCTGGAGACACTTCACTTCCACTTCCCTGTTAGTCTTGTAAAAAAAAAAATATGTTGGATAATCAATTTAAAATTGTGGCAAAGACGCAGTACAGTTAAGGATGGTATGTGGTAAAAGATCAGACTCAGAGCTTTGTAGTAAGAATGTTTATAAAATCTTTGTCTTCTTAGATCTGTGGGAAGTAGTGGACGAAAAAAAGTATTCCGTCTGAGTGATGTGATTCAGAAACTGTCCGATTCACAGATGGAGAATATGAAGTTCGCAGCTGTGAATAGGATTCTCCAGGCAGAAAAGGCTGTTGCATATAGTGGTGCAGCCCAGGTATGAATTCAGTTTTGATTTTTTTCCGCCTTTTTTTTTTATTCTTTGCCACATTTCCCAAAACCCATGTTTTATACGAAAATATTTTTTTAGAATTAATTACCTGGCTTTGGTGAGTCTTTTTTTTTTTTCCGGGGGGGGGGGGGGTCTTTGTTAGGTGGACCTGTGCGTAAATGGGTGTGGTCAACCAGTGAGAGCATGCATAACCTCTAGATGGGGAGCAGAGTGAGATCAAAATTAGTTAATACATTATCAAAGCTGTTCTTTTTACAATTTGCTTTAGGCATTTCCTGTGTATAAGGTCATTCAGTGATCATGTGTGCTTATTCTTTGCACAGTAAGTAATTGGTCCAGTCAGTCATAATATAAAGTCACCCAACAGAGCCATTATTTTGGCTTTTTTTGGTTTACAGAAGAACCACACTATTAACAAATTGTGTTTAATTACTTTATAATAATCCCAAAGCTTTCCATATGGTTTAATGTTTGCTCAATTCTGTTCTTGAGTGTAGTAGTACGCTATTATACAACAACCCCCCCCATTAATATTCAAAAATGTGCACGCTGTAAATCTGAGTTATAGTAATGGAAAAAGGTCCAGTCGCCCTGACTTTTTCCATTACTATAACTCTTTTTTTACAGCAATGGAGAACGCAAGATCTCTGTTGCTTCACACAGACAGATCTTGCTTTCTCCGTTGCTTTTTTCAAAACTGTCTCGCAATTTTAAATGGGTTTAACATAGCGAGACAGCTTTAAAAAAAGCTACGGAGATTCTCCGTTGCTTTTTTTAAAGCTGTGTCGCTATGTTAAACCCATTTAACATAGCGAAGCAGTTTGTAAAAAGCAACGGAGATCTTGCTTTCTCCGTTGCTTTTGCCCACAGCTCTGATGTACTGCGTGGGCATACGCATGTGCAGTACATCAGAACTGCCGCAGAATACCAGACAGCTGCGGAAGGGCAGCAAGGAGGCTTTCTACAATGCCATTATTTAAGAAAAGTAATTATTTTTTTCTTAAATAATGTCATTGTATAATAGCAATAACCCACTTCTAGGTGTGGGTAATTCTACATTTACCCACGGTTGGCTTTGTTTGGCCACTCGGGCTTCGCCCTCGTGACCAAACCACACCAACCGTGGGTAAATCCAGCATTACCCACACCCAGGCGTGGGTTATTGCTATATTAGACCATGTCTCACTACCATAGTATTAAAAATTAATTGTATGTGATATTTTCTTGGCAAAATTTAAATCTGTACATATATTAGATTTGTCTTGAAAGACATCACTGCTGTGGCTCTGTACTACAAATGTCTGTAAAACTGTAATTGTTCTTGCACATATGTACTGTTAATGTTTACACTGTGAAATTATTATACTGTTTCTAGATTTTCAAAAAGTAGGTGAACCACAATATTAAGAAAATTTAATATTTTAAATGCTTCAATATGGAAAGGATGCTTATGCTTTTTTTTTCTATTCACATTTTAGTAGATTTTCTATAGCGGCTTTATTTGGTGCCCTAAGTATGTTCAGAGCTTTTTACCTTTTTTGCCATAGTGTTTCTGAAGTACCCTTAAACGTAGTGTTAAATTGAACCTGTGTACTTTAAATTCATCATTTTTTATTATTTCCCTTCATGTTTTCCCACAGTCTTTGACTTGCTGTTTTGAATTAATTTTTTTTTGTTTTTGGAGATTGACCTAAAGCTCTGCATAATTTTTACAAAATCTTTTTTTAATCAAGTTATTTTCCTTTGTTAGTCAGCAGAGTCATGTACAATTAATACATGCAGTATAATCCATGTGCATATAGCACAGATTACTTTTTTCAGTGTATGCTAACCTTTTTCAATCTATCTGCCTATCGGTGTATTTTTAGATAATAGATTTGATTTTTTTTCGGCACATTCCAGTGAGTACATATCTTGAATGACCTAACAATAATCCTGTTCTCATCGTTCAGCACTTAACTTTCTTCTACAGGCTCATTTTAAATGTGGATGCTACCAAATTTTTCTCATTTTCATTGCATCTTTTTGTTCCAATATTATTGAAATTTCTCAGGATTTCCCTTTCTACTTTATCTTTTTTCCCTACAACTATTAGTAAAGTTTCTGGTGCCTGGGTGTGTTAGGGCTGCTTAAAGCAGGATCCCAAAGCAATAAAAATAACTCTCTTGTTATTCTGACTTTCGTTCTGCATGTCTGATCCACTAGATTCTGCAGGTCTCTCCTCAAGCAAGTTAATTCATTGTAGTCACAAAAGATATACTCCCAGGTTCCCTTCTCTTCTGTATTATATCTCCAACATCTATCTTTCACGTGTGCATACATTTTAGAAGATTAACTTGGTGCATAAAGTATCTATGAGGAAACTTCTGTGCAAAAATACAAAACCTTCTAGAGGTCTGGCATATTTCTTCTTATTGTTTTATTGTATTCTGTCTTACTATCCACTTATTCCAGTTTTCTCTTAAGTGCTCTGCCTGTCCCTTAAAATACGCAGAACTTAGTAAAATCGAATTATTAGTTTTTCATTTAAGACCACTTATGATGATGTTTTTATTAGTAAATCTGTGCTTTCTTGTTGTACAATGTCACGCTTTCCCTCTTTTCTCCTTCATGTCTTACGTTTGTATATAATTGTTCATGTCTGCCTAGTCCAAATACTTCTTTTACTCTTTCCCATACCTGCTCTATGTGCTCACAATTTCTTGGTTTTCTTTTTAAACCCTTCTGTCGTTTTGCTGCTGCATTGTTCTCCTTTTTGCCATCTGTTGTTTAGTCGCCTGATTTCATTGTTTGATTCTAAAACCTAACCTAACCTACATAAGCCCTCTCCTCAACCTGTTTTATCAGCATTGTTTCCGTTTTCACCTGTACCCTTTGTTCTGTATAATGTAACTTAACTGCAGCTGAGTAGCTGTATGATATGTCTCCAGGGCAGGTAGCACTAGTCCTCTCTGATCCCCTCGGGTAATATCATCCTTTCACATTTTACTCTGGGTCTTTTTTATTCTGTATAAATTCTTCAATCTCTTTAATAATTCTGTCCCATGTTTTCCTGCCTGGATTCTTATACTATGTCTACCTTCTTTATAATATGGCCATCTTGTGTCTACAGTACTTGTGGCAATAGAAACATCTTAATTGCTTAACCCTTACTGTCAAAGGCAGTATACATCATCTTCTGTTTTCATATCTTGCCTATTACTTTCATTATAGTTTCTTCCCACATATCCTATGCTACTTGATCGGAGTTATTTTCTAACTAGGCACCTAGGTATTTCATTCTGTGGTGCCCCTAAAGAAATGGATAGATCTGAAATAACGTGTGTTGGAGCATAATTATGCACTATGGACTTTATTTTTTTCACTAACTTTATCCTGCAGTCTGAACGTATTGTTTTAGTACTTCAAGTTATCTTCAATATGTCATTCTGGGGGCTGTAATGAAATTTTTTTTCCTGATATCTATGCCAGATATATCTTTGTGTTAAGAATTCTTTCATTTTGATTATCTGTGGCTCTGTATAAAATACAAATAAAAGGAAAGAGGACACTTCAGTGGTACCTCAACATTTTCTCCATAACTTTAATGAACACCTCCACTACATATGTCCTCATAATTCAGTTCTGCCTGTGTACTAGAGAAGTTGTAGAAGTTGTATATTTAAATAACATGGTTCACAAATACTCAGCGTGCCTTGTCGAATATCTCTTTTGGAACTAGTCTGATTAACATTAAGGTTTTCCTATTTACTTGAGCTGTTTTACACTTTATTAATGTTATCAAAAGTCTGTCTTCCTCTAACAAAGCCACATTGATCAGTCTGTCATGTTTGGGAGCTTCTCCCATTAAATGTTTTGAAATCATGGTTCAGGACTGATACTGGTCTGTAACAGTCAAGGTGAGCTTGGGTGTCTCTGCTCTTTCAGTTTAACCTGTCCATCCCTGCTTTTCTCCAGCATTGTGGCACATCCCCACACCAAAATTATTCATCGCCATACCACTATTAATAGATCTCTTCCTAATTTTCATATTTTAACTAGCATGGCATCTATTCCCAGTCATCCTGTTGCAAGATGATACAAAGTATTTTTTATTTCTTTTCGTGTTTTGCATTAGCTCTTCTGCCTTTTTACCTAATTTGTGTAACTGTATCCCCCCCCCCATAACTCCTGTTGTAAATTGTTACTTTTACCTTGTCCAAGGTTTGCCTCTTTATATTTCCTTATAACGTGTCTGTATGGCCACTTTTTAGTATTTTGTCATCCTCTTTAACCATCCTGCCTGTTTCTGGATCTCTCAGTTTTAGAATGCTTCTCTTAACTTTTTGCTATTTTAATGTCTGCACAAGTAATTTTGTACTCCTGGGATTATTGTCCGAAAACAGTTGCACCAGGGCTGTCTTCCTGTACTCGGTGATTGCCTCTGGATAATCCTTTAGTTCCTCTTTTGTTTTTTGTAGATGTTCTTCGTGTTGTACTGTTGCAGTCATCACATTTGGGTTACCTCTGCTAGGGTAGCCCTCAGTCAGCACGAATACCAGAGGCTTAGTATTTCTGTGTCAGTTGCTGTCGCTTCAGGACTGACGTCAGGTCGTCAGTAGTATAAAGTAAGGCAGCAGATGCCATTACATCAGTCTTTATTGCTGTGGAGTCCGAAGCAGAAGCAGTTCGCACGAGTGCCAGTCGGCTGCTACCTGAGTTTCGTCTACCGAATTAAAGCTGAAGCAGAAGCAGTTCGCACGAGTGCCAGTCTGCTGCTACCTGAGTTTCGTCTACCGAATTAAAGCTGAAGTCTTCTAAAGCTAAGTACCCCGTTGGGGATCCCTTTTTCTTGCACTAACCGATGTCAGAAAAAGTTAACAATTGTCTCGCCTGTGGAAAGCAAATACCCCACAGAAACTTTCATTCTTTCTGCGTCACTTGTTTACGCCTAGACCACGACATCCCCCGCTGTCACATCTGTACTTTGTTCAATGCCAGAACTATCCATCGCTTGGCCCTTATTGTAGCTAGATATTTTCGCTTACAGTCCTCGAACTCCCAATATGGCTTCAGTAAGCCCTCTGACAGCAAATCTTAAAAAAATAAAAAACGTAAAGATAAAGACAGAGACAGACCGCACAGGTCCAAACCTACCGACGACGCTCCCATGAAGCTAGTCGTCAGTTCCCGGTCCTTAGTGAGGTGCTTTTGCAGCTCCTGATGCCCGCTTCTGTGGATTCGCAGGCCACTACAGAGTCCCTTTCGGAGTCCGGTATGCCTCAAAACTCCTAAGACTAAGGATCCTGCAGTTGTCTCTACCTTGGATGGGTCCAGAGCTGCTGAGCAGGCTCTGGCTTCCGAGGAAGTCCTTCGCACTACCGATTCTCGTCGCAAACTGACATCTTCTTTTGTGACTACCGTTCTTTCAAAAACTACCGAGTTTCTCAGGCCCAGGGTATGAACCACACCCAAGAAACCGACAACCCAATCTCAGGCACCTGCTTCCTTGGCTCTGTCACAATGCTTAAAATGGCAGAAGACCTTATCCTGCTGATTAGGGGAAGCCAAGCTACCCCCTCCAAAAGGAAAAGAGATCTGTCCCCTGTAGTTTTGTCTGAACAAGAGTCAGATGATTCTGATGCATCTGAATATGAAGACATGCAACTCTTCTCTACTTATGAGGATTCTAATTCAGAGGATTCCATTCCTTCAACCTCTACCCCAGAGGAATTTTCCTTTCAGGAAACCCTTCATACCTTAAGAGAGCACTTCCAGTGGGTGATTCAGGACTACCCTCAGTCTAAAAAGAGACTCTGGGAATTCTTAGATCTTCCACAGCACAGACCCTTGGTCATCCCCCCAGTCCTGGATGTTTTCCTGGAATCCAGCTTGACTCCTGACATCCTCCCTCCTGCACCCAGAAAACCAGACTGGTACTACAGAGTCCCTGACTCACACAAATTTCTTTTTAAAAATCCTACTGCTGAGGTAATTTCTTAAGGGCCTAAAGGGATTAAAGCAACTTCTGCTAAGAATCCCACCCCCTCAGATAGGGACTCCCGAGCACTAGACAGATGGGGTAAAAAAGTATACACCTCAGCTACTCTTGCTATCAGAGCACTAAACTGTCAGTTCCATATGCTAACATTTCACAGCATACCCTGGAACTCCTCAAACAAAAAATGTCTTCCTTTCCTGCTTGTGCAGAATCTAAAGAGTCACAGGAGTTAATGCATTCTGCAAGTCAAGTAACTAAACAAACCTTGCACTGTGGTTTTGATGCCCTAGAAGCTTCTTGCAGGGCATGCCCCCCTGCACAAAAACAACTTATTTGGCACTAAGGCAGAGACGGTCTTAAAAAAGATGGAAGAAAAAGCAAAATCTATGCAGACAGTTAAGGATTTCTTACAGGTTCAGCTACCCAGGTTCAGCAGGCATTGTCCCACCAAGGACTGGTCCTTTAATGCTCCCTCTAGGCCAGTTCAGCCCAGACCTCGGGGAACCAGACCCCCCAGACAGCAGCCACAGAGAATGCAGAGATCTAAGCAGTGGACTACCTCCACTCCAAAACAAGGGAGTTCTAAGCCACACCTGTATTGTAAGAACTCACAATGACTCACCCCCCCCCCCCCCCGCCCACCTTCACTTACACCTAGGAGGATAGGAGGAAAACTTTCCTTTCATGCAAGAACCTGGGCCACCATTACCAACAACCGCTGGGTTCTCAACATAGTGTCCCAGAGATACAAATTTTCTTTCCACACCCTTCCAATCCCAAAAGGGTTCCCAGATCTACTGCCAAACCAGTGGGCAGAGACACAAAAGCAAGTCCTTTCCCTGCTCTTTCTGAGGGCAGTAGAGCATGTTCCTGCAGAACAGAAAGGCCAAGGTTTCTACTCTAGACTTTTTCTGGTACCCAGAAAAGGCGGCACCTGGCGCCCCATCCTCGATCTATCCATTGGAAACACTTTCCTGGTGATCCCAAAATTCAAAATGCTCACCCTACAGCAGCTGCTACCCATGCTCTCCAAGGATGCTTGGCTAGCCCCCTAGATCTAAAAGAGGCCTACCTCCACATTCACATCAGGGGATCATGCAGGAAATATCTCCATTTCAGGGCAGAATCCCAGCACTTTCAGTTCTCTGCGCTTCCCTTTGGCTTCTCTACTACTCCCAGAGTTTTTACAAAATGTCTGGCTCCAGCCATTGCCTTTGGCAGACAAAGGAATATCCATATATACCCATATGTAGACAACTGCCTAATTCAGGCAAGACAGCCAGGAAAAGCTGTTCAAGCACCTGGCCTTTGTAAAGTCCCTACTAACCTCCCTAGGGTACACAATCAGCAAAAAGAAATCCAAACAGGTGCCCACCCAAAGAATTATATTACTGGGAGCAAGCCTGGACACAGCCAGATGGCATTACTTACACCAGAAAAGCAAATTTTCCTGATAGCCTACTTCTCTGAACTAGCCACCAAACCCCAGCTCTCTGCAAGGAAAATCCTGCAAGCTCTGGGGTTCATGGCATCTTGCATACTACTCATTCCATATGACACACTGCATGTGAGGAAACTTCAGTTGTACCTAAAAAGCCATTGGTGTCAACACTCTCAAGACCTGGAGACTCTTACACCTGTAAATGTTCATCGTGTTTCACTGTTGCAGTCTTTACTCTTGGGTTATCCTGCTGGCAGACTACCCGCAGTCGGCCTGAATTCCAAAGTCTTGGTCCGGCGTCGGTTGCTGTCGCCTCTTCCCTGACGTCAGTGTGCCAGGGGTATAAAAGATGCAGCCGACGCCATTTTCTCCAGTCTTTCTTGCCGGACGGTGCCCGAAGCAAAAGCAGTTTGCTAGCGCCGGTCGGCCAACTCCTGAGATTTTCGTGTTCGAATTTCAGATCTGAAGTCTTCATTTAAAGCTAAGTACCCCATTGTGGAAACTTTTTTCTTGCTCCAGACCGATATCAGAAAAAGTTAATAATTGTGTTTCTTGTGGGAAGCAAATACCTCATAAGGACTTCCATTCTTATTGTATTCCTTGCCTAGGCCCTGATCACAACGTTGCTAATTGCAGGTTTTGTGCTAGATTTAACCAACGCATTGTTAAGCGTCGGTACGATTTTGCTTTTCATTACTTTGGCAGAAGATTTAATTACACAATGTCGTCGGATAGCCATCTGACTACCGCAATTCACAAGAAACGCAAGGAAAAGGACAGGCATCCGAGGTCCAAAACTGACGACGAGGCTTCTTCTAAGCCAGTCGCCGGTTCGCTGGTTCTCAGTGAGGCGCTTTCGCAGCCCCTGACGCCCGCTACCTCAGAGCTGCAGGCCGCTTCTGACTCCCACGTGGAGCCGACTAGGCCACTGGAAACTCAAGGTATTGGACACTCGGAAAATATTTCCTCAGATGGGTCCGGAGCCGCTGAGCAGGCATCGGCCTCTGAGGGTGTTTTCAGGCCTACACAGTTATATATAAAACTGACTTCAGCTTCAAAGGCAAAGACTAAAGCACCACTACAGACAAAGAAACAAGTGCAGAAATCCCATGGACAGGCCTCCATGCCTAAGAAAACAGATGCACAAAATGGCCAAAGACCTAATTACTTTGATCAGGGGTTCCCATCCCCCTCCTGATAAGAGGCCTAGGCAAGAGACAGAATATGAATTTTCAGATCAGGTTTCCATTTCCTCTGACTCCTCTTCGGAACAGGAATACTCTCTTCCTCCTTATGAGGATTCAGATGCTGAAGAATCTATCACTTCAGCCTCTCCTCCTGAGGATTATTCTTTTGGGGAAACCCTGCATACCATGAGGGAGCACTTTCACTGGGAGGGCCAAGATTACTCAGAATCTAAGAAAAGGCTCAGAGACTTTCTTTTACTACCTCAGCACAGGCCTCTTGCTATTCTCCCTGTTCTAGACATTGTAGATGATGCATTTTCAGAGTCTGGCCTGTCCTCTGACTCTTTACCCCATACACCTGTTAAGCCAGACCGATACTACAGCGTTCCAGATTCACATACATTTCTTTATAAAAACCCTGCTGCTGACCCAGAAACTATATCTCAGGGTCCCAATGGGGTCAAGGCTTCCACTGCAAAAACCCTATCCCCTCTGATAGGGATTCAAGGGCACTGGACAGATGGGGGAAAAAAGTTTACACTTCTGCTACCTTGGCTGTAAGGGCTATAAATTGTCAGTTTCATATGCTTAAATATCAGCAATACTTAATGTCACTGCTAAAGCAGGAAATGTTGACAAATTATGAATGTGCAGAAAGCAAGAAAATGCAGGATTTATTGCATGCATGCTGAACAAGTGGGAAAGCATACTTTGCAATGTGGTTTTGATTCTCTGGAGGCCTCTTGCAGGGCCGCTGTTACGGGTTCTGTCATTAGGAGGCATGCTTGGTTAAAGGAACAGAATCTGCCTGATCATGTTAAATCAAAATTATTGGATGCTCCATTACAGCATGATACTTTGTTTGGTGTTAAAGCAGAAGAGGTGTTGAAGAAAATGGAGGACAAAGCGAAATCTATGCAGACAGTTAAGGATTTCTTACAGGTACAGCCACCCAGATTTAGCAGGAACTGGCCTACAAAAAATTGGTCCATTCCGGTTTCTGACAGGCCACAAAGAGGCAGATACAGATGCCCTAGAGGCAGATCCCAGCCCCAAGGCTCATACAGGCCTAAACAATGGGGTGCTTCTACCTCCAAAAGCGTAGAAGACAAATCACAGCCATACAAGAAACAGTCCCAATGACTTTCCTTTGCCAACACCAAGCACTTCTCTTTTGGCAGCCCCCTTAGGGGGGAAAACTAGCACTTTTTTCACAAAATTGGCACATGATCACCCAGGACAAATGGGTCTTGAATATAGTGTCTCAGGGTTATAGGTTCCACTTTCACATGCTGCCAAGGGCAAAAGGTATGCTAGACCTGCCACACAATCAATGGGCAGAGGCACAAAAGCAAGTTTCATCCCTCATGGTCATGAGGGCCATTCAGCGAGTACCACAGCAAGAGCAGGGACAAGGATTTTACTCGAGACTTTTCTTGGTACCCAGAAAGGACAAAGCCTGGAGACCAATACTGGACCTGTCTATTCTAAACACATTTCTGGACGTTCGAAAATTCAAAATGGTGACTCTGCAGCAGCTTCTGCCCATGCTGGGCAAGAAGGCTTGGTTTGTAACTTTGGACCTGAAAGAGGCATACCTGCATGTCCCAATCAGACAATCTTGCAGAAGATACCTCTGATTCACAGCTGGCTCAATGCACTACCAATTCTCTGCACTGCCCTTTGGCATATCTACTGCACCCAGGATCTTCACAAAATGCCTGGCACCAGTAATTGCTTTCGGCAGACAGAGGAATTCAAATATATCCTTACTTGGACGACTGCCTTATTCAAGCAGAGAACAAGGACATTCTACTAAAGCATCTGGCGTTTGTAAAAAGACTACTAATTTGCCTAGGGTACACAGTAAACGAAAATAAATCAAAACTATTACCCTCTCAAGAGATAATATTCCTGGGTGCAAGCTTAAATACAACTGCCCAGATGGCTTATCTCACGCCAGACAAACAAAGGCAACTGACTTCTTACTTCAAAATGTTGGCAACAAAGACCCAGTTATCTGCAAGAAAAATTCTGCAGGCTTTGGGCTTCATGACATCCTGCATTCTGCTAATTCCATATGCCAGACTGCATGTGAGGAAACTACAATGGTATCTAAAACGTGTTTGGACTCAACATTGCCACAGCCTGGAAACATTAATTACCCTCATTCCCTGTCTGCAACAGGAGTTTCGATGGGCACAGGCCTGTCACCACAACAAAGGACAGCCATTCACTTTACCCACAGCCAGACATTAACAACAGATGCATCAGATTATGCCTGGGGGGCCCACATGGTGGGAAAATGTATTCAGGGCACATGGCCCGCAAACCAAATGCATCTTCATATCAATCGAAAAGAGATGCTAGCTGTTCAGAATGCCCTGACAGCTTTCAAGGATCTACTTCATCCAGGACAACTACTGATAAAGACGGACAATACTACAGTCATGTGGTACATAAACAAGCAGGGGAGGTACACATTCCTACCCCGTCTGCAGACAAGCCACGACTTTGTGGGACACAGCATTGACTTATCAGGTACACATGCAAGCACAATTCCTGCCAGGAAAGATAATTACTATGGCAGACGAACTAATCAGAAACCTCACGGATCCCCACGAGTGGAAACTGGATTCACAAGTCTTCAGCATGATAAGGAAATGAGGATGCCAGACATAGATCTATTTGTCTCCCCTCACAACTGCCAACTACAGAGAATTCTGCACAAGGACTTATCACAAGCAAGCATGGAAAGTGGATGCTCTATCACTCAGCTGGAAAACCCTTACAATATCTGCCTTTCCTCCATTGCCTCTCCTCCCCAAGGTACTCCTAAAGGTCAGACAAGAGAAGCCAAAAATGATACTGATCCCCAGACTGGCCCCGCCAGCACTGGTACCCAATCCTAAAGAGCTTGTCTCAAGGCTCAGCCTGGGCATTACCTCAAATTCCTCAATTACTAACCCAACAAAACAATCAGATCCTGCACAGCCAACTCAGAACCCTATATCTGGCAGCATGATTATGTAACCATTCAGAACACACCTCTCTCTAAAGTAGTTATGGATGTTATTTTGGAGGCCAGGAGGCCCAGCACCAGAAAATCTTATGCAGAAAAATGTAAGAGATTCTGTGCTTGGAACCAGGCATAAGGAATTGACACGCTTGTACCAAATATTCCTCAGATTTTACAATACCCAACTGAGGTGCTGGATAAAGGCCTATCCTTTTCATCAATTAAGATCCATGCTTCTGCCATTTCAGCTCATCACAATACGGACCCACCTATTTTTTACATCCACTGATAAGGCAGTACCTCAGAGGGGCCAAAAACATAAGACCTCCGAGGAGAGTGCCAATACCTGCATGGGACCTTAATTATGTCTTGGAAAAACTCACACTGCCTCCTTTTGAGCCAGCCAATACAGCTGAGATAAAATTCTTATCATGGAAAACAGCTCTGCTCCTAGCAGTAACCTCGGCAAGAAGAGTGTCAGAGTTATAGGCACTAATGGCTGTGGAACCTTTTATAATTTTCCATCCAGACAGGGTTTCTCTGAGGACAAACCCAACATTTATGCCTAAGGTAGTGTCCAGTGTGGCCCTTAACCAAACCATTCATTTGCCTAACTTTTATCCAAACCCCAGAATAAGGGGGAGAGACTTCTGCTTTCTTTGGACATACACAGACCGCTACGCTTCTACTTGGACAGAACTAAAGCTTTCAGAAAGACTGAGCAACCCTTAGTGGCATATGCTGCAGGATCACAAGGAAAGGCTATCTCAACAGAACTAAAGCTTTCAGAAAGACTGAGCAACCCTTAGTGGCATATGCTGCAGGATCACAAGGAAAGGCTATCTCAAAGCAGACTATTTCAAAATGGATAGGCCACTGCATTCGTTTCTGCTATTCACAACATGGCAAATCAGTGCCTAATGGCATTAGGCCACATTCAACCAGAGCAGCAGCCACTTCAGCAGCCTTCCTCAGAGGAGTACCAACCAAAGACATTTTAGAGGCTGCAACATGGGCTTCAGTGCACACTTTTACCAAGCACTACCATTTACATCTTTACTCTAAATCCAGAGCAGGCTTTGCCACTGCAGTTCTGCAGGGCCTCATAGCCACTCCTAATTCTATTTAGGCCCAGCCACCCAACCTCAGCTTTGGGATTCAACCCAAGAGTAATGACTGCAACAGTGAAACACAATGAACATAGTACAGTTGTGTACCTACCATAAATGTAGATGTTCGAGTGTATTCACTGTTGCAGTCCAGGTTACCCACCCACCATCCCCATTTCATTGCTGAGACTTATCTGTACTTCTCTATTCTATACAACCTATGTGGTGTATTTGCTTGTAGATGAAGGTAATGTTTATTTTAGTGCATAATTTTTAGCCTACCCTTTTGGGGGCACCTGACATCTGGGGCAAGAAAAACTGAAGAAAATGGCATCAGCTGCATCTTTTATACCCCTGGCGCACTGATGTCAGGGAAGAGGCGACAGCAACCGACGCCGGACCAAGTCTTTGGAATTTAGGCTGACTGTGGGTAGCCTGCCTGCAGGATAACCCAAGAGTAATGACTGCAATAGTGAATACACTCTAACATCTACATTTATGGTAGGTACACAACTGTACTTCCCTTGTCTCAGAAAAGATTCTCTTTGGTGGGCAACAGCATGCTCCCACAACAAGGGGCTACTTTTCTCACCACTACCCACCCCCCGCCAACCAGACCCTCACCACATACGCATCAGACTACGCCTGGACGGCAGGTGCATACAGGGCCATTGGAGCCCACAGCAAATCCCTCTCCCCATCAACCAAAAAGAGATGATGGCTGTCCAGCATGTCTTAATAGCTTTCAAGCCCCTTCTCTCACCAGGGGCTCTCCTGATCAAAACAGATAACACCCCTGTGGTGTGGTATATCAACAAGCAGGGAGGGACTCACTCATACCCTCTATGAACGCTGGCCTTGACCCTTTTACACACAGCCTCTGCCATGCAACTCCACCTGTTGGCACAATTCCTACCAGGATCTCACAACTCCCTGGCAGACATATTAAGCAGAAATCTTCTGGACCCAAATAAGTGGCAGCTCAACAGAAGAACCTTCACCCTAATAACTCAGAAATGGGGCACCCCGAAGGTCGACCTCTTTGCCTCCCACACCAAACCATCAGCTCAGCAAATTCTGCACCAGGGAGCATCACTGCATGACTTGGAAAGTGGATGTCCTGTCCTTCCCCTGGGTCAATCTGTCAGCCTCTCCCTTACTTCCACTACCTCTCATCCTCAGGGTTCTGCTCAGAATGAAGGAGGAAAAACCAAGGACAATTCTTATAGCTCCAGACTGGCCTCGCCAGCAATGGTACCCCTTGCTGCGCAGCCTGTCCCCACTGCCACCATGGCATCTTCCTCAGATTCCAAATCTCCTGACCCAGAGGGAAGGGGAATTCATGCATCCCCAATTGCAGACACTCCATTTGGCAGCTTGGTTTATTCCCTCACCCTCGATCAATCTGCCAACCTCAATAAACAGGTTCTAGATGTTATACTGAGGCCAGATGCCCTAGCACTAGAAAGCCTTATGCTGACCAATGGAAAAGGTTCTACACCTGCATTCAGGCTAAGAGAGCCAATACGGCATAGCCCTCCCTCCCTCCCTCTCATCCTGGATTACTTAGCTGACCTGCTACACAGTGGCCTCTCTTTTTTTCCTCTTTTAAAATTCATGCATCTGCTATCTCTTCTCATTTTCCCACTTTTCTCATGCCCTTTGATCAAACGTAAGAGGGGCTAGCAACTTGAGGCCACCCAGAAGAGCACCAATCCCAGCTTGGGACCTTAACTTTGTGTTGGAAAAGCTCACCCTACCCCCTTTGAACCAGCGTCTTCTGCAGAGCTAAAATTTCTCTCCAGAAAGAAAGCTTTGCTTCTGGTCATCACTTCAGCCAGAAGAGTCTCGAGCTGCAAGCAGTCATGGCTGTGGAACCCTTTGTCATCTTCCATGCTGACAGGGTATCCCTCAGATTTAACCCATCCCTCGTGCCCAAGGTGGTGTCCAGTGTGGCTTTCAACCAATCCATTCATTTCCCACCTGTTTTCCTAATCCCCATGTGAAAACTGGTAGAGATGGGTGGAAGGTTGCCAGCCTAGCCAGATAGAATTTTATACATAAGTCTATCATTTGTAAATATAAATGTGAAACTACAGGCTTGTTGTCTTAAATGCAAAGAAATGCTGTTACAAATATGTGGCAACAGTGCTCTCTACTGACCCAATAAAAGCATGTTGTGTCCCTTTGATCTAAAGTTGGCTCCAGTCCGGTTAGATGAAGGCTTCCTGCCTATTGTTTTAAGGCTAAAGTTAATGACTAGAATTTACATGTGGCATGTCCTTTATTGGGTTCTACTTTATGCGCACGAAAAACCCGAATCCAAATAGCACGACACATAAAGAGCGAACCGCGAATACATCGAAATGTACGAAAGCGCGAAATTTAAAACTTCAAACTGTCATAGTTGGCCAACCCTCCACCCGCAACACACTACCTACCCAAACGCAATAAAAAAACACATACATACACTAACCAAAACCCTACTTTTAACCCTAAATTAAAGCACCAAAACCCTACTGCTAACCCTACACTAAACGCCACATACACAACTATCTATGCACTATCCTTAACCCCTCCCTAACCCTAAGGTCCGTAACTATCGCA
Source organism: Protopterus annectens (assembly GCF_019279795.1). Lineage (NCBI taxonomy): Eukaryota > Metazoa > Chordata > Ceratodontiformes > Protopteridae > Protopterus > Protopterus annectens. The sequence goes on along the minus strand of NC_056725.1, from coordinate 712,641,415 downwards.
GACTTACCTTACGGAGCTATACCGCAGATGGGCCAACTATGCGAATTCGATATTTCCACTTTTACGGTTTCGTTCATTAGTATTCGTGGTTCGCTCTTTACGTGTCGTGCTATTTGCATTCGGGTTTTTCTGCTTTCGAGCATGTAAAGTAGACCCCCTTTATTGCTCTAAGTTTAAAAGAATGTAAATGCAACCAATGCAGTTTCTGTCAGCCTGGGAGCACCAGGAAAGTATGAAATGATATCATGTTTTAGCAGAACTGCAGTTTCAATTTAAACAGTGAGAACCAGAGATTATTAAGCATTTTTGTCTTGATATCCAACTCATTAGCACCTGCCTGTTGTCTTATGTAAGTTATCTTAGGCTTGTGTTTTCTCCTAGAAGTAGCTAGGAATTAGAAAAGATTAGACTTTTGTCTTGATATCCAACTCATTAGCACCTGCCTGTTGTCTTATGTAAGTTATCTTAGACTTGTGTTTTCTCCTAGAAGTAGCTAGGAATTAGAAAAGATTAGACTAAGTGTTTTTCTGTTATGTCAGAACTGTACTACTGATTTATTTTAAGTAATTCTGTGTGATCTCTGAATTCTTGATTAGCACTGACTGTGTAGTAGAAAGTATTCTCTTGTGGTTTTAATTTTTATTAAATATTTTAAAACCTTTTAACTGTGGCTGGTTTTGTGTAGAGATAAGTTAAGCTGTAAGAGTACATTGCATGTATATAAGAATCCTGTACCAGGTCACTCTAATAAGCCTTGAGACTGTTTAGTCACATCTACCAATTGGATAATAATATTGCACATTAATAATTGGACACCCTTTTAAGGGCGTTCGAGTAGCTGATAATTAATTATTAGTGGGCGGTGGCAGCTAGTATTACCGTATAGTCTGGATAAAAGGGGCATAGCTGGAGAACGTGTGCCAGCTTCCCCGGAAGTGTCTGTGTGGTTGTGTAAACTCTTATCTCAAAGTGTGTGTGTGTGTGTCAGCTACTTGGGCAGGGACACAAAGCACTGGTTGGACAGAGAGGGTGCTGGAGAATTTAGCTTGCCCACTAGGCTGAGATCTAGACCCTATAGCTGTGCCAGTGGGGAGTCTTATTGGGGACCTGGGGAACAAGGGAGCGACCAGCCCTGGACTGACTGTGATCTCGGTGTGCTCTTTAGGGGAAATTGCAATCCACTGTGTATTTGTTATCCTTTCCTCATATATAAGACGCCCTCTCTGGTGTTAGTGGTGAAGATTGAGGCTTAATGATTGCTGGGCCAGGGCATGAGTGTCACATTTTTGGTGGCAGTGGTTGGGATATCCATCACATTTGTGTTTGGCAGCAGTGGGATATCCACATCACATATTAATTAGTTGGCAAATACTAATTGGTTTGTAGTGGTGTGGGTAGTGTGAATCCTGTAGCTTGTGTACAGTGAGCTTTGAAGGTGTTTTGTACTCTAAAACAGCCATGCAGTTTATAATCAGAGTTCAGATCACAGTTGTTTTATTTCTTTTGTTAGCTTAGTTAGTCAGGGTGAGCAGGCAGCATGTCAGTAGAGGAGTATGGAAAGCTGACAAGGAGCCAGCTGGCGGAGATGTGCCAGGCTAGGGGACTGGTGCATGGAAAACTGACAAAGGCAGACCTGATTGCAGCCTTGGTTACAGCTGCATCAGAAAACAGCAACCATGAGGACAATCAGACTGGCAGTGGAGATATAATTCCCTTGGAGAATGGACAGCTCAACCTTTCTGCAGTGGACTAAAAATCCAGCTGGAGTTAGAGAGACTTGAGTTGGAGGCCAGAAGTGTGGAATTAGAAGCAGATGAGAGACTGCGACGTTTGCAGGCTGAGGAGAATGAGAAACTGTTACGTCTGCAAGCTGAGGAACAAGAGAGGCAGAAGGCAGCAGGCAGCATGAGAAGGAGAAGCTGACTCTTCGCCAGAGTCATGGAGGTAATGTGGAAGGGAGTAACTGGACTCCAGAAGTACAAAAGGTCAGTAAATTTCTTCCGCAGTTTAAAGAGGGGAATCATTTTGATAGTTTTATTCATATGTTTGAGAGGGTATGTAAACAGTATGAAGTTGACCAAGGGCTCTGGGTACAGTTCCTGACCCCCTTACTCCATGGTAAAGCTGTAACTGTTCTGTCCAAAATGTCTGACGTTGCATGTTTTGATTATACTGCTTTAAAGAAATGTCTTTTAGAACTGTTTAAGCTAACACCTGAAATGTGTAGGAAAACGTTTCGTGAACATAGACACAAGGCAGATGAAAGTGTGCGTGAATATGTTGCTGAATTGAGCACTTATTTCCATAGATTGGTGAGTGGATGTCAGGTTACCACTTTTGAAGGGCTGGCAGAACTTTTGGTGAGGGAAGAAGCCCTTAGCACTTTACCTGAGGACATGAGGATCTGGTTAGCTGATGGACAATGTGCTACTTCAGATGAGTTGGGGAAGAAGGGAGACTTATACCTGGCAAGCTGGGCAGCCCTACACAGGAAGGGGACCCCCAGTACTGCTCATGGGTCTAAAGGAACCCATGGTGGGCAGCACAGACTGCCACAACAGAATCTGCCAGTAGCAGGAGAAGCCACTAGTCCAGGTATCCGTCCTGGAGCTAGGGTTAAATGTTTTGAATGCAACCAGTGGGGCCATGTGGCATACAGGTGTCCACAAGAGGCAAGGAGGGGAACAAAAAGTGAGGGAGCCAGTAAGTGGGAAGGACCAAATGCCAATAGCAGGTTGTCTTGGGACAACAAGGGTACCAAACCTACCACCAGAGGCTATATCCTATTGTAGTGAATGGCAAAGAGACCATTGCCAAGAGAGACAGCCTGCGATATAACCATTGTGAAGCCTGCAATTTTTACAGAGGAGCACTACTTGCCTGGACAGTCTACTCCAGTCAGGGCTGTAGGAGGGATCCCATTCCAAATACCTTTTTCTAGGGATCACCTTGACTGGGAGGGTGGAAAAGAAAGCCAGCAAGAAGGTGTGTTTGAGGATATACCTGCATATGTCCTGATAGGGAATGATTTTGATAGTGCAGTACCCTGTGCTTGTGCAGTTACACATAGTCAGGCTTGGAGACAAGCAGGTAAGTCTGGTAGCCGGGGGGAGACCCAGACGGACTGCATGCTTGCAGCCAGGACTGGTGTGGTGGTTACTTAAAGGAGGAAGCAACTCTGTAGACTGAAAGTGAGCCACAGCTGCTTGTGGGTAGTGATGGACCCTTGGACAGAGTGACTGCAAAGGTAGAGGTGAGTAGTAGTACCCAGGCTGACAGTGAGGCACCACTGTTAGAGGATGACAGACTTCCTGTGGAAGGGAAGCTGCTGGGAAGGGTTACAAGAAGAGAGTTGTAACAGGCTCAGCTCTCAGACCCTACATTGCAAGGCCTGAGGCAGGTAGCTAAGGAGGCACCTGATTCTCAAGGAAAGGTGGGATCTGTATACTGGGACAAAGTGTTAGTATACAGAGAGTGGACCCCAGAGGGAGGGCTAGAAGGTCAGAGAGTACAGCAGTTGGTAGTGCCTAGAGCCTACCATCTGGCGCTTCTAGCCATACCCCATGATATTCCCTTTGAGGTCATATGGGCATAAAATGTACAAAAAGGCGTATTATGCAGAACTTCTGTTGGCCTGGAATGTTCAGAGATGTAACAGGGTGCTACAGGACCTGTGAGCAGTGCCAAAAATTAGGTGAGGCAGGAGACAAAGTGAGAGCTCCTGTGATGCCTTTTTCCTGTGATTGAAGAGCCATTTCAGAGGGTAGCTATGGATATTGTGGGTCCTCTGAGTACCCCAAGTTCCACAGGGAAAAAGTATATCCTAGTGGTAGTGGATTATGCTACACGATACCCTGAGGCAGTGGCTTTGTCCTCCACTGAGGCAGAGAAGGTGGCAAATGCTTTCTTAGAGATTTTCACCAGGGTAGGTTTCCCAAAAGAACTACTGACTGACAAGAGGTACCAATTTTATGTCAGACCTGCTGGCTTGTCTGTGAAAGTCCTGTGGGGTGAAGCACATGAAGACCACCCCTTACCATCCCCTGACTAATGGTCTTGTTGAGAGGTTAAACTCTATGATCAAGTCCATGCTATGGGCATTTGCAGAGCAGTTTAAGAGGGAGTGGGACAAATATTTGCCCCATCTGTTTGCTTACAGAGAAGTGCCCCAGGAATCCACAGGTGTTTCACCCTTTGAGTTGCTGTATGGGTATAGGGTGAGGGGACCTCTAGATTTAATTTGAGATGAGTGGGAAGGTGAGTGAGAGTCTCACAAGGAGTCTGTTGTGGCATACATCTTAAACCTCAGGACAAGGCTCAGCGAACTCATGCTCTTGGCCCAGGAGAACCTGGCAGAAGCCCAACAACAGAAAAAGGTGTGGTATGACAGGAATGCTCGAGCTAGAGAGTATACTGTGGGGCAGCAGTTAATGGTTCCCATTCCTGTCAGACGCAACAAGCTGCAAGCAGCTTGAAAGGGTCCCTACAAGATGGTAAGAAAGGTAAGTGATGTTAACTACATGGTGGAACTGCTAGGCAGACGGCAGGGGCACAGATTGTACCATGTTAACATGATGAAACCATACCATGATAGGGAGGCCCTTGTGCTGAGCATTTGCAGTGGATTGCAGGAGGAGTCTGAGGGAGATCTGGGGACTGATCTCCTCAGTGAGGCTCGAGCTGACACCTCAGTGGAAGGAGTGGCAGTGTTCCAGCAGCTATCTCCTACCCAGGTTCGAGAAATCCGAGCAGTGTTGCAGGAAGTTGGGGACATGTACACTGGGAAACCAGGGTGCACCCACCTGGTACATCACCCGGTGGATATAGGACCCCAAAGGCCTATTAGGCAGGCCCCTTTTAGGGTGGCTGAGAGAGTTAAATAGACCCTGAGGGAGGAGGTACAGGAAATGTTAGAACTAGGGGTGATTCAAGAATCCCAACAGTCCATGGGCTTCCCCAGTGGTGCTGGTGCCAAAGAAGGATGGCAGCACCGGGTTCTGTGTGGACTACAGGAAATTAAATAGTCACACCGAGATGAATGCTTACCCCATGCCTAGGACAAATGAGGCCCTAGAGCAGCTAGTTGGGGCTAAGTATCTTACAACCATTGATCTTACCAAGGGTTACTGGCAGGTGCCCTTGACTCCCAGTGCTAGAGAGATGTCAGCCTGTGTGACTCCTTTTGGTTTGTATGAGTTCACAAAGATGCCCTTTGGGATGAAGAATGTCCCAGCAACTTTCCAGAGGCTGATATATAATATCCTAGCAGGAGCAGAAAAGTTTGCCCTTGCTTACCTGAATGATATTGCCATCTACAGCTATTCCTGGCCAGAACACAGGGAGGTGCTGGGCAGATTACAGAGGGCAGCGTTGGCCATTTAAGCTGAGCAAATGTCAGGTGGGTATGGCAGAGGTCCCCTACCTAGGACATACAGTGGGGAGTTGTAAGATAAGGCCAGAACCTGCCAAAGTGGAAGCCATTCAGGCATTGCCTGCACCGGTTACTAAAAAGCAGGTGAGGGCATTTTTAGGGACAGCAGGGTATTACAGAAAGTTCATCCCCAGTTATAGTGTCATAGCTGCTCCCCTCACAGACCCGACAAGGAAGAACAGGCCAGATAAGGTAGTGTGGACCCCAGCATGTGAGCAGGCATTCCAGAAGCTTAAAGAGGCTTTGGGAGGACCCCCTGTGTTAGCCAGTCCAGATTACAGCAAAGAATTTGTTGTGGTGGTGGATGCTTCAAACCATGGTGTGGGGACTGTACTTAGCCAGATTTCTTCAGAGGAGGAAGAGCACCCAGTGGTTTACCTAAGTCATAAGCTCCACCCCAGGGAGGAATGCTATGCTGCTGTAGAAAAGGAATGGGCATTGCAGAAACTTCAACCACATCTGTATGGAAGGAAATTTACTGTTATGACGGATCACAACCCTCTAACATGGTTAAACAGAGCCAGTCAGCAAAATGCCCAGTTGCTAAGATGGAGCCTGGGGTTGCAAGGACATGATATGTCATTGCAGCACCGCAGTAGGAGTAGCAATGCCAATGCAGATAGGCTTTCAAGACCAGGCATGGGGGTAGGTATGCTAGTATAGACCTAACCCTCTCAAGCAGCGTTTCTCAAGGGTCACTTGAAAAACTAGCTTGAGTTCTTTGTGTGTGTGTGTGGGGTAATAGTGATGGATGAAGGCTGCCAGCCTAGCCAGACAGAATTTTATACATGATTCAATCATTTGTAAATATGAATGTGAAACTACAGGCATGTTATCTTAAATGTAAAGAAATGCTACTACAAAAAATAGCAACAGTGCTCTTTACTGACCCAGTAAAAAAGCATGTTGTGACCCTTTGATCTAAAGTCAGCTCCAGTCCGGTTAGATGAAGGCTTCCTCCGTGTTGTTTTAAGGCTGAAGTTAATGACCAGAGTTTACATGTGGAATGTCCTTTATTGCTCTAAGTGTAAAAGAATGTAAATGTAGTTTCTGTCAGCTAGGGAACACCAGTAAAGTGTGAAATGATGTAATGTTTTAGCAGAACTGCAGTTTCAATTTCAACAGTGAGAACCAGAAGCATTTTTGTCTTGATATCCAACTCATTAGCACCTGCCTGTTGTCTTATGTAAGTTATCTTAGACTTGTGTTTTCTCCTAGAAGTAGCTAGGAATTAGAAAAGATTAGACTGTTTTTTTCTGTTATGTCAGAACTGTACTACTGATTTATTTTAAGTATTTCTATGTGATCTCTGAACTCTTGACTAGCACTGACTGTGTAGTAGAAAGTATTGTCTTGTGGTTTTAATTATTTATTATTAAGTATTTGAAATCCTTTTAACTGTGGCTGGATTTGTGTAGAGATAAGTTAAGCTCTAAGAGTACATTGCATGTATATAAGGATCCTGTACCAGGTCACTCTAATAAGCTTTGAGACTGTTTAGTCACATCTACCAAATGGATAATAATATTGCACAGTAATAATTGGACACCCTTTTAAGGGCCTTTGAGTAGCTGATAATTATTAGTAGGTGTTGGAAGCAGGTACTACTGTATATTCTGGGTAAAAGGGGCACAGCTGGAGAACCTGTGCCAGCCTTCCCCAGAAGTGTCTGTGTGGTTGTGTAAACTCTTATCTCAAAGTGTGTGTGTGTGTCAGCTACTTGAGCAGGGACAAGAAGCACTGGTTGGACAGAGAGGGTGCTGGAGAATTTAGCTTACCCACTAGGCTGATATCTAGACCCTATAGCTGTGCCAGTGGGGCATTTTATTGGGGACCTGGGGAGCAAGGGAGCGACCAGCCCCAGACTGACTGTGATCTCTGTGTGCTCTTAAGGGAAATTGCACTTTACTGTGTGTATTTGTTATCCTTTGCTCATATATGAGACGCCCTCTCTGGTGTTAGTGGTGAGGATTGTGGCTGCTTGATTGCTGGGCCAGGGCAAGGGCGTCTCACCCTAGAACAAGGGGGAAAGGATCCTGCTTTCTCTAGATGTGCATAGACAGCTCAGATTTTATCTAGACAGGACTAAATCCTTCAGAAAGTGTGATCAATTGCTGGTTAGCTTTGCTACAGGGGCAGTAGGCAAAGCCATCTCAGACAAACCATTTCCAAATGGATGGCACACTGCATCCATTTCTGCTACAAATAACACGGAAATCCTCCCCCCAAGGGGGTCAGGACTCACTCCACCAGAGCAGCCTCCACATCTGCAGCTTTCCTCAGAGGAGTCAGCACCAGGGATATTCTGGAGGCTGCCATGTGGACATATGTTCACACTTTTACTAGACATTACCACCTGCCTCTCTCCTCCATATACAGGGCAGGCTTTGCCTCTGAAGTCTTGCAAGGCATCCTAGCCAGCCCCTAGTTTCCCTGACTGCCTCCACCCATTTCCTCAGCTTTGGGAATCAACCCAAATGTGATGACTGCAACAGTGAAACACGAAGAACATAGTACAGTTGTGTACACTTACCATAAATTTAGATGTTCGAGTGTATTCACTGTTGCAATCCTGGTTTCCCTCCCTCCATCCCCCTTTTTTCTTCTTCTCTTTCCTTACAAGGGACATATTGGTATTTACTTTCTATTGGTGGGGTTCTTCCACCAGAACCTGGCTCCTACTTGGGTGCCCCTGACAGGTTTATGGCAAGAAAAACTGATGCAATAGCGTCAGCTGCCTTACTTTATACTACTGATGACCTGACGTCAGTCCTGAAGTGACAGGAACCGATGCAGAAACACTAAGCCTCTGGTATTCAGGCTGGCTGAGGGATACCCTGGCAGAGATAACCCAAATGTGATGACTGCAACAGTGAATACACTCGAACATCTACATTTATGGTAAGTGTACACAACTGTACTTTCTTCCTCATCTCTGTGTCATCTTCACTTTTACTTATTTTGACATTCTTTAACTTTCTTTAGTCACTGCATATATCTTCTTTTATCTTCCATTCTTCCCTTTCAGGCTTAAAGTACTGTAACCTTCTTTTCATAGTTTCCCAGCCCTGCGCTGTTACCTCATCCATTTCTCATGTCATGTTTGGATGCTGGAACTTTAGGACTAGTGGCTTGGTGCCCTTTAGCGACTGCAGCAAACTACTTACAAACTGAGTCCTCCCCCCAATCCATAATTCCTTGCTCCTGTTGCCTTCTCCAGATCTTGTTGCCACCGTTAAAGTAAAGACATCTCCATGCAGCTTGTGCATACTGGGAGTGTGTTTTATAGATTTCTTTGCAGCTACGTTTGAATTTTACTTGCTTTGTGATGTTAGTTAATATTTTTTTTTTGCTAGCAGTTGGCTACTGTAGTGCTTTTCCTAACCCTTTTATTTGCTTTTTTCTTCTCCATTCTTCCTTCAGTCCCCCTTCGCACGCAGTCATTTCTTGGACAATTAGTCAACTTGGAATTTGAATTCTATCTTTCATTGATGGCAGAACGAGTGTTATGCTATTGTGGTATTTTTGAATAATTTGGATCATTTTAAGCTTTCAGCCAAGGATAAGTAAAGCAAACCCGGGTTCAAGAAGTGCAAGACCTGCAGGCATAAGATTACTCCTCAAGAGCCACATGGTCTGTGCCTTGTATGTTTAGGAGCATCACACCTGACTAGTAAATGTGGCCTGTGCAAAAACTTTAGATCCAGGGGTTATGCTGAAAGCTGCATCAAACAAGTAGCAAATAGCAGAATTCCAGCTGACTTGTCTTTGACCATATTCTCCCCAGTGCCTACAGCAGAAAAAACAAGAGGCAAGCTGAGAATCAGCCTGTTTTGGAAAAGCTAACTGTGGCTAAACTCCCCCTTGTTTTCTTCCCCCTGCTACTTGCAGAGAAACGGCAAGCCTGACTAGCTCTTCTAAGTGCCCCCCCAATGTACAGGAGTCTTCAGGCCTTACATTGGGCTCAATACTGTGACTGTGTGCTGGCAGTTTCTCTTGGGGGTGGGGACTCTTCAAGTTGATCTCTTCCAGACTCCTTCAGTGGTTTTGGTTAGGTCTCGCATATCCCTGAGGAGTAAGTGATGTTGATCTTCATCAAGGCCCTGCATTTATATGGTATTGTCTCGGCCCTGATAGTTCCTACAGTGGGCCTAAACGTTCTGCCTGCCACTCTTACTTCCATTCCTCCTCCTTCAGGCCCAGTCTTGGCTGCAGTAGTGACAGTGTCTGCAAAGACTGTTATGTCAAGCCCCTGATGTAGCTAGGCCTTATATCTCCTGCACTGATAGCTTTGTCATTGATAACATAGACACTGTACCCTTTGGTGGTGTCTGTTACTTGGTCTCTGGCAGTCTGTGTCAAGTCTTAGATACTGGGGGGGATGACAATGGTAGCATCCGTTTTTTTCTCGTTGGCTGAGCCCTCAACTTTTAACACTTCAGGACTGAAAATCCCTAATTTGACTTCAGCTCGAGTTCTCAGTGCCAGCTGTCTGTGTAAAGTTTGCTAGGTTGGCACCATTACCAACTTGTCACTGATGGTTCTGGTCCTGAGCCCTTTTGCAGATTCCATAGTGCAGAAGGGAGCTGCTCTTAGCTATATTTATTTATTTATTTATTTATTTTACATTTGTTGACCGGGCTAGTCTAGCTGGATACATTTCCATTTTCAGTAGAGGCCCGGGGAGAAAAGCTCCACATAAAAATTGAACACAAAATGTTACAATAGACAAGCAAATGGACAAAATCATCATAGATGAATAGACAAATAAAAAAAAATAGTACCAATAACAGATATATACAAAGAGAGGATCACATTTCTAAAAATAACATTAAGTAGCTGAAATAACATCAAGAACAAGGCACAAAACAGAGAGCAAAATAGATTAATGATATTATAAAGAACTAATCTTAGTAACAGAAGGAGAAAGAGAAGCACTAAAATAGGAGATGAGGAAGGGAAGCAGTATAAGAAAAGAGAAGGGAAAGTAGTGACAGATTAGCATCGAGGTAAGATGAAACAGAATACTCTAAAAGGAGGTAGACTGAAGCAGAATACAATAAGAGAGAGGGAAAGTAAAGCAGTAGGAAAGTGCAGAGTAGTAGGAAAGCGCAGAGGAGGTAAAGGATTAGTCAGGTTTTGAACAGGAACAGAGCCAGTGGCTTTGGAAGTAATCTTTGATTTTGTGTTTAAAGAGAGGCAGAGATGTAGTAAGTGTTATGTAAGCTAGGAAGCAGATTCCAGTTCCTTCCTACAGTATTATTGAAGAGAGAGTCACCGGAATTATAAGTCTTTGTTATGGTAGCCATAAGTTTACTGGATGAGCGAAGGAGTTTAGGTTGTTATAAGGGATTAAAAGTTTAGAAAGAATTGGGGTTTTGTTTGGTTGGTATAAGATTTTATGGGCAATAGTGAGTTGAGGGATTAACAGAAGGTTTTGTAGTTCAAGCCAGCCTAGAAGTTTCAGGTTAATACAGTGATGAGTTCTAAAAGGGTTACTAGTGGCAAAGCGGGCAATGTTGTTGTAGCAAGTAGCCAGTTTGTTAAGGTTGGCTTTCTTAAGGTTAGTAAAAATTGGTGAGGCATAAAGAAGAGTAGGCAAAAGATGAGAGTGGGCAATCTTGGCTCTGGATGATGATGTTAGGAAAGGTTTAATTCTATATAGGCTTCCTATTTTTCTATTGACTGTTTTAATGGTGTTGTTGATATGCTGGTCAAAGGAGAGGTTGTTATCAATTGTTATTCCTAGTAATTTTGTTGTTGGTTCAGGAGCAATGAGAGTGGCATTATTTGAGGAGATGGTGAAATCCAAGGGGGTGGACCTAGTGCTAGGAGAGAAAAGTAGAAGTTTAGTTTTTTTGGCATTGAGGAGGAGGTTGCGTCTGGTGAACCAAGTTTCTACAGTGTTGAAGACATTTTGAGTAATAGATGAAAGTTCATTAGGAGATGAAGCAGAGCAGATAAGGGTGGAGTCATCTGCATATTGAATGCAGGTAGATTGAGGAATAGCTAAGTGAAGATCATTGATGAACAGGGAGAAGAGAAGAGGTCCTAGAATGGAGCCCTGAGGTACACCGATGGAAACGGGTGTGAGTGAGGAAATTTGGTTTTCCCAACGAACTGCTTGTTGTCTATTGCTGAGGTAGGATGTAAACCAGTTAATGGCAAGATTATCAAAGGAGAGGGATGTAAGAGTGTTAATTAAAATGGAGTGGTTGACCACATCGAAAGCTTTAGAGAGGTCAATGAAGAGAGCAGAAGAGAGAAGGTTGTCGTTGCGATTCCTGTTGATAGTATCTACAAATGATAGGAGAGCAGTGGTAGTACTGTGATGTGGTCTGAAACCATGTTGACAGTTTGCTATTATGTTGTTTTGAGAGAGATGCTGTAAAAGTTGTTGGTGAATACATTTTTCCATTATTTTTGCTAAGGGAGAAAGGAGGGCAATTGGTCTATAGTTTGAGTACTCAATGGAGTTTCCACCTTTATGTAAAGGGATAATATGGGATACTTTCCAGATGTCTGGGATGGTTCCCTCTTGGATTGTCCTGTTTATAAGTATAGATACTGGATATGCAATTTCTTTGGCAGCTTTTTGGAGAAAAAGTGAGGGGAGCTTGTCAGCAGAAGGGGTACACAGCTTCAGTTTGTGGATAAGTCTAGAGATGAAAGATGTAGGAACGGGTTGTATTTTAAAGTTATTTGAAGGGTGTGTTTGGTTTATAGGTGGGCTGGAGTTATTAGTGCTAAGTTGTTTAGCTAGTGATAGAATTGTGTCAGTAAAAAAAGAGTTGAAAGCATTTGCAGTGAGGTGGGGAGTATCTGGGTCGGCAGTTTTGGATGTTCCTGGGGAGAGGAGTCTATTTATAGATGACCAAAACTGTTTGGGGTTGTTATGGTGAGTTTGTTGAAGTTTGCAGTAGTAGGTTTTTTTGTCAGTAATTATTGCTTTTTTTGTCGAGTTTCTAAGTTGGCGGAAATGAAGAAGGTCAAGGGAATTTCTATGGTTTCTCCATTTAGCCCAGACTTTATTTCTGGAGAGAATTAGCTTTTTAGTTTCTTTAGAGAGCCATGGGGCAATATTGGGTTTCATTCTGATGGTGCGTTCAGGAGCATGTTTGTTGAGAATGGATAAAAAAGTGGTGTTAAAGTATGATACTGCATTTTCAAGGGGAAGGGATTTCAGGGGGCTCCAGTTGCATTTGCTGAGTTCATTTTGAAATAGGTCTATGTTAAAATTTTTAGTAGAACGTATTTTTGAATGTTAGGGGGGTTTGGGAAATCAGTTCTTTCTCTAGTAATAAAGGTTAAAGCATGATCACTTATATCATCAGGCAGGGTTCCTGCTTTGTAGGCATGTTTGATTTTGTTTATGAGTATCCAGTCTAAAATACTCTCTTTATTGTTAGGCTTGTTGATTCTAGTGGTTGAAGTAATAGTCTGGGTGAAACCATATAGGTTCATATGAGAGGAAGGATTATCTGCATTGATAGTGTTCCAGTCAACATTGATGTCACCTAGAATTATAGTTTTTTGGGGGTAAGTAGCAGATACCCAGCCGAGAAAGGGTTCTAGTATGGGTATATTGTTTCCTGGTGGTAAGTAGATGCAGATAATGTAAAGGGATTTTTTGGTGTTTATTTGGAGTTTTGTTATGATGGCTTCTACTTTGCAATCTGGGGTAGGATAGGCAGGAAGAGTAGAGATATTAAGCTGATTCTTAAAAAGAATAGCTACTCCACCACCTTTACGTTTTGGTCGGTCAAGTCTTATTATGCTATATCCTTGGGGTGTGATCTCAGTGTCTTTTGTTTCTGGTTTGAGCCAAGTCTCTGAGAGGCACAGAATGTCAAATGAATGAATATCAAGGAGGGCATGTAATTGAGCTATTTTGTTTTTTATACTATGAATGTTTAGGTGTCCAATGAGGAGGGAGTCATAGATATTAGGGGAATTAGTTTTGGGAGAGGGATAAGCTGGTCCAGGATTATGGTGGATGTCTCCATCTTGTAATGTAAGAATATTAAGTTTAGTTAGTAACTGGTTCTTTATAAAGATTTGAAGTATTAGTTTCTTATTGGTAGGATATACATACTTAAGGTGGGAGAGTCTGTGGTATTTAGGTAAAAGATAGTTGGTGTTAAAGGTAATGTTGGAGTGTAAAATGGGAGAAGTATTTATAAGGGAAGATGTGTGTTTATTGGGGTAAATGGAGTGGGCAGAAAGGGTTTTCAAAGAAGGTAAGAAGGTATGCAGAAAACAGGATGGTAAGGAGTGGAATTGTAAGTGTGGGCATAGTAGGGAAGTTGGGAGGCATAGTTAGAGAGTATTATAGTAGGAGTTAAGGAAGATGCTAGAAGTGGCTAAGATAGGAGAAATGATATAAAGCCTAATAAGAGAGGGAGGAGAGAAAGAGGGCCAGTAAGAGGTAGTAGGAGGGTGTAAAATGGTAGTAGAAAATAAAAATGAAGTAGATGATAAATATAGAGCTGTGAGGTCAGATATAAGGGAGGGATTTTGGAAGGAATGTATATGGTGGCTGTAATGTCAGCAACAACGATTCCACCCCAGAGTACCATTTGATTTTGGGAACATGAGTCAATCATCATCCAGACTTCCTCAGTAGCAGAAGAGTTCTGGGCCACGACTGGTGATATCTGGAGTTCACAGTTTCCTGGGGAGTACAAATGATGACTTCCATCACAGCCTTCCCCGAGTAAGAGTACATGCAAGAGGGAACACCTGGACTCATCCTTGGATTCTCCTACTCTGACTACAGTTCTGTTTGGGGGAAGGATTTCCTTTGAAATCCTCTCTTGAGGATCTTTCCTTTAATGAGATGTTTGGAAATGATGAGGCATAGGGGATAGTGGCCCTGAGAATCTGCATCTCCTTTCCCCGAGCATCACGGGAAGTGCTGCCCCAGATAAACTTGTGGACATGGTCTGCAGTAAATTGTAGAAAGAGTCTGGTGTAATCAGACTATCCCAAGAGAGCCAGACAGAATTTTCCATGCATACTAAGACAGACCTTATTGGATTTAAGGGCCTTTTGTTGACTCCATTGTGGTTGCTGAGTCTTCTAAAAAGGATATCCCAGATGATACCAAAGACATCCACCCACCTAATAAAGATTCCAAGATGATTGCTAGGTTAGGGGGAATTAACCTAGGGAAATGAGTGTATGTGTGCAGGGCTTTAAACTACATGGCACATATTGTCTGTCATCAAAGTACATCTGACAGTATGAAACAACTGCCAACCAGGGAGTGACTGTGTTAAATGGAGACCCAGGTGGCCATGATGAGTACCATATCCTTTCTGTCCATGCATTTCCTACGTGATGTGATGGATGGGGTCAGGCCTAACTGTGAGGAGATATGCCTAAGCACCTGGTACATTACCATTCTTTTCATAGTCGTCCATCCTCATACTGTTATTTATTTATTGTTTATTTTGCATTTGTTTACAGGGATAGTCTGACTGGATACATGTCCATTTTCAGCGGAGGCCCGGGTAGAAAAGCTCCACATAGACAAACTTACAGAGATTACACAGAAGTTAGCAAACAATTATAAAAACAAAGTGATTATATACAATGGCCTAGTAGTATTCCCTAGTAGGGACTCACAATTCTCATGGACAGACACAATTAAAAGCAAGAGACATCAGATTGGAAGCTGAGCTTGGTGACATAGTTACAAGTTATGATAATTACAGAATATGCTTTCAGTTTATGACTTAATCAGTGTTGGTACATGGGCATAGCCAATTCACTTTGAGATACTGTTTGAGGTTTTTTTTTTTAAGAGACTTTTGGAGGATTGCAGGGTTTATATAGTTTGGCAGCGAATTCCAGGTTTTGCCACTGAAGTTGGCAAATGGGGATTCCCCTGCAGAGTTATTAGCTTTGTGGGTTTGGACCAGTAGTTTCTCGGCTGACCTCGGGGATTTCAGGTTGCTATATGGCTTAATAATATTTTTAAGTGAGGGGGTATCCTCAGGGTGGTACAGAATTTTGTGCGCTATTAAGAGTTGATTGAATTGAATTAAGCTGGGCAGTTCTAGTCACTCTAGTTGTTTAAGGTTTTAGCCGTGGTGGGTTCTATAGGTAGAGCCAGTGGCGAATCTGGCAATATGATTGTAGCTATGGGACAGCTTACCTAGTTTGGATGTATTGAGGTTTGAGAGTACAGGTGAGGCATATAAAAGAGTAGAGTGTAGGTGTGATCGGGCGATTGCAGTCCTAACCAGTGGGGTTAAAAATGTCTTGTTTCTCTCCAGTGATCCAAGCTTCTTATTGATGGTTTGTATGGTTTTGCTGACCTGTAGTTTAAATTTGAGATTGTCTGTGATAACCTCTAGCAGTTTGGTGTGATGATCTGGGCAAATAGTGGTACCATTGTTAGATGTGACAGAGAATGAAGTGTGGTAGATCTACTAATGTGGCAGAAGAGTGGCAGTTTAGTTTTATTGGGGTTCAGAAGTAGGCATTGGTTGGTGAGACAGTTCTTGATAGTATTAAATGTATTTTGGGTTAAGGTCTGCAGTTCAGATGGGGAGGTGGCTGAGCAGATCATAGTGGAATCATCTGCATACTGAATGCAAGTAGCTTTAGGGATAGCAGTGTGAAAGTTGTTGTTAAAAATAGAGGAGTAGTGGACCTAGTATGGACCCTTGAGGGACACCAAGTGTGAGAGGTATCTGGCTGGAGAGTTTGCCCTGCCATACTACCGCCTGTTTCTACCAGTCAGGTAGGACTGAAACCACTGGATAGCAGGCTTGTTGAGGGAAATAGATTTTAGTGAAAGAATGAGATGTTCATGGTTGACCATGTCAAAGGCTTTTGATAGGTGAAGAAAGAGGGAGGAGGTTAGCCTATTGTCATTCCAGTTTTGGTTTATGGCAGTAGTAGAGAGAAGGAGGGCTGAGGTGGTGCTGTGGTATGGTCTGACACCATGCTGGGAGTTGGATAGTAAGTTGTTCTGTGAAAGGTATTGCATTAGTTGCTTGTGTACATATTTCTCCATTATTTTGGCTAGTGGGGAAAGAATGGCAGTGGGTCTGTAGTTGGATATGTCTGAGGAGCTACCACCTTTATGGAGTGGGATGACGCGAGATATTTTCCAGAGGGAGGGGATAATGTTTTTGGATAAAGTTCTCTTGATGAGGATAGATATGGGATACACAATGGCATCTGCAGCTATTTGTAGGTACTCTGCAGGGAGGTAGTCAGCAACGAGGGTGGTAGGTTTTAGTTTTTTTTAGAAGTGTTTTGATAAAATTAGTGGATATTGGTTGGAAGCTAAATTCGGGGTGATTATTGGGTAGATTAGGCGTGTGGTTTAAGTTAGAGAGGGGGTTAGTTGATTTGCTAGGGATTGGATTGTTTCAGTGAAAAAGGTATTAAAGGCGCTAGCTGTGGTCTCTGGGGTACTATGGGTGTAGTTAGCCACGGTTGGGGTGGTGGAATGGACTGGACGAAGTAGTTGATTTAAGCCTGCAAGAACTTTTGAGGGTTGTTATGGTGATGTCCTTCAAGGATGCATCTGCAGTCGTAACAAACGGGTTGTCCTGTCTCAGGCAGCCCGGATTCCAAAGTCTGGGTCTGGCCTCGGCTGATGTCGCACTTCACCCGACGTCATAGCTGCTGGGGTATAAAGGCATCAGCCGATGCCATTTTCCTCAGTCTTTCTTGCCGCGTGGTGCCCGAAGCAGAAGCTGTTCGCAAGTGCCGGTCAGTCAGATCCAGAGATTTCAGCTTACCGAAGACTTCTAAAAAGCTAAGTACCCCATTGGGGACTCTTTCTTGCCTCAGCCGATGTCAGACAAAGTAAATAATTGTTTAACTTGTGGGAAACAAATACCTCATAAGGATTTCCACTCTTGCTGCCTTCCTTGCTTAGGCCCAGACCACGACGTATCAGCTTGTGCCTCCTTCAACCGACGGACTCTTAGACGTCGGTCGGAGTTCGCTGAAGAGTTTTTTGGCTCCACTTTTGCATATAAAATGCCGTCGGAGACTCCGACTACACATTTAGCTAAAAAACGCAAAGAAAAGGACCGACACTCGCGGCCAGCTGTTTCGGCTGAAACCACGGTCAGGCCTACCGCGAGTGTCTCTGTTTCGGCTGAAACAGAGACCTCGGTTCTCCCTTCGGCCGAAAGCATGCCTCCGATAACCGAGGCCACACAGGCCATGGCTGAGTCGGCTACAGAAATTCCTTCTGAAGTAGCAGGCACACAAGAGTTGTCTGACACTATTCCGTTGGACATCTCTTCTCCTGCACGTGGGGCAGCTAGACCCCCTGCTTCTATGTCTATCAAGGCTTTCTCCAGGGCTAAAGCAGCCAAACTTTCCAAGGCCTTACCTTCAAAAGCTCCCTCTCACAGGCCTACCTCCAGTTCACAGATCCTCAGCCTTGCTGAGGACCTTATTTCTTTGATCAGGGGATCCCATCCTCACCCAGACAGGGCCTCACAACCCCCTCCTGATAAGAGGCCTAGGACTGAACCCCCTGAACCTTTGTCCTCTGACTATTCCTCGGATGGTTCAGATGTGTCAGACCATCAGAAAGGCCCGTACTCACCTTATGAGGATTCTGATGCAGAGGACTCCATTCCTTCTGCCTCTTCTCCAGAAGAATTTTCTTTTGGGGAAACCCTACACTCCATGAGGGAACACTTCCAATGGCAGGGTCAGGATTTTTCAGATTCTAGGAAAAGGCTAAGGACTTTTTTACACTTGCCACAGCATAGGCCTTTAGCCATTCCACCTGTACTTTCTGTTGTTGATGATGCATACAATGATGCCAGTACAACCCTGATTCTCTTCCCCTGGCCCCTGCAAAGCCTGACAGATACTACAGGGTCCCGGATTCTCACTACCACTTGTATAAGGCTCATGCTGCAGACCCAGAAACCATTTCTCAGGGCCCTAAGGGTGTTGCAGCTGCCTCTGCAAAATACCCACTCCCATCTGAAAGGGAATCTAGAGCATTAGAGAGATGGGGTAAAAAGGTTTATACATCTGCTACTCTTTCTGCGAGGGCTTTAAACTGTCAATTTCACATGATTCAGTATCAGGAATTTTTGTTAGATCAACTGAATAAAAAACTGGCCTCTCCTGATCCTTTAGACCGTAAGTCCCTTCAGGATTTGGTACACAATTCTCAGCAGGTCAGTAATCATTTTTTTAAAATGTGGCTATGATGCACTGGAGGCTTCTTTTAGATCAGCTATGACTGGAGCAGTGATTCGAAGGCATGCCTGGTTAAAAGAACAATCCTTACCAGACCATGTTAAGTCTAAACTCCTGGATGCCCCTATGGAGAAGTGAAGTTTGTTTGGCTCCCCTGCACAGGAGGTTCTAAAGAAAGTGGAAGAAAAAGCAAAATCTGTCCAAACAGTCAAGGATTTTTTGCAGGTCCAACCTCCAAGGTTTAGCAGAAATTGGCCTTCAAAGAATTGGTCCTTTCCAGACAGCTCCAGAGCACAGAGAGGCAGAAATAGACGCCCAAGAGGCAGAAGTCAATCTAGGGGTGCCTATAGGGGTCGTCAGTGGCAACCTGCCAGCCAAGGAAGTGCCGCCACAGCTGCGACTGCAACCACATCTACAGGACAGACACAATGACTTGGCTGTGATTACGCCTACCAGGGAACAACTGGAAGCACCCTTGGGCGGAAAGCTAGCCTTATTCTCAAGAAATTGGCATTGTATTACAGGAGACAAATGGACTTTACAAACAATAGACAAGGGCTACAGGTTTCACTTCCACACTCTACCAAAAAAGAGAGGAATGCCAAACCTTCCACCAAGCCAGAAATCAGAGGCTCTAAAACAAATCATCAGTTTACTAAAGATGAGAGCAATAGAAAAGGTACCATCTGTGGAACAAGGCCAAGGATTTTACTCCAGACTATTCCCTGTACCAAGAAAAGAAAATCAATGGAGGCCTATTCTAGATTTGTCCGCACTGAACACATACCTCATTGTTCCAAAATTCAAAATGCTGACACTACAGCAACTTCTTCCCATGTTGGGCAAGGAGTCTTGGCTGGTGACTCTAGATCTCAAGGAGGCATACCTGCACGTCCCTATACGACCAGATTGCAGAAGACACCTCAGATTTCTTGCAGGATCAGAGCATTATCAATTCTCAGCATTGCCCTTTTATCTACTGTGCCCAGAGTATTCACGAAATGCCTGGCATCAGTAATTGCTCACTGCAGGCTTCAGGGAATTCAAATCTACCCATACCTGGACGACTGCCTAATACAAGCGGACAACAAGACAAAATTAATACAGGATTTGGCCTATGTCATACAACTGCTGCAAGCCTTGGGATACACAGACAACATACAAAAGTCAAGACTAGTGCCATCTCAAAGGATAACATTTTTGGGGGCAGAACTGGACACAATAACTCAGATGGCTTTTCTCACAGAGGAAAAACAAAAGCAACTACCAGTCTATTTCATGGCATTAACAAGACAAACTCAGCTTACTGCAAGGAAAGTCCTGCAGGCCCTGGGTTACATGGCATCCTGCATAATATTGATCCCACATGCCAGGCTGCATATGAGAAAGTTACAATGGTACCTAAGGAATGTATGGTCTCAGCACAGACACAGTCTAGAAGCCCAGATACCAATCATTCCATGTCTGAAAAAGAATTCCTGTGGTGGGCTCAGGCCTGTCAGATGAACAGAGGATTGCCTTTCCACAAACCACATCCAAGGCAGACCATTACCACGGACGCCTCAGACCTAGGCTGGGGGGCACACATGGAAGACAAGTGCATTCAAGGCCTATGGTCTCAAGACCAGCTGAATCTACACATAAACCTAAAGGAGATGCTGGCAGTGAAGCATGCAATAGAGGCATTCAGACCATTCATCCAGCAAGGACACCTGCTGATAAGGACGGACAATACCACAGTCATGTGGTACATCAACAAACAGGGAGGCACACATTCATACCCTCTATGCCGGACGGCAATGGACCTGTGAAACTTGGCCCTGAATCTCAACATCCAACTGCAGGCCAAATTTGTACCAGGAAAAGAAAATTCACTAGCAGACAGCTTAAGCAGGACTACCACGGATGCTCACGAATGGATGCTGCATCCAGATATCTTCAAAACCTTAACAGAGAAATGGGGAATGCCAGAGATAGACCTGTTTGCCTCCCCACACAACCACCAACTGAAGAAATTCTGCTCAAGAGTATACCACCCACTTGCCTGGAGGGTGGACTCCCTTTCTTTCAGCTGGAAGGACCTGACAGTGTATGCCTTCCCACCTCTTCCTTTGATCTACAAAGTTCTACTGAAGATCAGAGAGGAACAGCCAAAGGTAATTCTGATAGCTCCAGACAGGCCAAGGCAACATTGGTACCCGCTACTAAGAAGCATGTCTCGGACGCATTCATGGCACCTACCTCTATGTCCTCTACTTCTAATGCAGAACAACTACAAGACCCTGCATCCAAACTTAAAAACACTGCAGCTAACTGCTTGGAAAATTGCATAAAACAAAACCAGCTTGATTTATCTCAGAGGGTCAAGGACATTATCCTGGAGGCTCACAGACCCTCCACAAGGAAAACATATTCAGCCAAATGGAAAAGATTCCTCATTTGGAGTGCAGAAAAGGGAGAAAATGCCACACTAGCAAACCTGGCACACATCCTGGAATACTTAGCAGAACTGTTCCACAATGGCCTGTCCTATTCTTCCATTAAGATACATGCATCAGCAATTTCAGCAGAGTACAACATGGATCCTCCTGTCTTCTCTCATCCTCTCCTCAGACAATTTTTGAGAGGGATCAAAAATGTAAAGCCACCAAGGAAACCACCTTTACCTGCATGGGATCTCAATTTTGTGCTAGAAAAATTAACACTTCCCCTTTTGAACCAGCAGCAACAGCAGACTTACAGTTCTTATCTTGGAAAACTGCTTTCCTGCTAGCAATCACTTCAGCAAGAAGGGTATCTGAATTACAGGCATTAATGGCAGTGCAGCCTTTCCTTATCTTCCATCAGGATAGAGTGTCTCTGAGAACCAATCCTACTTTTATGCCAAAGGTGGTATCCAGGGTATCCTTAAACCAAGCCATACATTTGCCTACGTTCTTCCCCAACCCACAGAACAGGGGGGGAAAACTACTACACACCTTGGATGTACACAGACAACTGCGCTACTACCTGGACAGAACCAAGAGCAGTAGAAAAACTGACCAGCTTCTGGTAGCATATGCAACAGGAGTGCAAGGAAAAGCAATTTCAAAGCAGACAATTTCAAAATGGATAGGAAATTGCATTCGATTCTGCTACTCATTTCATGGAAAGACAACTCCTGAAAATATCAGGCCTCACTCCACAAGAGCTACAGCCACCACTACAGCTTTCCTACGAGGAGTGGCTACCAAAGACATTTTAGAAGCTGCTACTTGGAGCTCCGTGCATACATTTGCCAAGCATTATAATCTTCCTTTATACTCCAGATCCCGAGCAGGTTTTGCAACTGCTGTTTTACAGGGGATCTTAACTACACCATCATTATCTTAGTGCCTCCTCCCCCAGATTAGCTATGGTATTCTACCCATTTGTTAGGACTGCAGATGCATCCTTGAAGGACATAGTACAGTTTTGTACCTACCATAAATGTAGATGTCCGATAGGTATGCATCTGCAGTCAGGATTACCCACCCTCCTTCCCCTCTGTGGTATTCCTAGGGTATTTACCCCTCTTTAAGCTAGCTGGGGGAATCTATTATGGTGTATTTGTTTGTATGTATATATGTATGTATATATATATATATATATATATATATATATATATATATATATATATATTTTGCTTTCTTCTGTTTGGAATTATTTCCATTTATCCAAATTTAGCCTTCCTAGAGGGCACCTGGCATCTGGGGCAAGAAACACTGAGGAAAATGGCATCGGCTGATGCCTTTATACCCCAGCAGCTATGACGCCGGGTGAAGTGCGACATCAGCCGAGGCCAGACCCAGACTTTGGAATCCGGCCGACCGAAGGGCTGCCTGAGGCAGGACAACCCATTTGTTAGGACTGCAGATGCATACCTATCGGACATCTACATTTATGGTAGGTACAAAACTGTACTTTTTTGTAGGAGGTTTTGGTAAAAGCTTTTTTTTTTTTTATCCAGTAAAATAGATTTTTTTGTATCATTCCGGAGTTGACAATATTTTAGATGGTCAAGTGGGGCTTTAGTTGTTCTCCAGCTGGCCCAGGCTCTGTTTCTAGTTTTGATTTTAGCTTTGGTATCTTTTGTGAGCCATGGTGCTGTATTTGATCTAGTTTTTCTTGTACGTGCTGGAGCATGGGAATCAAGGATACTTAGGAATTTAGTGTTGGTGATCTATGGCCTCCTCTAATGTTAGAATTTTTAGTTTTGACCAGTCAACTGCTTTTAATTCGTTTTGGAATATAGCAGCTTCAAAGTTTTTCCTGTTTCTAACTGTTTTATATTTGGGCTGGTGAGGGTTTCCTGCCTTATGTTTTATGATACAAGTTAGACAATGGTCGCTGAGGTCATCAGGGAGAGTACCAGCTGTGTACAGTTGGGGTTGGTTATTAACTAGGATCCAGTCTAGGATACTTTCCCTGTTGGATGATTTGTTTACTGTTGGTTGGCTTGTTTATCCTAGTGGAAGATATTATGGTCTGTTTAAACCCAGATAAGTTTATATGGGTGAGGGGGGGGGGTTGCAGGAGCAGGGGTGCCAGTCGGTGTTAGTCACCAAGACGTTTCTCACCTTTTTCTGCCATTCATTGAGGTACAATATTTTGAGCTTTCGCATCTTCCTTGAATGTTTGACTGAAGTACAGTTTGTTTACACTGATTAGCTTTTGAAAGTTGAAGCAAATGCAGTCTACGTTTTCCATATATGTTTCAGTACCATTCCTAGTATACTGTTGTGTCTTGTGTCTTTCGGCTTTTCCCGGTTAGGGGTCGCCACAGCGGAACTCTGGTCCGCTAATGATTGGTAGTTGATTTTTACGTGCCGAGTTACCAGCCCTGACCCACAACCTTCAACGAAGGTACGCCCATTCACGCATGTCTCCACGCAGAAGACGCTCTAGCTGAGAATCAAACCGGACAGCGTCTGACTGAGGCGACAACGCTACCGCAGCACCACCACCGCGACACCATTCCTAGTATACTACAATAGGTAATTACAGGGGTACTTTTTTACTAAGGCAGTAAATATTAAGTGCTGCAACCACAACCTCATGCTGTTAAGTTGTAGTAGCTATTTTTCTGTGTATGTATGTAACACATAGTCTATGTTTATATTCATGTGGTTTGAAAAACAACCTCTACATGCGTTACTGACAGACTTGGAGTTCAAGACATTCTTGAATATCTATAAATTCTGTATATGCTACATGTCCGATAATGCAAGTCTTTTAATGAAACCATGAATGCAGTGCACATAACTGTTTTAGAAGTGCACTTCAAGGTTACTACTGCAATTGTAAACTCCTATGTTACCTGTTGGTTAGCAGGTTTGCCAGCTCTATATTTGGGAGGAATGCTCTCTTCGAAAAGAGTATATACCTGTGGTTTCCCCCAGTGATCAGTTCCAGGAACACTTTATTTGACATTTGTTTACCGGAGTGATCTGACTGGTCTACAGAACCCGTTTTCAGCATCGGCCCGGGGAGAAAAGCTGCAAATACAGTGCAATACAAATACAGTATAATACAGTACAAATGATGTGAGAAATACTGTACAAAAATAAGGTGAAAGAACATAAACTATGTTACAGGATATACTACACATGTAGGCAATTCTATAAAGTTAAAACATTATAGACAATAGATGTTCATCGTGCTCTGCTGCTGCAGTCTTCACACTTGGGTTATCCTGCCGTCAGGCAGTCCCTGCAGTCGGCCTGAATTCCAAAGCCTTGGTCCGGCGTCGGTTGTCGTCGCTTCTTCCCTGACGTCAGTGCGGCAGGGGTATAAAAGAGGCAGCCGACGCCATTTTCTCTAGTCTTTCTTGTCGCGCGGTACCCGAAGCAGAAGCAGTTCGCAAGTGCCGGTCGGCCAGCTCCTGAGATTTTCAAACAGAATTTCAGTCGAAGTCTTCTATAAAGCTAAGTACCCCGTTGGGGAAACTTTTCGTGCCTCGGACCGATGTCAGACAAAGTAAATAATTGTATTTCTTGTGGGAAGCAAATACCTCATAAGGATTTCCATTCTTATTGTATTCCGTGCCTAGGCCCAGACCACGACGTTTCTGGTTGTCGGTTTTGCACTAGGTTCAATAAACGCACTATTAAGCGTCGGGCTGATACCGCCCGACATTATTTTGACAGAAAATCAACTACATCATGTCGTCGGAACCTCCGACAACCGCTATTTTTAAAAAACGCAAGGACAAAGACAGGCAACCTAGACCAGATACCGAGGTCTCGGTTAGGCCTGCCGCCGGATCTTCAGTATTCAGTGAGGCGCCTACGCAGCCCCTGACTACCGCAGACTTAGAAAATGCGACTACCTCTCAGACAGAAACTACTGGGCCACTGGAGCCGGTTTCTCCTCAACTCGCGGACGCCAGCCCTGGCGGCGATCCGGAGACTATGGACAGGCCTTCTGTTTCAGAAGGCGTCTTTAAACCGACGACTCTCTCCATTAAGTCATACGCTAGGTTTCCAAAGGTTAGGAAACCGGGTCCACAGACTCCCACACAGGCCCCTATGTCTAAAAAACAAATGCTTAAAATGGCGGAGGACCTGATTACCCTTATCAGAGGTTCCCAACCCCCTCCTGACAAAAGGCCTAGACTGGAGGAAGATTTACCTCCTCCTGACCAGGAATCCATTTCCTCAGCAGACTCTGAGGAACAGGATGACCCCTTCCCTCTCTATGAAGACTCAGCTGCTGAGGAATCTTTTTCTTCTGTTTCCCCCCCTGAAGACTTCTCTTTTGGGGAAACCCTGCACACCATGAGATAGCATTTCCACTGGGAAGGACAAGATTACTCTGACTCCAAGAAAAGACTCCGTGAGTTTCTTCTTCTACCTCAGCATAGACCCTTAGCCATTCCTCCTGTTTTAGACATTCTGGATGATGTCTACACTGAATCCAGTCTAAATCCAGATTCCTTACCTCCAGCACCACCTAAACCAGACAGATACTACCGAGTCCCTGACTCTCACAAGTTTTTATATAAAAGCCCTGCTGCAGACCCAGAAACCATTTCCCAGGGTCCCAAAGGGGTTAAGGGCTCCACTGCTAAAAATCCACTACCTGTGGAAAGAGATTCCAGGGCATTAGAAAGATGGGAGAAAAAGTGTATACCTCTGCCACTTTGGCCATGAGGGCATTAAACTGCCAATTCCACATGATTAAATACCAGCAGTACTTGCTTACTCAGTTAAAACAGAAAATGATCCCACAGACAGATCAACTAGATTTCAAAGGGATGCAAGATTTGTTGCATGCAGCAGAACAAGTAGGAAAACATACCTTGCAGTGTGGTTTTGATTCTTTGGAGGCCTCATGTAGAGCAGCGGTCACAGGGTCTGTAATACGTAGACATGCTTGGCTAAAAGAGCAGACCCTACCAGAACATGTCAAGGCAAAGTTACTGGATGCTCCACTGCAAAAGGATGCATTATTTGGTGTCAAAGCAGAGGAAGTTTTAAAGAAAATGGAAGAAAAGGCAAAATCAATGCAAACAGTTAAAGATTTTTTACAGGTGCAACCTCCTCGCTTCAGCAGAAACTGGCCATCAAAAAACTGGTCCTTTCCTGCTTCAGACAGACCCCAAAGGGTCAGGTACAGACACCCTAGGGGCAGAGGCCAGGCACAAGGTACCTTCAGGCCTAGACAATGGCAAACAACAACTCAAAGAGGGGGAGACGACAGATCTCAACCCTTCAGAAAACAAACTCAATGACTTTCCTCTTCGCCTTCCAAGCAAAATTGCCCAGGCAGCACCTCTAGGAGGAAAACTGGCTCTTTTTCCACAAAATTGGCACATAATAACAAAGGACAAATGGGTTCTGGATATTATTACCCTCGGCTACAGATTTCTTTTTCACACTTTACCACGGATGAGAGGCATGCCAAATCTGCCAACAAACCAATGGGCAGAGGCACAAAAGCAAATTTCAGCTCTCATGAACATGAAGGCAATTCAAAAGGTACCTGCAAAAGAGCAGGGTCAAGGATTTTACTCGAGACTGTTTCTAGTACCAAGAAAGGGCAAAGCCTGGAGACCCATCTTAGACCTTTCAATTCTAAACACGTACCTGGACATTCCCAAATTCAAAATGCTCTCATGCCAAAGGTAGTATCCAGTGTGGCTCTCAATCAGACCATACACTTGCCCACCTTTTATCCAAACCCACAGAATAAAGGAGAAAGACTCCTTCACTCTTTGGGCATTCGCAGACAGTATTTGGACAGGACAAAGGCCTTCAGAAAATCTGACCAACTCCTTGTGTCCTATGCACCAGGCTCAGAAGGAAAGGCAATTTCAAAGCAGACCATCTCCAAATGGATAGCACATTGCGTCCGCTTTTGCTACTCACACCATGGGAAAGCAGTGCCTGTTAGTATTAGGTCTCACTCTACCAGGGCTACAGCAACCTCAGCAGCCTTCCTCCGAGGAGTCCCAACAAAGGACATTCTTGAGGCAGCTACCTGGAGTTCAGTGCACACCTTCACCAAGCATTACCACCTTCCTCTGTACTCAAAAACCAGAGCTGGGTTTGCCAGTGCAGTTTTGCAGGGCATCTTAGCTGCACCTAACCCAGTTTAGTTCCTACCATCCAACCATAAGCTTTGGGACTCTACCCAAGTGTGATGACTGCAGCAGCATAGCACGATGAACATAGTACAGTTTTGTACCTACCATAAATGTAGATGTTCGAGTGGTTATGCTGCTGCAGTCCAGGTTACCCTCCCGCCATCCCTTCTACCTAACAAGGCTTTTATTATACGTCCATGTACATCAACCTTTGGGATGCATGTCTATATGGTGTATTTGCTTGCAACTAGTACTATTGTTTTTCACTAAGGTATGTTTTGCAAGCTTCTTATTTTGCCTTCTTAGTTTGGGGCACCTGACATCTGGGGCAAGAAAAACTGAAGAAAATGGCATCTGCTGCCTCTTTTATACCCCTGCCGCACTGACGTCAGGGAAGAAGCGACGACAACCGACGCCGGACCAAGGCTTTGGAATGCAGGCCGACTGCAGGGACCGCCTGACGGCAGGATAATTAAAGCGAGAAAAATCAGTTGAAACTCCGTAAATACACACCAAATAAGCGAAAGGAGCAGAGCAGTCCAACGATAAACCATACAAGAATGAATTAACGTATCACAAATTTTATTTTCGTAGAAACGTTTTCGTCTCACCAACACGGGAAACTTCTTCAGAAAGTAAATATTAAAACATACAAACCAAGTTGCACTTGAGTTTTAAAAGAATCAAAAGGTTCCGCCCAAAAGCAATACCGTACTCCTAACCAATCAAAAGTTCTCACAAAATTTAAAGAACTATCAGCTGTAAATGCTTAATCGGACTTGTCTAAACAATTCAAGTAAAATACATATGTAAGGGTAATACCAACAAATCAACATAAATCATCATCAAGCAATACATACAATGTTAAATGAAGTATAAAATATAACACATAATATGGAATAAGTTAAAATAAAATAAAATAAAATGTGAAACCAGTGTCTCGCTATTCACTGAAGGTGCTAAGCTCCAATGAATGCAATAGTCACAGGACTTGTATTTGAAGTCATCGTATGAATTGTCAGCATGTAATAGACATTAAAAATATATATATTTGTTTGTTTTAATAGCTCAAATAGAACATACAAAACATTTAACTATTTTATATATATATATACATTGTATACTATATTAAATATTAATTACGCGTCTTGAGACAAAGATACTTTTATCTCCGGACGCTCCTCAATTTCAATATACATGAAATATTACAATTGTCATTAAGTCCTGGCATACTGAAAGCATTCAGTAATAGCTGCCACTCCAATTCACGACATTCTAGTTGGATAGAAATAGGGCCACCTCTAATATCCTGTCCTACCTGATCTATAGCTAAGAACTGGAAACTATGACCAGGATTACCATTTATATGATTAGCCAGAGCATTATCACACTTATTTTTGGAAATAGCATAGATATGCTCATAGATCCTATCCCGAAATCTGCGATCAGTCTTCCCCACATAGAAAGCGTTGCAAAATTTACACGTAGCTAAGTAAACTAAACTTTTTGAATTACAATCAAGTTTGTTTAATAAAAATTTTTTTATTGATTACTTCAAAGTGATTACTTCTTGATGCATGTTTACACATACTACAAGCACCACATGGGGAAAAACCATTGGGTCTATTATTGGACCCAGATAGTTTACGTTCCAGCAGGCTTTTTAAATTCGGACCTCTCCTATAAATGATAACTGGTGATGGACCAATTTTTGATGTAGTGAGATTCAAAAAAGAGTTTAGTGCCTCAGCATTGGAAAAGATGGGTATATTACTGGTGCAGGGTGTGATGTCGAAAGTAGAGGGATATAGGAGGGATATCCCCCCCCCCTTTTTTTTTGTAATAGATCTATCTCTTCTGGTTATTGCAAAGTTTAGAGGTATTATCTCAGTCTTTTACATTGGGGTGTAGCCATGTTTCGGTAAGGGCTAGTATGTCAGGATTATTTTGATCAATCCAGGCATGCAGTGGGGATATTTATTACATTTACTTTGAAGGTTCAGTATAAGTATGTTTAAATCTTTGGGGTTACTCTTGTGGTTAGGATTAGAGGATGGGCCTGGGTTTTGCATGTCTCTACATTTGAGACGATAGGTAATAAGGAATGAGTACCATGGAAAGTGTTTTTGATTAATAGGTGGTGTTATCAAGTGTGGTTTCATAGGAAGTGAGGAGGCCAAGCTGTGGCTTATATATTATGGGAGGTTGTAGGGGAAAAGCTGGGAGGAGATATTTGAGAAGCTGTGTTGTTTATTGAGGAGACTGTTGATGTGTGGGGGTATGCAAGGATATAGTTGAAGTGAGGTTGAGAATTAAAAGTAAATAGGTTAGGCAGGTTAGAAGGAGCATGATATACTGGTTTAAAAATAGTGAAAGTGGTATTTATTTGTTTGACTCTACTATCCGATGTAAATAAAGATGTATAATATCTAGTGATATGCGAGCAGCTTAAGGAAACACTGGAAATGTTTTGACTTCAGGGTGGGCTTTGACAATGTGACTGGGAGTTGTGCCTTGTGGTTTGTAATGAGGGGTGGGAGAGATATGATTGGTCAGTAGTAAACTTTAAGGTGCAGTGTTAGTTTGATATGTGTATAGTAGAAGAGAAGGTGGTAAGCCTGGGATTAATGTAAGATAGTTTGAGGTGGTGATCGTATTGTGCTGGTGAAGTAGAGTAAGATGCCAAGAAGTATAGTAGGGAGATGAGAATTCAAGGTGATGGATGTAAGAGAAAGCAGATAAGTTTGGTTAAATAAAAGTAGGTAAGATGTGAATGAAATGTGGGTGTGGACAAGATAGAGTTGTATATAATTGGAACATAGGAATAAGGGGGAGTGGTTTGCTTTGGATATGAGTAGAGGTGCTGGGCAGGTGTGTTATGGGGGCATGGTAGGGGAGCGGAGTGAGCGAAGCGGGAAGAACCCCCCCCCCCGATGGTTTACCACCAAAAACAATCAGTGAGGTAGAATGTTCATGGATACCAAGACACAAGGTCTTTGAACTCTAAATACTTGACTTGAGTCACAGCATTTAATTTTATGGTTATGGGCTTTTCTGAATCTTTGCAGGGGATCTATTACACTGATAAGAGTAAAATATGCTAAAGTGTTAATTTAACTTCACCTTCAGCAGTAAAAGGCCTGTGAGTGTGGGTGAGTAAATGGGGGTGGGGATATCCTTCCAGCAGATTCAACACTGCAAAACAGTACTCGCTAATGCATGACTTAATACATTAAATTATTATAGAGGTTTGAAAATTGACTTGCATAGATTTAACTCAGTTTATTGTTCCTTGTGAACTTTTGCAAATGCAGGTGAAATTCAGCTGTGCAAGTTGTTTAGGTAGTGGGATATGATAACTGTTGCAGCAGCAGTAGTCAGACTTACTATGTGCTTGGTTCACTTATTGTAGAGTGAAGCAGCTGGATGGAGAGAATGCTTGGGACATAACGTAAAGAAGTGACTCTCACTTGTCTTTGTATTTACTTCTACAGTGTTAAGGCTAATGTCAAGAATTTGTAAACCACCAAGTTTGGAGTTGTTACTACCTCACCGTCTGACTTCAAGATTTTTCAGGGGGGACTAGCATGCAGCAAAAAGTGGTGCCTGGAGCACTACCTAAAACTGCATGCCAAGAAATTCAGCAGTAGCACGGTCTTTGGTCAAGATTGATTCAGTCATTGGGTACCTGAGCACTTTCACTGACAATTTGCTATCCTTTGATCATTATGTATCCACTAATCTGGGTTATCCTTGTATCTAATCCCCAAGGGTGATTAATAGAGTATAATGTCCCCTATGGCGTGTACTTGTCTAAGTATACTTGTCTTGGATATAAAGCAAAGTAGCTCTCTGGCCCTCTTCAATGTAACTTGGATGCATGGATGGTCAGTCATAAATACAGCATGGGTCTGGTCTCTGAAGCAGTCATTGAAAGGGGCCTAAAACTAAGTATAAGTTAGTCATGCCAATGAGTACTAACAATATCAGGTACTGTGGCCAGGCTACTAATGTTCCTGTGGATCAATAGCCTGCTGTTAGTTGTTAACCCATGAATCAGTGAACCTAAATGTGCGCACTTCTTTCATTTTGGCATCACCACATGCTAGCAAACCAGTATCATTGACCAGACCCATGAATGATATTCACAAACCTATTAGTCACTTCTGTACATCTGTTACATGATAGCATCACATAACACAGTGTTGTGTAGTTCAGAGAAGTGACAAAACCTAAAAACATGTACAGATAAAGTACTGTCACCATGTAAGACTTAGCATGACATGAATGAGCAACAACATTTCCAAAAGGCTTGCCATTATACTTCTGGATGACCTAAAGCATACAAGTAAACCCCAGCCCCTGAGTCACTCACCAGACTGCAGATCTTATGCCATTGACACAACAGTGTTTCCACTCAATATGTCACCTCTGGTGATTGCTCTTAATGCTATGCATTGATAAGCCCTACAGTGCTACACTCCATACTTAAATGAAAACAAGGATGTTTTGTCTTAGTCCAGTAAAGGACTGACATCACCTTGTC